>NW_023270615.1:20943947-21078935 GCF_011800145.1 Mirounga leonina
GAAAGAAGGAAAGAAGGAAAGAAGGAAAGAAGGAAAGAAGGAAAGAAGGAAAGAAAGATTCCCTGCTGAGTGCAGAGCCTGACTGGGGGCTGAATCCCACAACCCTGAGATCATGACCTGATCCGAAATCAAGAGTCGGACACCTAGCCAACTGAGCCACCCAGGTGCCCTCTGAATAGACTTTTAGATATAATACCATCGATTACTTCCATGAAGGGAAATGGGGTGCGGGGGGAGGAGGGGAAGGGCTTAACTGCGTGAACATATCATCTACTGAAAGATAAACCAAAGGCTCAAAACCACTCTGTTCCAACTCAGTAGTAAATATTTGTTTTAGCTTAGGTTGGACTGGGGAATTATTTACATATTAATAAAGTATGTGAATGACATAATTTCCATTGTTTTCCACAAGTAACTAATCACTGCAGAATATTGGTAAATCAAATCCACTTTGTAATATGGTCTATCTCTTTATGCTTTATCTAGGCTTTGATCCTGAACAACAATAAGCTCACAAAGATTCACCCAAAAGCTTTCCTAACCACAAAGAAGTTGAGAAGGCTCTATCTGTCCCACAATCAACTAACTGAAATACCATTTAACCTTCCCAAGTCACTAGCAGAACTCAGAATTCATGATAACAAAGTTAAGAAAATACAAAAGGAGACATTCAAAGGAATGAATACTTTACATGTTCTAGGTAAGTTTACACAAACGGATGATACATTTTGGAATTATATGCAATATGCAAAGATAGAGGTCTTCATCATCACCAGCAATGTTTAAAACTGGTAATTTCCAAAATTAACTTTTTTAATCCAATAATCTCTATCTATCTAAGCCATTTATAATTCAAAGTATCAAACAAAATTTATAGCCCTTAAAGAAATACGCCGTTTCTAACACACTCTCAAGAATCCCCTTTGAAACATCTACTGTGGTTTCAGTTTTCTGATTGCACCCTAATCGGTAAAATCTGTTATGCATATTTAATTTAAAGGTAGTATTTTTTTAAAAAATAATAAGGTTATGCTTACACCAAAAAAGGTAGTATTTTTAATGTGTTGTATAAACTACTCAAATATAATGTACACAATTAATTCAGAGATTATTTGAAATGTACATCTAATTTACATTATCTGCTTTAAGATTGCTGAGCTAGAGAAATTTCTGTTGTACATTATAAACTCCACCCTATTTTACTTTTAACACCCATCGTATAACCATGCCGTCTCCCTCTCCAATATTCATTCAAAATTCATGATCAATATTCTTTTTTTTTTTTTAAAGATTATTTATTTATTTATTTATTTATTTGACAGAGAGAGACATAGCGAGAGAAGGAACACAAGCAGCGGGAGTGGGAGAGGGAGAAGCAGGCTTCCGGCTGAGCAGGGAGCCCCATGTGGGGCTCGATCCCAGGCCCCTGGGATCATGACCTGAGCCGAAGGCAGACGCTCAACGACTGAGCCACCTAGGCGCCCCTCATGATCAATATTCTCATTAACTTCCTCACTCACTTAGGTCAGCCAAATGCCTGGCACTTACCAAACAGCCTCACTTACTGGCATCTCCCCAAAATTATATTTCTGTTAATCAAATAACAATTCCTAATTGATTTATAATTTTAAAAGCTTAGGTGACAAATAAATGTATACTGGAAAACACAAATGTTTTAAATTATATGAAGAATTATCTTTTTTCTATTTTTTTTTTTAAAGATTTTATTTATTTATTTGACAGAGAGAGAGAGACAGCGAAGAGGGAACACAAGCAGGGGGAGTGGGAGAGGGAGAAGCAGGCTTCCCGCGGAGCAGGGAGCCCGATGCGGGGCTCGATCCCAGGACCTGGGATCATGACCTGAGCCGAAGGCAGACGCTTAACGACTGAGCCACCCAGGCGCCCCAGAATTATCTTTTTTCTAATGTAATATTAACACAACAAAATATGCTCATGGTCAGAACAGAGTGATAACAAGTCATTGACTTAAGCAATTCAAAGCAAAAATCTACTATATATGTTTTCTATAATAAATCTATTCTAGTATTAATCTACTGTAATATAAGCATATTGTTACTTCAGCCTATGTAATACGAAGCAGTCTTTTTCTGAGAGCAACAGAAAGGGGAACAGATAGACACAGAAATAAACACAGCAAGTGAAAAAGATGCAGGAGAAAGCTCGTATTTCTCAGAATGTTCTTGGGATGTCTGTGCCCGCACTGAGTCTCCTTCATACACACGGATGCATGCTAAATTATGTCATTTGCCCCCACAGAAATGAGTGCAAACCCTCTCGATAATAATGGGATTGAACCAGGGGCATTTGAAGGAGTGACAGTGTTCCATATCAGAATTGCAGAAGCAAAACTGACCTCAGTTCCTAAAGGTTTGTATTTATTTACGATAAAGTACTTAAAAAAAATTGTCACCTTTAAATGACCATGTAATGTATTGTTGTAAGCTGTATACACTGTCGAACCCAAGGCGGTCATAACCCTTTTTATCAGTAGGTCTGGTCAGGGTAGTGTGAAATTTGTTGTTTTCTCACACACACAAAGAGCCATACATAGTGCTTTTTCTTTTTCCTAGTACGAAACCAGAATCTTTTTGTTTCCCCAGTGAGAACAAACATTAAGAAGTAATGAACTTTTTATTCCTTCTTCCTAACATTTACTCATATATACCTGTCATTCCGTCAAGAACCTGCTAGAGGTGGACATTCTCTAGAGAGGAAGGTTGGGGAAGACGCACGGGGCCAGACTGGGGCAGATGCAGGCTCTGGCAGGGGTGGGCATGCACCCTGTACCCCATTCTTCACTCGGGTGCTGTGGAAATTCATGAGCCAGTGCACAGAAAGGTCTGAGGATGGTGTCAGGTACCCAGTGAATGGATGGAGACTTGTTCTTTGTGATGGGACCTGAACCTGGTGCCTCACAGTTAAGTGCCTCTTAAGTTTGCTACTGGACCAGTTTTCTAACCGTCTACTGCAAGCTCCCGCTGTGGCAATGAGCTAGATCGGCTCGCCTTTCTTGGGAACCCTGCTCAGAGTCCGTTCCTCGTCTCTGACAGGGGTGCTCTCTCTCAGCTATGATGATGACCTGAGTCAGAAATAACCCCTGTGATTAATCATACAGTTTCCTTTCAAACAGCTCTGTCCTTCAGTGTCCACAGGAAAAGCAGAGACTTCATTGAAACCTTTTTCTACTATTCACCTGATCCAGAAGATTAACAAAACAAACATCAACTCTTAAGTTAAAGGACACAGCAAAGTTGCTCTTAGGAATCAAGTGGTGATCTTTCACTTAGGAGAAAAATCATATAAAGTAAAAGTTGGAAAGACAATTTTGTTTTTATACAGGAAAAATCAATTTAATTCAGAACAACACAATTAAAAAGCCACCTTATTTAGCATTCAATAAGGTGGTTGTTTCCAACAAGAAACCTATTATGATTTACTTCTCATCTTTCAGACACCACCAACAAAAATACATGCCACCTAACAAGTCCCATACATGAAAAGCCTCTGACATGCTGACAGTGGATGAACGTGAGGGGCAGGCAGAGGGCACGAGGGGAGGGTCAGGGAAGAGAAAGGCCGGAGCTCACTGCCCCGGGGCAGTGCTCACCAGCAGCACATCCCAAGACCAATTAATTCTCTTCAAGTTTCAGTGCATCTTAAAAATGAAGGCTTCACTTCTCATGATGTTTTCGAGATTTTTCCAAAGGCTTAGGAACATATAACATCTTTAGAAATTTGTTTATTATTTATTTATTTAAGGATTTTATTTATTTGCGAGAGAGAGCAAGAGAGAGCGCATAAGCAGGAGTGAGGGGCAGAGGCAGAAGGACAAGCAGGCTCCCCACTGAGCAGGGAGCCCAATGCTGGATTCCGGGGACCCTGGGATCATGACCTGAGCTGAAGGCAGATGCTTAACTGACTGAGCCACTCACGTGCCACTATCTTTAGAAATTTAAATTGGAATTAAATCTCTCAACTTATATAACTGCTCTTTCAAGATCCCTACGACATTCAAAAGCCAGTGGACTTTTTTGTTTTTATCATTTATTTGCTAAAATGTGAAGGCTGACTGCTGAAATCCAATCATCACTAACCCCTGCGGCAGGATGAAATTAGGCAGAGGCCCAAAGGGTCCTGACCAGACCTGACACGTTAACACAAGGAGGGGTGAAACGTGCCTTCCTCCTGGGTCATTTGGAAAACTCTGCTACAGAGCAGCACTGCATGGAGGGGAGAAGACACCTGTTTGAACATAGGGTAGGAATAGAAGGATCTGTGCAAAAGCAGGCACGTGTTTGTTGACAGTCACTGAGCTCCCACCCAAACTCCTACATGGCTCATCTACCCTGCAGGGGCTCTGCTTTTCTCCTGGGTCATCCACCTTCTCCACGCCCTAGCAAAGGGAACGGTCCCCTCAAGTTCTACAAACCCTCTTCCAAAAAGTTTCCCTGACCGCTCAACATGAACAGATTTCTCTCTTTGAGTTGCTACAACATATTCTAGAACAGGCTGGAACATCTATGATACTTTTTTAGTGATTGCTGTGTGTGTGATGGATTTGCTCAACTAGTACGTAACGTTTCTGAAGAGAGAACCTCCCCTCCGTTCTTTTTACATATTGGAGGATATAGTCATTCCATAGATATAATTCAGTTCAACTAATCAGAATTCAAAAAAATTAGAACCCTCTCAGTTTAGAATTGTTTTCCTGTCCTCTAGGCTTTTTTTTTAACTTCTAAAACCCAAAGTAGACTCTGGAATCAACATAAATTCAGCCAGCAAATGTACTGATATGTAGGGGCGCCTGGGTGGCTCAGTCGTTAGGCGTCTGCCTTCGGCTCAGGTCATGGTCCCAGGGTCCTGGGATCGAGCCCCACGTCGGGCTCCCTGCTCGGCGGGGAGCCTGCTTCTCCCTCTCCCGCTCCCCCTGCTTGTGTTCTCTCTGTCAAATAAATAAATAAAAATCTTAAAAAAAAAAAGAGTACTGATATTTATAAGGATGCTTCAATTACCTTCAACAGACTTAACCACTAATAAAGGAAGGAAATGTTTTCAGTAAGAGTTGGAAAAAAGAACACTTTTCCCAGCTAGCTAACTAGAACCTATGGTTGACAAATAATACTAATAAAATAAGGCGTGATTTAATTTTCTGGTTAATCTGGGAAGGGCTAGGGTCAGAACATGCAGGGGTGAGAAGAGAAAATGCCCACATTCATAGAGGACCTGGCGTGTGCCAGGTTACACTGTAGATGCTTCTCTTTATGCAGAAACTACGACTAACTGAAGAGAATAAATACTGCAATAGATTCAATATATCAAATAGGTAAAAACCCAGGTGGTTTTTATATAATACTAAATACTAAATATAAATACTAAATAAAAATACTAAAAAAAATTTCACTGGTCACCTCTGGGCATGGCACCAACTCATTACTTAAAAGAAGCAAGCATTTATGCTGCCTTTTCTGTAAAAACTGTGACTAAATAATTGATGAAGGAAAATTCTTTAGATACGAATCCTACTGATAAATGTATTAAGCATGACAACATCAGACAATTGCCATATTTACATTCTTAATGAAATAATAGATCCTGTAGCACTCATCAACAAACACTAAGACCATCAGGTGAAAGGCTGATCTACTGAATTTAATCATCTCTACATCGAAGCATAGCTTATATGAAATGACTAAGACAAATGATATGTAGAAGCCTCAGTCTAATCCACAAATGTGTATCTCAAACAAATCAATATCTGAAAGAAATCAATGCAAGACAGGGAAAAAAGAGGAAGTATATATTTAATAGTAGAAAAAAATTAAGAGATGGGAGAACCCAATGCATTCTGTAAACTTCTATCTGGATCCCGACCTGAACAAATCAACTGTAAAACAATGTATCTGAGATCATTAGGGAAAGGAATATTCCGTGATCGTGAAGAATCGCTGCGACTTCCGATAGCTGTGACCCTGACAGGATGGTTATGTGGAAACAAGAGGACCTAATGAGTTAAGGACATCTGGTGAGGCCTTTACAGGTGAAGTGACATTATGTATGGAATTTGATTTTAAATACTCCAGCAAAAAAACAAGTGAATGAAGAAAAATCAATGAACAAGCCAGTGATAGATAATTAATCTGGTGGATGAAAGACATGTGGAAAACTGGACACTGCAGTGGTGGCTCATGACACTAGCCTCTATTTCTATGTGAAATTTTCCATAATAAAAAGTCGAAAAGGGGCGCCTGGGTGGCTCAGTTGGTTAAGCGACTGCCTTCGGCTCAGGTCATGATCCTGGAGTCCCGGGATCGAGTCCCACGTCGGGCTCCCTGCTCAGCAGGGAGTCTGCTTCTCCCTCTGACCCTCCTCCCTCTCATGCTCTCTGTCTCTCATTCTCTCTAAAGTAAATAAATAAAATCTTTAAACAAAACAAAACAAAAAAAAGTTGGAAAAAAAAAAGCAGATCCCTAAAGGACTAAGTCTACAGTGTGAAACTTAACAAGTACATGAATAATTAGTTGGGCTTAGTTTTTTACTCCATCTAACATGCCTATTTCTTTTCTTACTCCAGATCTACCATCAACTTTACTGGAGCTTCATTTAGACTATAATAAAATTTCAACAGTGGAACTCGAGGATTTTAAACGATACAAAGACCTGCAAAGGTAAAAACCCCCTAAACCCCAACTCAGAAGTGGTAGGGATATGATGGAGACACTAATGAGACCCCTGGGGGAAGTGGAAGGACCTAATCAAGTCTGTCACTGTCGTGAAGATAAAATAAACAGGGACAGCTATTCCTTACTCTTTCTTGGGGGTAACAGAGGGACACCAAGTGAAATGAGAAGAACTTTTCAGATGCCCCCTGGTTGGTGTAGGTTAGCTACAGAGTTTTGCTGACAGTGGAGGAGACAGCTGTCACACCCTGAAATAGGTTATGACGTGCAACCAGGAAGAACCTTTCTCTGAACACAGACGCAAATAGGTCAGGCTTCTGTTTCCCACTCAGCTGTGTTTTCAGCTATCACAACGTCTGCCTAAGAGCTGATGCATTTTATGCCATTTTTAGGCTGGGCCTAGGAAACAACAGAATCACAGACATCGAAAATGGAAGTCTTGCTAACATACCACGAGTAAGAGAAATACATTTGGAAAACAACAAACTAAAAAAAATCCCTCCAGGATTACAGGAGTTGAAATACCTCCAGGTAAAACATTCTTCCACTTGTGTTTTGTAGAGACTAGTACTTTCCTTTGCTTCTGTGAGATGTAGGAGTAGCTGAAGCAAAGACCATGCAAGCAGCAAGGGTAACGCACATGTAACGAGTCTGCAGGTTGCCTGGGGTGTTCTTAAGATCCTCTTCTAAGCAGATGTTAGCTAAAATGCTCAGGTATCCCTTTCCATCCTCCAGTTTCTCCTAGTGCTGAAGCCCTTGTGGCAAAGTTACTGACCCGGCTAATTTCAGGTTTCTCGGGTGGCAAGGGCTATGTAAAGGCAGGACAGGTCAGGAGGAATCCAAGGAGGATCATATATCCTTCTTTCTGGAAACGTTTCACGAAGAGCATGTGCACAAGGCTCCAGGTTTTTTCATTATCAGTGCAGTGCTAGATTAGAAGTAGGTATGATTTTTTAAAATTGATGTCAGAATACATAATCAGAAGTCAGTATTTGGGGCACCAAGGATTCCTCTTTCTTCTTCTTCATTGTTAGAAACCTTTTTGTTTGAATTTGGCAGCTCTTGACCAGGTGGGAAGGGCCCCAGAATCCTTGGAGCATCTGATAGAGTTTTAGATCCTCCCAAGAACAAAAAATGAAGACCATACTTTGTACATAATTTTAGGAGTTTCACAGATCTCCCTGATTTTCACCTATGTTCCTCAAATTAAGAATTCCTACTGAATCCCATTTCACCTTAGTCCACTTTTCTCATGTGCTTTTCTTGATTTACAACATCCTCATCTTCCAAGAAGCAAAAACACACTGAGAACGAAACTGGGCCTTGAGTCACTTGCTGCTTCTTGATTTCTTCCCGATTTACCTATAAACAGGTTTTGTCCCCTACACCCCTTTGAGATAAAAGCCATCAAAATGGATGTGGTACAGACAGATGTTCATCTCAAGGCTATGAGTTTTACTTTTTTTCAAGTGTTGCATCTAAATGTCTAACCAGTGAGCACAACCTGAGTCTTTCCTTTCTCAAGCCATTCCCAATTTGCATTCTTTATTCACAAGTAAAGAATTTATTCTGATTCCAACTTCTGGCTGCTTTTAAATCTACCCATACTCTTACTAGCATTCTTTTTTTTAATGAATAGAATTAGAACACACAAAAAATAGAATTATAAAGGAGAACACAAGTCATAAGGGTACAATTCAGCAAATGTCCACAAAGCAAGCACACCGACATCCAGCAGTGTTTCCCAGTGAGGTCAATGCTGGGGAAAACTACACCTTGCACTGAACATGAACTGCCGGGAAACATGCATGAACCATACAAAGCACCTGTCACAAAATCCCCAAGACTGATAGAGGGAACAGGAGCCTCCCACACCAAACTTCAAAGGTTTTAGCAATGACTGGAGTTCTCATGACTGACTCAGAACAATCTCACCAAAATGTAAAGGTACAACCTAGAGGTAATGACAGCCAGAACTGATACCTTAGCCTTACCTGCCAAAATGCTGTCAGTAGACTGCTCTTACTTCTCAGAAATCTCAATTGCCAAAAAGACCAAAGAAGAATTTAAAGGGCTGATAAAGGGAATGGAGGGAAGTCCCTATACTGTCCATTGTTCCTGAGTAATAATAATATAAAAGACATATACACAGTTTATAAAACTGTATTTTGTCCGTTGGTGCAAAAAAAAATATTTGATTATCGACCCTATATTACACATATGTATTCAAGCTTTTAACAGACATATTTTTCTATAAAGCAACTTACAAAAAAGCAGTTCTACACTTCTTTGCCTTGATCACAGAAAATGCTAGCTAACAATTCATATTCACAAGCCTAATCTTGGGAGCATTCAATTTCATTCTTCTCATTTCTAGTACTTTTAAAACACAGTATTATCAACATGCAATGTAGTACACACACACACACACACACACACCTGCTACGCAGGTAGCAGAAGGGCGGGGGGGGGGGGCGTGTGCTGACCCGCAGTGTGCTCTGGGCCCCCGCTGCACTGCACACACAGGACACTCTGTGTGTCACACAAGATCCCGAGAGGATATAATAAGTATTTAAGAGGCATAAACATACAAGTACATATATATTTTTTAAATGAAATACATTCAAACCAGTGTGAAATAAATGGACAAATAAACCCATGAACAAATGTGGACTATAGAAAGAACATCTTCATTTTACATCGATTGTGTACTTTCTTTCTCCTACTGCCACAGATAATCTTCCTTCACTCTAATTCAATCACGAAAGTGGGAGTGAATGACTTCTGCCCAACAGTACCGAAGATGAAGAAATCTTTATACAGTGCGATAAGTTTATCCAACAACCCGGTGAGGTACTGGGAAATGCAGCCTGCAGCTTTCCGCTGTGTTGTGAGCAGAATGAGCGTTCAGCTCGGGAACTTAAGAAAGTAGTTATTAGTATTATCCATTTAATATAAAATTTAAAAATTGTTACATTTGGAATACTTGAACTCTACTAAAAATGGTGGTATTATGCAAACAAGCAAAAGCTATTCCTAAGTGGTAAGTCCACCGACTTACTTTATGACAAAAAATTTCAACAGAATTTTGCAAAACTATTGCTACATCAGGATTAAGAGAAACATGCATCTACTGCAGTTTCCTTTTGTAAACAAATGGATTTTACATAAATCTTATGCTTGAACATTCTTTTCTCAGTAACAAAAAAAAAACCACATTCAGTATTTAACACTTTGTTATCAAGTACATTTTAAAAAGAACTGTACTGTAATTGGAATGCTTGACTTAGCAAAATTTGTGCTCTTTCATTTGCTGTTAGCAAACCAAAATTGACAAGAATGGTTACATGAAGAGAACATTATACTATTTTTATTCTTTAATAACTCGGGTAGTACTGTAATGTTTCTGTTAATGTTGAAGAATGATTTCATATAATCGTATTCAAATTCTCATATCTTAGAGCTTTACTGTCTTTATGTTTAACTCCTTATAATAAGGCCTTCCGTGTTTATTATCAATTTGACAGATGCTATTCATAACATCTGGTTTCAGACTATAGCACATGCTTTCTTAATTTAATTATTACCTGATTATAAAACCTCTATAAAAATATATAGTGACTGTTTATATAAAATCTGTAATTCACGTTCTTTATTATCTCAGTTATTGTAAGCTTTCAGTAGTACATCAATTGTTAGGTCATAGGACAACGTCATCTCAAAGCTAAGGCGTACTTTCAAGATGTCCCTTGTGAGACCCTGGCCGGAAGAGCCTGGAGACTATCCATTCTACACAAACTGTTTACTCAAATATGACAAACTAAACAACTCTGAAATACAGCTAGTATAACTGAAGAGGCAGAGTCCTAAACAAAACACACAGAAACAAAAGGTCTGTACAAAAACTAAGCATACCCTACGTATTTTTTATTTACATTCAACATAGGCAAAGCTAGAAAATTAAAAAAAAAAAAAACATTAAAATATTGGCTTGAAATAAAATACTTGTGCTTTGGTTTAATTTTTCTTCTCCCACCCAGGAACATAAACTATTTTTCAGTAAACTTTAACTTATATATAACACTTTTAGCACAGTATTAATGCTTTCTCGTAGGAACATTACTGAAATACTCCCAAATATGCTTGTGCTATGAAACATTATCACCTTTATCTTAAACTACCACAAAAACTAGATTTTAAATAATTTTGAGGGTAGTCAAAAAATACTCCATATATGTAAGGTGGGGTGGAGGGTTTGAACATCCAGGTCAGCAATGGGTAAAACGGTCTTGTTCTTCCTAGTCACGGCCCCCAACTATGGCACTTCTGGCACCCTGGGCTGGATTGTTCTGGGGTTGGGGTGGGGACGAGCTGTTCTTTCCTTTGCAGAAGGTCTCTGCCCTCAAAACGACAGGAGCACCTGCACCCCCCCTCCCACAGTGCAACACCCAACAATGTCTGCAGACACTGCCAATGTGGGGGGTACAAGTGGGGAGGGTGGAGTCTCATGGCAGCCAGTTGAGAACAATGCTTTACAGGAAGTTTACTTAATTTCTAAAATCTGACCCAAGTTTGGAAACTTGGAGCAAAACAGCTACTTTTGTTTTGTAAAACTATAGGGACAAGATCAAAGTGTGATTAATATAAAGAAGGTGGATTGCCTGAGTGGCTCAGTTGGTTGAGCGTCCCAACTCCTGATCTCAGCTCAGGTTTAGATCTCAGGGTTGTGAATTCAAGCCCTGCACTGGGCCCCGTGCTGGGTGTGGAGCCTAATTTAAAAAACAAAACAAATAAAGAATAAAAGTTAACCACCAGGAGTGATGACAGAATGAGCCCAGGGATGCAGAGCTTTGAGTTAGAAGGACAAAACCAGAAATCCAGTTCCATTGATAGTCCTGGGAAGTCACAATCTCTTTGAGTATGTCTCCTCATCTACAAAGGGTAGTGGTGACAAAGCTCATCAGCCATGAGGATTGAATGACAAAATGTATGTGAGTTTTCACAGAATGAGAACAAATAATACTAAAATTTGTATGGTACCACAGAAGACTCTGAATAGCCAAAGCAATCTTGAGAAAGAACAAAGCTATACTAATCCAACAGTATGGTACTGGCACAAAAATAGGCTCATAGATCCATGGAACAAAATACGAGCCCAGAAATAAAGCCATTCTTGTATGATCAATTACCATACAACAAAGGAGACACGAATATGCAATGGGGAAAATACAATCTCTTCAATAAACGGTGCTGGGAAAACAGGACAGCTACATGCAAAAGAATGAAACTGGGCCACTTTCTTACAGCACACACAAAAATAAAGTAAAAATGGATTAAAAACCTAAATGTGAGACCAGAAACCATAAAATTCCTGAAAGAAAATATAGGCAGTAATATCTTGAATATCGGCCATAGCAACATATTTATAGATTTGTCTCCTGAGGCAAGGGAAACAAAAGCAAAAATAAACAAACTATTGGGCCTACATCAAAATAAAAAACTCTGCACACCGAAGGAAGTCATCAAAAAAAAAAAAAAAAAAAAAAAGGCAATCTACTGAATGGGAGGAGATATTTGCAAATGACATCTGATAAAGGGTTAGTATCCAAAATATATAAAGAACTAATACAACTCAACACCCAAAAAGTAAACCATCCTATTAAAAAATGGGCAGAGGACCTGAAGAGATATTTTTACATAAAGATGCCAACAGACACATGAAAATACGTTCAACATCACTCACCAGGGAAAAGCAAATCTAAATCATAATGAGATATCATCTCACACCTGTCTGACTGGCTAAAATCATGAAGATAAGAAATAATAAGTGTTGATGAGGATGTGGAGAAAAAGAAACCTTATTCTACTGTTGGTGGGAATGTAAATTCATGTGGCCAATGTGGAAACAGTATGGAGGCGCCTCAAATTAAAAGCCGGAGTACGATATGATCCAATAATTCCTCTACTGGGTATTTACCCAAAGAAAATGAAAACACTAATTTGTGAAGATACATGCACCCCTGTGTTTACTGCAGCATTATTATTTTTTTTTAAGATGTTATTTATTTATTTGAGAGAGAGAGAATGAGAAAGCGCACATGAGAGGGAGGAGGGTCAGAGGGAGAAACAGACTCACTGCCGAGCAGGGAGCCCGATGTGGGACTTGATCCCGGGACTCCAGGATCATGACCTGAGCCGAAGGCAGTCGCTTAACCAACTGAGCCACCCAGGCGCCCGACTGCAGCATTATTTACAATAGTCATGATATGGAAGCCACCCACGTGTCCAATAGATGAGAGGATAAAGAAGATGTGGTGTATATATACAATGGAGTATTATCCATAAAAAGAATAAAATTGTACAATTAGTGACAACATGAACAGACCTTGAGGGTATTACACTAAGTAAAATAAGTCAGAGAAAGACAAATACCATATGATTTCACTCATATGTGGAATTTATGAAACAAATGAACAGATAGATTTAAATACAAAGAATGAACTGGTGGTTGCCTGAGGGGAGGTGGATGGATCAATTGGTAATAGGTAAAGGGGATTAAGAGGTACAGAGTCCCAATTATAATACAAGTCAGTCATGGGGATGAAAAGTACAGCATAGGGGTGCCTGGGTGGCTCAGTTGGTTAAGCGACTGCCTTCGGCTCGGGTCGTGATCCTGGAGTCCCGGGATCGAGTCCCACATTGGGCTCCCTGCTCGGCGGGGAGCCTGCTTCTCCCTCTGACCCTCCCCCCTCTCATGTACTCTCTCTCATTCTCACTCTCTCAAATAAATAAATAAAATCTTTATAAAAAAATAATAAATAAATAAAGTTTCATTGGGTGCCTGGGTGGCTCAGTTGGTTAAGCGACTGCCTTCGGCTCAGGTCATGATCCTGGAGTCCCGGGATCGAGTCCCGCCTCGGGCTCCCTGCTCAGCGGGGGGTCTGCTTCTCCTTCTGACCCTCCCCCTCTCATGCTGTCTCTCATTCTCTCAAATAAATAAATAAAATCTTAAAAAAAAAGAGAAAAGTACAGCATGGGGAATATAGTCAATGATATTGCAATGCAGTTGCAGACAGATGGTGACTACGCTTACTGAGGTGAGCACTGAGTAATGTACAGACCTGTCAAATCACTACGTTGTACATCTGAAACTGAAAGAACACTGTGTGTCAACTATACTTCAATTAAAAAAAACAAAGTATGTGAAACTGCTTTGTAAACCGTAAAGGTTCATAAAATAAGAGTAACTATTATACTGGAAAATTACTGACTAATGAGACAAAATAAAGATTATGAAGCTGTTAACATGAAGAGAGTATATTACAATGATAATCACTTTAAAATTAAAATATTCTAAAGTTCCAATAGTTTCAGTAATTCATTTTGCTGTATCATAAAAATAAAATTGCAATATCCTCCACTTATAAGAACATTAAGTAAAAGTCAAATGTTCACTAAAATTGTAAGAATCCAGGTCTTAAAATTAATAGTTCAATTCATAAGGTTAACAAAGAGATCAGTCTATTATCTCAGTAGTAGAGCTTAAAGTAGCTAAGTTTATCTCTTTCTAAAAAGACAAAACAAAGTATTTTTAAATGCTGGAAATGATTCCTGAAATCACTGCAGTTAATTTCCTGTTGTTAATGTTGTTTTTCATCCCACAGCTGTTAACCATTTTTGGTTATAAGTTTACAAAACACAAATCACTAATAAAAATCATAAACAACCAAACCGAATTGAAAGCTTTCTGCCACAAACCCATTCTATGGTAAATATAAAATATTACTCACTTGAAATCCATTAAAGTTTGGAAATAAATCACTACACCTTACTGGGCTTATTAAGGACTTCAAGACAGAAAAAAAAATCTCAAAGACCATCCATCCATACTTTCTCCCAAATACTACAATAAAAATGATCACTGAATTCATGGAAAAAACATAATACTTTTTGAAAATCACTTGAAGTCACTAAAACTAAAGCTTATTTTTTATTTTTTAAAGATTTATTTATTTGAGAGAGAGAGAGTGAGAGTTCGAGTGGAAGAGGCAGAGAGAATCTCAAGCAGACTCTGTGCCAAGTGCAGAGCCCAATGCAGGTCTCGATCTCATGACCCTGCGATCTGGACCTGAGCTGAAACCAAGAGTCAGATGCTTAACCGACTGTGCCACCCAGGGGCCCCTAAAGTTTTTGTTGTTGTTTTTTGTTAATCAATTGTGTTCCTCTTTAAACTACTGCATTATTTTTCTTTCCTTCATAACTCCGTCTTTTTTTGAAAGACCTGCCTTCCTTCTGTCCTCATCACCTCTATGCTCACACAGTACTTAACCTATTGCACCTGACTTACCAATTCTCAATCCCAGGACCCTGGGATCATGACCTGAGCCGAAGGCAGACGCTTAATGACTGAGCCACCCAGCCTTTTCTTTTATTAGAAACTTTTTAACCTACGTTTCAAGACGGCCCATGATCTCCATTTGAAAATAATGATTTAAAAAATTTTAATTCCCGCAACTAACATACAATGTTCTATTAGTTTCAGGTGTCTAATATAGTGATTCAACAATTCTATATATTGTCAGTGCTCATCACAATAAGTGTACTCTTAACCCCTGTCACCTACTCAAATAATGATTTTTGAGCTTTTTATTTCATGCTTATGCCTTTTTATGCCCCATCCCCAGGATAACTGTTGTTTCTCACATACACTCCATACTTTCTGGCTTCTCTGTACTTGTGATGCCATCCTTTGCATCCACCAAAATCGAACGCGACCTCAAACGTCAGTGTCAAAAGTCCCTCGCTCAGCAACGCTTCCTGGATTCTACCAGAGCAGATGTGGCTTCTCCACCCCACCCAAACCTTCCCAGTACTTTGTGCCTCTCTTTTGCACTAATCACAGTCTAACTCAGCTCAGCTGGTTATTCCTTGGTCTCTTCCCACACTGTCCAGAGGGCTTTAGCCGTCCTGGGTGCAAGCGTTGCTTCCTTGTCTGTGTCCAGCCCTCACCAAAGGCTAGCACACTGCCTTGCTCAATACATGTTTCTGAATTAAATCACTGAAGGGAAAGGAAGAACTTCTATCCTTACCATAGGACATGATGATTATCCTGCACGTCTTCTTTCTTCCTGGTGGTTGACCCATCCCTCCAGCTCTGCTGCAGACGGTGTGCTCTACGATAGTCAGAGGGCAGTTCCCCTAGGGCACTCAGTGCTATGGTGGGGATTTAGGATAGTTCCTATGATCTGGGCAGCTTCGAAACAGACCCTCCTTCCCAATCAGCTCTGATGAGCGCTGAAGCAAGGTGTGCATTCCCAGCAGTGAACACGGAAATAAAGAGAACGGTTTTAAAATGAACCCTTCCATAGACAGAGGAAGAGCTTAAAGAGGGGCCAAAAAGGCAGAAAGGAGGGACAAATCAGGGCAAGGGGCAAAAGCAATGTGCCATTCCCAGTTTTCCACGCAGGGCACAATCAGTCATGTGAAGTCCTGATATTAAGACTTGCATTTTGATTCCTTTTGTTACGGAAAATACCACAGAAGCAAAAGCAGACAAAACAATATAATGAATTTCCATGTACTTCTCAGTTTCAAAACTTATCAACTCGGGCGCCTGGGTGGCTCAGTTGGTTAAGCGACTGCCTTCGGCTCAGGTCATGATCCTGGAGTCTCAGGATCGAGTCCCGCATCGGGCTTCCTGCTCAGCAGGGAGTCTGCTTCTCCTTCTGACCCTCCCCCCTTTCATGTGCTCTTTTTTTCTCATTCTCTCTCTCAAATAAATAAATAAAATCTTTAAAAAACAAAAAAAACTTATCAACTCATAGCCAACCCTATTCATTTATATTCCCATGTTATTTTAATAACAGCTTTATTGAGAAATTTAAAGAACACAGTTCATTGGTTTTTATCTTTTTTTTTTTTTTTAAGATTGATTTATTTATTTAGAGAGAGAAACCAAGTGAGTGCATGTGAGCCAGGGGAGAGGCAGAGGGAGAGAGAGAATCTCAAGCAGACTCCCTGCTGAGCGTGGAGCCCCATGCTGGGCTCGATCCCACAACCATGAGATCAGGACCTGAGCCCTGATCAAGAGTCGGACGCTTAACTGACTGAGCCACCCAGGCGCCCCAGTTTGGTGGTTTTTAGTGTATCAGGGTGAGCATCATCACCACAATCAATTTCAGAATACTTCATCACTCCAAAAAGAAACCCTTTACCCGCTGAAGGTAACGCCCCACCTTAGGTAACTGCAAATCCACATTCTGTCTCTATGAGTTTTCCTATTCTGGATGCTTGATATAGATGGAATCATTCAATATGCGGTGTTTTGTGTCTGGTTTCTTCCATTCAGCATGTTTCCAAGGTCCATCCATGCTGCAGCTGTGTCCAGACTACATTCCTGTATCACTGAGTAACATTCCACTCTCTGGACGGCCCACATTCACTGATCCACTCATCAGGTGGTGGACATACACACCGTTTCCATTCCTTGGCTATTATGAATAACACTGCTATAAATACTTGCGTATTACAAGGTTTCTGTAGACATTGGTCTTCACTTCTCTTGGGTACATACTTAGTTAGAAGTGTAATTGGCAGGTCAAATGGCAACTTTGTGATGAACTTTTTGGGCACTGTAGACTACTTTCCATAGTGGCTGCACCATTTTACATTCTCATCAGCACACAGGTTGCAATTTCTTCACACCCTCACCAATAACAGTTACTGTCTTTCCCTTGAGTTTTGTCGTAGTCCATCCTCTCGACTGCAGCCATGCTAGAGACTGATGTGGTAATTCACTGTGGTTTTGATTTGCATTTTCCTGCTGACTGGTGATGTCAAGCACCTCTTCTGGTGTTTAGTGACCATTTGTTATCTTCTTTGGAGAAATGTCTGTTCAGATCCTTGCCCCATTTTTAAATCGGTTGTTGCTATTATTCTCCTTATTATTACTGAGTTGTCTGGTTCTCCATCTATTCCAGACACAAGTCCTTTATCAGATATAGAACCTACAAAATTTTTCTCCCATTTTGTAGGTTGTTGTTCCACCTTCTTGAGTATCTTTTGGCACAGGAAAAAAAAATTTTAATTTTGGTTTTGATTAAATTTCTTTTGTTTCTTGTGCTTTTGGTGTCACAGCTTAGAAACTGTTGTCTAATCCAAGGTCATAAAAACTGACATCTATGTTTTCTCCTAATATTCAGGAGTCTTTGCTCTTACACTTAGGTCTGTGTTCCATTCTGAGTTAATTTTTGCATATGGCATGATGCGGATCAGGATGCAAACCATGCTCATTACCCCAGAGGCTCTTCCACACCCTCCCCAGTCCACACTCCCACTTCCCCCAGCAAACATCATTAACTCGCTCCTCCAATCAGAACTTTGCCACCAGCAGCACAGCCCTCTCCTTAATTTTTTTTTTTTTTATAGATTTTTCTTAGTAACTGTTAACCCTAATAACTGATTTACATAAGTTACAGCAGTTCTGCTTCCTGGGTCCATAAATACCCCTCTCACCCATATGTCTAATCATTTCAATACTTTGAAGAAACCAAAATATTCCTCTCACCTGAAGGTACTTGCAGCAATATTATATAATTCCACAGAAAACACGGAGGATGTCGGACTACTAAGTCTCAAAGGTGACTCCAAGAATTCTTAGATGGGATTAAAGGAAGGGGTTGGCTATGAAGTGGTAACCCCCAAATAAGAGAAAGACAAAGATAAGGTGGCATATAGAACAAAGGGAAGGACAGAACCTTGGATCAAGAAGCAGCCTCATCTAAATTTCTAGGATGAGTGAATTGCTTCCCCAGAGGGAATAGGTGACTTCACACCTGTGACTCATGACAAGCCTCTGGGGTTGGTTAGCAGCTGTGACCCTACAGCTATAGGGATTCTACTGACTCTGTCCATTCTGAGACCATTCTACTTCCCCACATATCTTAAAAAAGATACATATTTCTAAATATTTTCCCCCCAAAATGAGCCCATTAAATTTATTAGACAGATTACCTAATTTTCACCATGGGAGGGCAGTCTTATTCTAATATGCCACAGAAGTCTGAAAATAAAGACAAGAAAGCTAGACATATTTTATTATTTTTTTAAGATTTATTTATTTATTTATGAAAGAGAGAGAGAGAGAGAGAGAGAGGGACAGAGCACAAGTGGGGGGGGGGGGCTGGGGAACGGCAGACAGAGGGAGAAGCAGGCTCCCCGCCGAGCAAGGAGCCTGATGTGGGGCTGGATCCCAGGACCCTGAGATCATGACCTGAGCCAAGGGCAGATGCTTAACCGACTGACTCACCCAGACGTCCCAGCTAGACGTATTTTAAAATAATCTTAAACACTACTTTTGCATTTTAAAAAGGTAAACAATGACACTTATCTAGAAGCAGAAATTGTCATACATGATCTGACTAATAAAAAATATACTTAGGAAAACAAAGGAATGGCATATTTGAAAAATGGGACAAGCAGCATTATGCTTTGTATACTTATAAAATAAGTATCCTCACTAGACTATAAAACCTTACAAGAAAAAAAATAACAGCCTCTAGCACTTACCTAGTCCATACTATATGGCAACAACAAAGTAAGCATTTAACAAAAAATTTTTTTTAAGATTTTGTTTATTTGACAGAGAGAGCGAGAGAGCACAAGCAGGGGGAGCAGTAGGAGAGAAAGAAGCAGGCTCCCCGCCAAGCAGGGAGCCTGATCTGGGGCTCGATCCCAGGACCCTGGGACCATGACCTGAGCCAAAGGCAGATGCTTAACCCTCTGAGCCACCCAGGTGCCCCCAAAGTAAGCATTTTAAATGCAATGTTCCAATACCAAGCACTCAATCATGTTAACTTATGATGGTACACATGCACACACCAATCCCCAAAATCATAGAAAAATGCAAAGGGCTTGAAACAATGAAAATGATTTGGGGAAAGAACAAAGTTGGAGGATGTATACTACCTAATGGCACAATGTAACGTAAAGCTGCTGTTAACCAGGAAGGCAACAATGGAACTTTGAGAATCTAGAAACTGAGAATTTAGGATTGAGAATCTAGAAACAGACCTATACATTCATGGTTAATTGATTTTTGACAAAAGAACCCAGGTAACTCAATGGGGAAATAATCATCTTCTCAACACATTGTCCTGAGAGAGTTGAATATTCACATGCAGAAAACTGAACTCAGACCTTAACCTCGCAATGCACACAAAAACTAACTCAATATAGATCATGGACCTAAATGTAAGAGATGAAACGACAAACTTCTATGAGAACATAAAAATCTTTAACTGCTTACTCAGCCAATTAATTCTTCAACTTGACACCAAAAGCCATAAAACCACCATAAAAGAAAAAGATAATTTGGGCTTTTCAAAATTAATGTGTGTCGAAAGACACTATTAAGAAAATGAAAACTTGGGGGCGCCTGGGTGGCTCAGTCGTTAAGCATCTGCCTTCGGCTGAGGTCATAATCCCAGGGTCCTGGGATGGAGCCCCGCATTGGGCTCCCTGCTCAGCTGGAAGCCCGCTTCTCCCTCTCGTACTCCCCCTGCTTGTGTTCCCTCTCTCCCTGTGTCTCTCTCTGTCAAATAAATAAATAAAATATAAAAAAAAAAAAAAAGAAAAGAAAGAAAATGAAAACGTGGGGCGCCTGGGTGGCTCAGTCGTTAAGTGTCTGCCTTCGGCTCAGGTCACGATCCCGGGATCCTGGGATCGAGGCCCAGCATCGGGCTCCCTGCTCAGCGGGAAGCCTGCTTCTCCCTCTCCCACTCCCCCTGCTCGTGTTCCTGCTCTTGCTGTCTCTCTGTCAAATAAATAAATAAAATCTTAAAAAAAAAAAAGAAAGAAAGAAAATGAAAAACTTGTGTGGCGCCTGGGTGGCTCAATTGGTTGAGCGTCTGCCTTTGGCTCAGGTCATGATCAGCGGGGAGTCTGCTTCCCCTTCTACTCGTGCGCATGTTCTCTCTCTCTCTCTCTCTCTCTCAAATAAATAAATAAATAAATAAATAAATAAAATCTTTGAAAAAATGTTTAAAAAAAAGAAAATGAAAACTTGTGTCATGGACAGGAAGAAAAAAGATTGTAAGCCATATATTTGATAAAAGGATTTGTATTCAGAATGTATAAAGAACCCTTACACTCATAATAAGACAAACCACCTAATTAAAAACAGGAAAGGGGCGCCGGGCTGGCTCAGTTGGTGGAGTGTGTAACCCTTGATCTCGGGGCTGTAAGCCCCACATTCGATGTAGAGATAACTTAAAAATAAAACAAATAAATAAATAAATAAATAAAATAAAATCATAAAAAAAATAAAACAGCCAAAATTTGATATACAGGTTTAATTTAATTGTTATCAAAATTCCAGCAAGGCTTTTTGTAGATATAGACAAGATTATTGTAAAACTTATGTGGAAAGGCAGAGACGCCAGAATAGCCCAAACAATTCTGAAACAAAGGGAGGAATCATCCTTGCTGATTTCAAGGCAGCACCAAATGTTGAGGAGGGTGTAGAGAAAGTGGGTTTCTCATTCTTCATTGGGAATTTAAAATGGTATAGTCACTTTGAAAAGTAGCTCAGCAGACTGTTTCAAACTAAACATGTGCTTACCAGAAGACCTAGCAATTACACTCCTAGGCATTTACCCCAGAGAGATGTGGACACGTTCACATAAAAACCTGTGACTGTTTATAGCAACTTTATTAGGAATAGCCCCAACTGGGAGCAACCCAGATGGACTTCAGCAGATGCGTGGTTACACAGGCTGGGACCAGCCTTATTACTCAGTAATAAAAAGGAATGAATTATTGGTATACAACCTGATCAACAACCTGGATGGATCTCCAGAGAGTTATGCTGAGTGAAAAAAAGTCAATTCCAAAAGGTTACATATTCTAATATTCCAGTTATATAATATTCTTGAAATGACAGAATTATAGAAACAGATTAGCGGTTGCCAGGAGCTAGGGATGGGAGGGAGAAAAACAAAGAGATTCTGTGGCTATGAAAGGATAACATGTAGAATCCCTGCAAGGATGTAAATGTTCTCTCTTCACCTGTATCACCCTCAGTATCCTGGGTGTGATAATGTACCACAGTTTTGCAAGATGTTATCATTAGAGGAAACCAGGGCATAGCATACATGAGATCTCTTTGTACTATTTCTTACAAATGTGTCTATAATTATCTCAAAGTAACATTTTTAAAGAAAAAAAAATCAACCAAGAAGTATTGACTATAGTAGAATGCAAGGTATTGGATGAATCAACACCAGGGACCATGTTAAGGATGGTTTTATAAAATAACCAGATAGTTCACAGACAGCTTAAGGGGAAAGAATGGAATGTCCAGGGGCGCCTGGGTGGCTCAGTCGTTAAGCATCTGCCTTCGGCTCAGGTCATGATCCCAGGTCCTGGGATCGAGTCCCGCATCGGGCTCCCTGCTCCGCGGGAAGCCTGCTTCTCCCTCTCCCACTCCCCCTGCTTGTGTTCCCTCTCTCGCTGTGTCTCTCCCTGTCAAAAAAAATAAGTAAAATCTTAAAAAAAAAAAAAGAATGGAATGTCCAGAAATGATCTGTCAGTAGTGGGTGGCCTTTTACACTGGACAGGGGAAGGCGGCTGTTCAATGAATGCCACTGGGACATGGGCAGAGCTGCCTGCAAAACAGGAGGTAACACTGTACAAGAACTATAAATTCTAACAAATCAGAGATTTAAATGCAAATACTAAAAACAACAAAAAAACCATAGTGGTCCTAGAAGAAACTGTGGAAACCAATGGGAGAATTTTCTGACAACGCAGAAGTGTGGAAGATGGTTCTAACTCTGACATAAGAAGCCGGAGGGCCTTATGTAGAAATACAATAAGCTCGACCACATAAAGTCCTGTGGCAAAGCCTTATGAGCAAAGACAAATACAAATGACAAATTGGGAAATAACAGCTCCGAGTCATAGCTCAGAGGCCTAATTTCACTTATAAAGAAATCCTAAAACTCAATCAGAGAAGCCTACAACACAATAGAAAAAAAAGTAAAAGATACAGCTAGCTCCAGAAAAAGAAGCAAAGAGAGCTGTGAAATCTGATACTCAAACAGACTCACAGTAAGAGTCACTTAACCTCCTCGATCACCAGAGATAAAACCTTAATACACTACACCAAGGAGGATTTTACACAGGCCCCTGGCACTCTGTGGAGAGCAATTAATTACACACATGCATGCCCAGCCTGCAGATCACTCAAATATATTTACACACATGTACAATGACATATAAAAGGTTATTAACTGCATCAATGTTTGTATTAGGAAAAGATTAGAAACATGAAAATTTCACATAAGAATTCTTTTTAAAAATAATTTTTAAATATATGTATTTGCTAAATATACACGTAGGTGCATAAAGTATCTCTGGAAAGATTCACAAGAAAATGCTAACACTGTATTCTACCAAAGGTCTCAACAGCAGTGAATGTGTCCCCTGGAGTCAGACAATGTGGCAGCCCTTAGCAGTGGCCGCTGGGATGGGAACAAGGTGTTTGGGGACAGAAGCTGCAGGAAGAATTTTTGTGGTGTACCACTGTGACATAAGAAATATACATTTGATGTCTGCCCCCAGTTCCTGACAGAGAGCTCCGAAATCACTTGGAATTTCCTGGGTGATAGGAATATCTTTTGTTCTAAGGAGGTGACTCTGCGTGGGCTCCCTGATGGTTTGTGGATGAGGGCTGGTCATGAGAAAGACCTGCCATGATCAGAAGCTTTGAACTTTCAGCCCCGCCCCCCCATCCTCTGAGGAAGGAGAGGGGCTAGAAATTGGGTTAATCATCCATCACACCTACGTGAGGAAGCCTAAACAAAAATCCCTAAGGTACAGGGTTCAGAGAGATTCCAGGTTGGCAAGCACATGCATAAGCTGGGAGCAGAGCGTACCTGGGCTCAGGACCCCTCCAGACCTCATAGCATGTATCCCCTCATCTAGCTTTACACCCATATCCTTTACCATGTGCTTTATTAAATAATAAACCAATAAACATAAGCGTTTGAGTTCTGGTAGCCATTACAGAAAATTATCTAACCCGAAGACCTACTACTTGTGACTGGCATCCAAAGTGGGGGCAGTATTGTGGGACTGAGCCCTTAACCTGTGAGATGTGATGTTAACTCTGGGTAGACAGTGTCAGAACTGAGTTGAACTGTAAGACATTCAGCCGGTGTCTTCATGAAGGAATAGGAAGGAGCAGGGCAACTTGAGGCCAGAAAGCAGCCCAGAAACACAAATCAGCTGGTCCAGGAACAGGCAAGAGGTAGGCCTTCAGAGTTTCCCCAAAGGAGAAGGTCATGTCTGGAATTTATTTTTATTTTTTTGAATTAATTAAGTAAGTGCTACATTTATTCATTTATTTATTTATTAAGATCTATGCTCAACATGGGGCTTGAAATCACGATCCAGAGATCAAGGTCACATGCTTTACCAACTTTGCTAGGCAGGTGCCCCTATGTTTGGAATTTATATTTTTTAAGATTTATGTATTTATTTTAGGGAGAGAGAGGGTGGGCGGGAGGGGGCAGAGGGAGAAGGAGAGAGAGAGAGAGAATCCTCAGGCCAACGCCCCACTGAGTGCAGAGCCCCATGCAGTGCTCTATCCCAGGACCTGAGATCATGACCTGATCATGATCTGGAAACCAAGAGTTGAATGCCTAACCGACTGAGCCACGTAGGCGCCCCTGTTTGGAATTTATTTTAAAATATGAAGCAACACTAGAGGATTTTAAGCAGAGGCATGGTACAATTAGATTTATTTTAATACAGAAGATGAAAACTGGACTGGAGAAGGAGATGTGCAAACACAGGGAGAAGAGTCAAGACGCCACTGCAACATCTGAGGGAGACATGTCAGTTACCGACCAAGAGACACAGACACACCAAAAAGACACTCCTGCGCTAGATCACAAAGGACTCAGGAACAGATCCAATTTGAAAGTAAGGGACAGAAAGTGATTTAGATCAGTGGTTCTCAAGTTTTCACGGCACCTCGCAGACCTGTTAAAAATGTTAAGTTGTTGGGTTGGGCCTGCGCTCAGAGCTTCTGGTTCTGAAGGTCTAAGGTGCAGAGATGATGCCACCTGAATTTTAAATTAGCAATTCACACACTGATGGATCTCCTGCCACATTCTGGGATGCACTCATTTAAACAACTCCCAACCTTCTGGCTTACGTCAGACAGTGGGTGAAGTTGGGACGGGGACACCATTTACGGGAAAAGAGAACCATGTGGGAAATGGAAGCCGTGAGGGGCACAGGAACAAAGATGGACTCTGTTGGGCACATGCTATGTCTAGTGTTTGGGCTACCTCTGTAGGGCTGCCTGAATGATCTTTCTGATGGAAGCAGTTTATCAGCTAAATGTCAAGTGTACCTCCTAAACGTGATTTGATGTAGAATGCTTTGAGGCTTCCAAGCACGTCAGAAGCCTATGTTGACGGTGACGCTGGCCCTGGCTGCCTCTCTGAGGGTACCCTCCCCTTGCCCAGATCACCCAGCCCCAGCCATGCTGTCTTTTTCCTTTTGATACCATTGTGGCTTGCTCCCTCACTATATTCAGGTCTCTGCTAAACTATCTAAAATAGTAATTTCCTTTCTTAAAAATTTGTTAAATAGACTTAATCTTTTAGAGCAGGTTTTTTTTTTTTTTTAAAGATTTTATTTATTTATTTGAGACAGAGAGAATGAGAGAGAGAGAGCACATGAGAGGGGGGAGGGTCAGAGGGAGAAGCAGGCTCCCCGCCGAGCAGGGAGCCCAATGCAGGACTTGATCCAGGGACGCCAGGATCATGACCTGAGCCGAAAGCAGTCGCTTAACCAACTGAGCCACCCAGGCGCCCCTTTTAGAGCAGTTTTTAGGTTCACAGTAAAACTGAGAAGGTACATCGATTTCCCATTTCTTTCCTAGCAACTCTGGTGCTGCAAGGTACTCCAGGCTCATCCATGCCCCAGTGCTGGAATCAGCCACTTCTTCAAGGAGCCTGGTTTCTTTTATTGGAGAGGGTGTTAGAAGCCAAGAACTGGGGGCGCCTGGGTGGATCAGTCAGTTAAGCGTCCGACTCTTCATTTCGGCTCAGGTCATGATCTCGGGGTCGTGGGATTGAGTGAGCCCTGTGCTCAGCTCTGAGTCTGCTTGAGATTCTCTTTCCCTCTCCCTCTGCCCCTGCCCCCGGCTCGCACACACACACTCTCTCAAATAAATAGATAAGATCTTGGGCGCCTGGGTGGCTCAGTCGGTTAAGCGACTGCCTTCGGCTCAGGTCATGATCCTGGAGTCCCTGGATCGAGTCCGCATCGGGCTCCTTGCTCGGCGGGGAGTCTGCTTCTCCTTCTGACCCTCCCCCCTCTCATGTGCTCTCTCTCTCTCTCATTCTCTCTCTCTCAAATAAATAAATAAATAAAAATCCTTAAAAAAAATAAAAAAATACATAAGATCTTTAAAGAGCAGCAGCCAAGGGCTGGGTGCTGGGTGCTGGGTGCTGCTGGAGCGTCACGGCCTCGACGCCCTCCCAGCCGACTGGGCCGGGGACAGGTGTGGGTACGGCGGCCCATGCACACACACGTCTACAGACATTTCTCGATGGAGCCACCTGTGCATATGTCAAGCTGAACATGGGTTCATGCTGACGTCTCCAGCTCTGGCCCCTCGCCGCGGGCGTCCTTCCGGCCGCCTCCCTTGCTTGTCTGTAACCTCCCTCCAGCAGCGAGACACCTGGCTCCGCCACCCGCCACCCAGCCGTGTGACCGCTCTGTTGGAGCGCAGGCGCGCAGGAGGTCAGAACTGCTGACCTGTGTCCGTGCTCACTCATTTTGACCCCCTCTTCCTTGCTTCATTCTCCTCCACTGCATTCTGAACCACTTCATATGTTTATTTTCTGTTTTCCTGTTCCATGACAATAGAAACTTGTGTTGCTGAGTCCCCAGCACTTACAACTGCCTTGAACAAATCAGGTGCTAAAAAATATTAGCTGAATGAGTATAAAGAAAAAAATCCCTGATTACCACAATTAGGCAGATCTCAGTCTGGCCTTTCTCCACCGGCACTATTCAGCTATGAAGGTACTGTATCTACTTCAATCAAATTATCACCATAGAATATAATTTAGACTTTCCATCAATTCAATGGACTTCTCTCTTCGACTGCTGCAATTATACCCACCGAACTGAAACACTGAACTATCACAGTCACTTACAGCTTCTACTTTTCCTATACGGTCTGACGTGAACCAACGCTCCTCTTACTACCCCGCCTCCCAACCTAAACCTCCTGGACACAGTCCACCTCTTTCAAGTTTCCTAGACACGAGTGATTCTAGGTGCTCTAGCTATATTGATAAATATTCTTTCCACATGTGTTAGGAACACGAACAACATAATCACGATCACAAGTTCAAATCACAGTGTTAAATGAGGAATTATATAAAAATCAAGCTTTTGATTTCAAGTTTATCTTCCGTAAGAACTGAGGGCACATAAAACTAAATTCTCGGGAAAAGTACATAGATTTGCTCTCTCTTTAGTATGGAAGCCTGAGGTTCAAGAACAAAGACTAACAGGAAACATACGGAAAAGATCAGCAACAAGATGAGATCTTGGCCCAAAGACAGCCTGCCATGTTTCACGTACCAGTGTCTTAAATAAGAGGCGAGAGTTTTATACTACTGCCAACCGTCACTTGAAACACAGCACGCTTTTAAAAAAGCTGAAGTAGAACAGAATAAACCCTGTGGTTTCCTTGTAAAAATCTAATGGTAAACACCATCCCAGGACACAAAAACAAATTCTGGGATTCACTTCACCTCATTAGTTTGTACAAACTTTAAGAGAGTCTGCCAAAGCATGAACTAAAAGTTCACTGCCAAGAAATACAAATTAACTCTCTGTTTAAAATAAAAAAACATGCTAGGGAAAAAATGTAGCATTTAAGCAGTTAACCACTATTCCTCAGGAGAAATAACTCAGTGAAGAGATTTTCTACATCTACAAAATAAAGGAAACAGAAGTTCCTAATGCCATTTTAGTCAATACTATAAAATTATTTTTGTACTAACCTAAAGAGGCAAATCAGAGATCTACCTTCCGAGTGCAAGACACTAAATTCTATCACCAGATTAATTTTTGTTTCAAAGGTTTATAGCAGGGGGCACCTGGGTGGCTCAGTCGTTAAGCGTCTGCCTTCGGCTCGGGTCATGAGCCCAGGGTCCTGGGATCGAGCCCCGCATTGCATCGGGCTCCCTGCTCGGCGGGAAGCCTGCTTCTCCCTCTCCCACTCCCCCTGCTTGTGTTCCCTCTCTCGCTGTGTCTCTCTCTGTCAAATAAATAAAAATAAAATCTTTAAAAAAAAAAAAAGGCTTTTAGCAGGCATTCTAGTGCATATATTTGGGAGGAAGGGGAGAACAGTGAAAGCGAACAGAAAAGAAGGTATAATTCTTTGTGTGGAAAAGTTATATATTTAATCTGTGTCAATAATGACAAGTCCCTTCGTTTAAAAAGTAAACTAGAGGGGCGCCTGGGTGGCTCAGTCGGTAAGGAACCACCTTCGGCTCAGGCCATGATCTCGGGGTCCTGGGATCCAGCCCTGTGTAGTAGGGCTCCTTGCTTCCTTGCTCAGAGGGGAGCCTACTTCTCCCTCTCCCTCTGCTCCTCCCCCTGCTCGTGCTCTCTCTCTCAAATAAATAAAATCTTAAAAAAGAAAAAAAAGGTAAACTAGATGTGCAAGCTATATTTCTAATCTGGGTTGCTTGTCTTCGATAAAGGAAAGCCCTGGTGTGAATGTGAGGTTTCAGACAAAGGACATTTCAAGACCACTCTTGAATTCCACCTTAAAATGCTGAGACACTGAGCTCCAAGTTACAGGCGACCTTAATTTGGAGAATTCCTTGGCATGAAAATGAAAATAAAAACAGTAATCAGTACATGCTGTTTCATTTAGTTCTGTTTGCCTTTCATATTAGAGGAAATTCTTGCCACACCTCAAACCAAAATTAAGGGGAAAAGAAAGGGAAGTAAGCCACATAAATGTGACCAACAGCACAAGCATCTCAATTTGAATCCACAAAGTTTTGGATAATGAAAAGGAATACATAATTTTAATTCAACCCAAGTGTTTTCCAAGCAGATTATATTTGCTTAAATTGCTACAGTAATTCAAGGACAGCCTTGTCTGGACACACAGTTACTGTGGATTTTTAAGAGACTCAGTTAAAGAATTTAGGAATATCTGATTCAATTTACAGGATTTGCAAATTCATCAACCCCTGAAAACTAAAGCAAACTCAACAGGTATGATGATAAAATAATTTTCAATTTTTTAAAGAAATTGTTCCTACTGTTAAAACTTTTTAAGTATATTTGATTTGTTTAACATTAAAATAGATCATAAAAGCACAATATTTGGAGGTAATATCTGATAAAAGCTACATTAAAATTTGATTAGTACAAATATTCAGAGAAAGCAGTAATATAATGATTTCAATTTTCTAATTTAAGATTTACCCAATAAATAATCTTTGTTTAGATTTCTTTTCAATTCAGAATGAATGATTCTTACGTTAATGGCATCACTTTGTCTCCTCCGTCACTCTCAACTTTAAATGACAAAAACTGGCAAATGCCTGTGAGCCATACATCTGGGCAGGGTGACAGATTCTGCTTGTAGGGAAGAAGGATATTTGTACCGATTTCACTAGAAATTTTCTTAAAATTTCTCTGTTGACCAAATCCCTGATAGTAACATGTTTTTGCTTTCATTTGCCTCTTTCTGAAAGGGAAGATGTGAGTGCTCTATCTGGTACTAAAGGAAACAGTTTCTTGGGTTCCAGTTAATTAAGATTTAAATGTATTATGGTTAAAAATAATTTTGAAACTTTCATATTTTTAATAGTAAGAGAGTCTTACTTCCTTAGGCCCTGGGTGTAAAATAGGGATGTACACTACTTTACTCTATTTACAGAGTTAAATTTAAAACTGCTTCGGAAAGAAATCTGAGTCCATATACTAATACTCTGGTTTCTTATTTCTTAGTTTCTATGGCATATCAATAAAATAATTGAGTCTTTAATAAAATGCAACGAGGCTTTCCAATTACTTTAAACTTTCCAGAACAAAGTTCGTTCTCATTTTAATTAGAACTTCCTTATGAAGGCACAAGTGCTTTTTCGCAACTAAGAGAAATGTTACAACAGAAACATTTATAGCTGTAAGATGAAAAATTCACATTAATGGATACTTTTAAAAATCAGTAACATATGTTTTCCTTTGCTTGAAAGATTCCTGTTCACATCTGTTATTTTTCTATTACTCTGTAATGGTAATAGTGTGCTGTGATGGGAGACACCACTAGGAGAGAACAGCCACGTTCTCTGTGACTGTGTCCATTTAAAGAAACCACTGCGGCAAAATAACACCTAGAAATGATCAGCATTAGTAGCGACAAGCATCGATAACAGGATGTAATCTGTAATTTATTAATCCAATCACCCATTCAACAAATGTTTGAGCACTTACACACTGTGCATTGTTCTAGATTCTGCCAGAAATTAGGTCAGGAAGTGGGAGGGCTGACGGTGAGTGTAATTGTTTTGCTATGAGCTATCCTATAGAGAATGAGGCATAAATTGTAGACCAGGAAAGGCAGAAGTAATAAAAATGTGCTTTGCAAATGGCTGGGAAGAGATCAGTTGACTGGAAAATTTGGATAAAAAGAAGTAAGAGGTCATTATAACAGGGAAACTCACCAGGCATGAAGTTGAAGACTAAGATGAATAGGAAACAATGGGCCTGTGGATGGAGACAGGGTTGATTTCAGACCAGAAAACTGGACTTGGTCAAAGGAAGTGGGATCAGGCTGGGCTGCAGAGCCAAGGTCCTCAGGGGATGATTCAGAAGAGAAATTGTCCTTAGGGAAAGCCCGTCTTCATAGGTGGCCAGGAAGACCAAAAGCGGCCAACACTAAAGAATCCCTTTATTTTCGGGGAGACTCCCATAATGAGGTCTTGATCCCAAGTCAAAGGGATGCATTTAAGTGCAGTATCAGAAGTATCACCCAGGTCTCCTCTTCCCCCAATAATTTCTCATCATTGCTGAATAGAGTCATGACTTTCATTCTCAAATGTAAGGTTACTAATTGATTATTGCTACTGTTCTTAATACAAGGATGAAATTCAGAGCTCTGATAAGCAATGCTCATTTCAAAGTTCATCTGTGTAACAGTCAGCTTCCGAGACTCCCTCCGTGTCTAACCACCCCGCACCCGTGCAGCTGTAGGTCTCTGTCCTGCTTCTACGCATACCTTGGTGAGACATAGCAACCTTACAATAGAACCCCGTGGTGCAGTGAGACTGAAGTGAAGTAGGACATGTACTTTAAAAAGTTAGTATGCTCCATTATAATGAGTACCATAAATACTACAAATTAACACATAAAATATTATCAACTAGTAAGTAAAATGTATAGGATGTTCTATACCCATTCCTGCTAATCTCCCAAGATCTGGACCAAATTATACTACAAAGACTTCCCTGTCTGCCCCAAGCAGGGTTAAGCCACTGAACCCACGGCACTGGGGTCTAGGCGGTAAACCTTATTTCCCCTTGTCTGAGAATATGGTTTGCCATGTTGGGTCTCTCCCATAAACTGTATGCTCTTTATAGAGGGGACCACATCTTCACACCTTCACCTCTGCGTTCCCCAACAAATACAGTGCCTCACCCCCAGAAGTAACTGCAGTCCATTCACTGAAGTAACTCAACCAAACTAAGTAACTACTTATAAGGTGGTTGACTAGCCATGTTCACACACACGTCTAGCACCGGTCACTAAGGCAGCAGACCCAGTGGGAGCTTCCCGGCACCCTGGGTTAGCCAGTACTGACCACTGTCCTTTACGGGGAGACCACACTCCCTCCAGGACCTTCTCCTACTTCACCCACGAACAACGCAGTGTGAAGATCATGGCTCAATTACCTTAATGAATTAAATTAGGTGTTCGTTCCCTGAGTGCAGATCCCACAGGTCAGAATTCAGGCCCCCTAGATTCTGGTCCAGATTAGCTGTGACAGTCTTATTTTGCTCCTTCAATAGCTAACCACTAATTTCCAAACACCCTACTCTTTGTTGCTTACATGTTTTGCTCATCTCTTCTATCTGGAAATCTTCCCGGTCCTCCTCTATGAGAACCCTAATATTCCTTCAAAGTCTGGTTCAAATGTCACATCCTCCATGAATCTCACGGATACTAAAGGAACAATGCACGTAGTCTACTTAGATTTGTAAAAGAAAACTATGAGTTTCAAAATCACAGGTTGTTTTAAAAGATCAAACCACTGCTATTTTGATATATTCTGTAGGTAGGGATGAGATTAAATATAACAAAACATATATATGAGTCAATCATCGTTTTGTCTGATCCTATCTTCTTGGTCAAAAAAAAGGGCAGCAGCAGCAAGGTCATCATCCCAACTGGTGGGGAATGAGGCTTCAGAGGCTTGTCTAAGAGCAAGGGAAAAGGAATGCAGTAAGGACACGTCCTTGAGCAGCAATGAGTGGTCATGAATTTAAAGTGAGACCAGCTGGCGTGGTCTGTTTTCTCTTACAGACAACTGAAGGAACAGGGTTGGAGTTTACTGATAGAGTATAAGGATAAAAAGGGCAGAGGGTCTGGGGCCTGTGTAAATAAGTGACAACAGTGATGGGCTGTGGGGTCCAGGCCACTGAGAGGAACTGAGTGCACTGGAGGTACAAACGAAGGGCAGTGAAAACACAGTGGGATCCACATATTTAGGTCCCACTGAAACTGAGGAATTACTACAGTTGGAGCTACTATGTGGATTAAGTTATAAACACAGGTTAGTGTGTGAAGGAGCTGCACGCTGGTAACGACAAGGCCGACGCTCTGGGCGCACGGGAGGGGAGAAAAGATCCAAGGGTCCCTGACTCTACTTAAATATCAATTTCAAATCCCACATTAACACATAATTACATTCTACACATTTTTTAGTTTCTGACAAGAAAATAAACAAGAATCTAGGATGTTAGGATCTAGGGTAGACTTTCTCAAATGGGGTCTGTCACAGACAATGATTTAGATATTTTTTCAATTATCCCAATGATGAAAAATAGCTTGTACTACTCTAATGGCTAATGGAATAGAAATCAGTCAGTTCAAGACACACAAGGACATGTTACATTAATTCTCATGAAACCCTGAATGAGAGAGGTAGAGAAAAATAGCCTCAGAATCAAAGAGGTATGATTCTTTTTTTTTCCCCCCCTTTTAACCTTTACCTAAATAACAAGCTTATTCCATCTGGATCACTTTCTAATCTGCAAAGAACTTTTACATGCATATCTCACGTGACTGTCACAACCACCAGTTGAGATAAGCAGGCAAGCAATTACATTTCTCATTTTCTTGATGAGGCAAGAGGCAGACATGTTAAGTGGCTTGACCATCCTAAGTGACGGGTGGGAAATAAAGGTCTTCAGGCTCCTCATCCAGTACACCATCCACCACTCACAACTTCAAGTTAATGGTCTTTCTCAAGCTGAGTGCTCCCCTCTTTAAATCGTACCCCTTACACACCCTCCTACTACTCCCTGTACTGTGCCTTTTTTTTTTTTTAAAGATTTTATTTATTTATTTAAGAGAGAGAGAATGAGAGACAGAGAGCATGAGAGGGAGGAGGGTCAGAGGGAGAAGGAGACTCCCTGCCGAGCAGGGAGCCCGATGCGGTACTCGATCCTGGGACTCCAGGATCATGACCTGAGCTGAAGGCAGTCGCTTAACCAACTGAGCCACCCAGGCGCCCCTGTGCCTGTCTTTCTGAGTCTCCACCAGACCTCAACTCCTGGGAGACAAGACAGTGCGTTTTCAGTATCTGTTTTTCTAGGACTTAAACTCAAAAATATTAGTGGAAAGAAAGAAAAATGTATAGAATAACCTATTAGAAGCTAAAAGTTTATAGACTGTAAATATTGTGTGTATTTGGGATTTGAGGCAGTTATTCAAGTAGAGTCAGAGACAAAATAATCGGATTCTGGAAATGGTTTCATTGGGGGAAAATCTGAAGTCATGGTCAGGCTTGGACAGAAACACTAAGAGGAAAGATGATAGCTATTTTTAATATCTCAAGCTCTTACATAAAAGGGAATGTTTCATGCTTTTCCAAGGGCAGAAGAGAGCATCCACAAACAGAAGCTGCAGTGGGAAAATGTTGGTTAATATTAACTAGGACCAAGAATGTCTCCTCTCATAGGTAGTGACCATCACTGAAGGGACCAAATAGTTAGTGGAACACTCAACATTTTTAGTGGAGGGAGTACCCAGCTTTGGGGCTGAGAGAGGTCAAGTTATCATTGTAAATCTATAGTAAGCAAGACAAACTAGGATTCTCTTCAAAGATGGGTATATAGTCTGGTTCAATGCAAAACGTGACTTTTTTTTTTAATACCACCTTATTGGTACTTAAACATTAATTTTGCTTTGAGCATGGCCCATTTATTCTGGACATTCTTTTATATATTTCAATACAGATATATATATTATGCATTTTAAGTAACTGTTAATTACACAAAAATTATTCTAGGATTTACTCACTTCTCCCACAATATATTTGCTTCCTCCTTGTAATAGGACAAAAAAAGAACATGGGCTTTTTAAGTCCAGCATGTGTCCTCTTCCTCTTTTTTGGAGTCAAAGTATATTGCCAATATGAAAATTATCAATGGGATGAAGATTATGATCAAGACCCAGATGATGTCTACCAACCAGAATTCCAATTTCATCCAAATGAGGACTTTCAAATTCCTTTTCATCAGCATGTGTTAGGCTGTGCCACTGAATGCTTCTGTCCACCCAATTTTCCATCATCAATGTACTGTGAAAATCGCAAACTCAAGACTATCCCGCGTGTCCCAGCACACATACAGCAAGTCTACCTTCAATTCAATGAAATTGAGGCTGTGACTGCAGATTCATTCATCAATGCAACTCATCTTAAAGAAATCAACCTCAGCCACAACAAAATTACATCTCAAAAGATTGATCACGGTGTGTTTGCTAAGTTGTCAAATCTACTACAACTTCACCTACAGCATAACAATCTAGAAGAATTTCCATTTCCTCTCCCTAAGTCTTTGGAAAGACTTCTTCTTGGCTACAATGAGATCTCCAGGTTGCAGACAAATGCCATGGATGGGCTAGTAAACTTGACAATGCTTGATCTCTGTTACAATCATCTTGAGGATTCCATGTTACAAGAAAAAATACTTGCCAAAATGGAAAAATTAATGCAGCTCAACCTATGTAATAACAGATTAGAATCAATGCCTCCTGGTCTGCCTTCTTCGCTTATGTACCTGTCTTTAGAAAATAATTCAATTTCTTCTATACCAGAAAATTACTTCAATGAACTTCCCAAACTTCAGGCTCTACGAATGTCACACAACAAACTACAAGACATCCCATATAATATTTTTAATCTTTCCAACCTTATAGAGCTCAGTGTTGGACACAACAAACTGAAGCAAGCATTCTATATTCCAAGAAATTTACAACACCTATACTTAGAATATAATGAAATTGAAAGTATGTAAAATTTCATTATCTTTTTTAAAGACAAAAAGAATAGTATGTTGACCTTTTAAAATGTTTTTGAAGATTTTTATTTATTTGAGAGAGAGAGAGAGAGAGTGAGAGCGAGCATGAGTGGGGAGGAGAGAGAGAAGCAGACTCCCCGCTGGGAGCAGGGAGCCCAATGCAGGACTCAATCCGAGGACCCTAGGATCATGACCTGAGCCCAGACTGAGCCACCCAGGGGCCCTATGCTGACCTTTTAAAGAATCAATCTTTAAAAAAAAATCTATGCTTTACATAAAAATAGTTGATTTGAAGTAGCTAGGGAAATGGCCAAAGCTGGCCTCAGGAAGGTGTGCTATAAAGTTTTATTTTCTTTCTTTCTCTTTTTGTTTTTAGATTTTATTTATTTATTTGACACAGAGAGAGTGAGCACAAGCAGGGGGAGCAGGAGAGCTTAACTGACTGAGGCACCTAGGCGTCCAAGTTTATAGTCTTGTCTTTTTTTTTTTTTTTTAAGTTTTATAGTCTTTTCTAATAAATGTTATCACCTTGAACATTGACGAGAAGTACTGCAGAGTATATGAAAATCTAGGAGTATCCTGAGTAGTTGGGACTACAGGTGATTTTTACTTTTTTCTTTTTGAGATTTCTACTAAGAATTTATCATGTAACAAATAAACAGCCAACAAAGCCACCGTTTTTTAAAATTTTAGTTCCAGCATAGTTAGCCAGCGCTGTGTGAGTCCCAGGTGGACAATGCGGTGACTCAGCACTTCCACACATCACCCAGTGCTCATCAGGACAGATGCGCTCTGAAAGCCATCATTTACTTTGAACATACAACTCATCTGTAGTTTCATTTTCTTCATTTTATTATTTGATTACTGTAAAAGCCAATTAAACCTAACTCTACCTATAAGTATTTTAATAAGACTGTATCTCATATTTTAATAAAATCCAATGTAGGATTCTAGATGTAATGCAGCAGGATTAATCTTTAATTTGTATTTTTCAGATATCAATGTTACAGTGATATGTCCATCTGTTGACCCACTGCATTACCACCACTTAACGTACATTCGTATGGACCAAAATAAGCTAAAAGAGCCAATAAGCTCATACGTTTCCCTCTGCTTCCCTCATATACACACTATTTATTATGGTGAGCAAAGAAGCACTAACGGTCAAACAATACAACTGAAGACCCAAGTTTTCAGGAGATTTCAGGATGATGCTGATAGTGAAGAACATGATGATCACCAAGAAGGTCCAGAACAAGAAGCAACAGAAGAAAACACTGACCCTCACTATTATGGAAGTCAAGAATGGCAAGAAACAATATAGGTATACGTTTACGATTTTATACAATATTATTACTCAATATTAATTTAATTAAACATGGAAGGCTCACAGTAATGTATCTAGAATCACGTATAAGATCAGACTGAATTTAAGTTAACATTTGCATCATTACACAGGATTCAAACTTACTTAAAATGACATAAGTCTTTAGAAATACAAATTCGAATCGTAAGTGGGAATAAAAAACTAAACTTTAAACATAAAGTATTATCAAGCTGAGGAAAAAAGCAAGTATGCCATCGCTAGTGATATTAGCTGTTCTAAGAGTGATGAAAGCAGCAGCACCAGAAGTCAAGAACTAGAGGAGGTCAGGGCTGAGATGCCCAGGCTTATGTTCCTGTAACGCACAGCCATTCACTTAGGAGTCAATTATTTTTCTTTGACCTGATCTCCAGAAAAGCTTTCACACTTGTATGTGAAATCTTAGCACCATGACATCCACCTCCCATCCACCATCCCCACCTACCACTGAGAGCAACAGAGGATGCTTCTGATTTTCAGAAGAGGTCATTCTACTAAGGTTCCAAGACTTGTCGGTTCATGAAATCAATAGGTCTTTGTATTTCTCTCAGAGCACCAAAACAACAAAATTCTAAAACCTGCATTTGGGTAACTAAAAAACACCAAATTGTCTCATCACAATCCATATTTTAGCAGATTTCAGCAATTGCCCAAAACAATCTGTCTTCCATTTTAACTGAGATAAATGTTTTTATAGTAAACTCACCAGGGAAAGTTTTTTGTTGTTGTTGTAGTTTACATAGAGATTTGCTAATAAATAACTGCTTTGCTCACAAGGTTAATTTAGCACACAACAATATACCAGCTTTATTAAAACACTTCCATTTTCCTAGCACGATATAGTAGAAACATGTATGTGCACCAGCCAGTATTTATTTAATTGGTGCTAAAGTTGAATAGAGTTTCTTTACAATTTGGACAAGCTTTGATATCTTCTTTAAAACCTTAGACGCACCTATTATTTAATCTATCATTTCGAAGTATTTTAAGTACGCCTTGTAACGAAGGTGATGGAAGTGCTGTGATGAGCTCTCCTGACTTATCAGCTGACATTTTACAGAGTTCCTCAGGTGAGGAAGAGAGATGGAGCGACCTACACAGGGAACCCAAACAATAAACATTAACAATGTGGACAACAGCCCAGGACCAGACAAGTAAAACTTTACTGTAGGAGTTTTCAACTGGCGAGTCTTTATTTTGCTGGAGATAAAGTGCAAAATGAAGCCCCTATTGCTCTTTATTTCTTTGAGTAAGTTATTAGCATTAGCAGAAACAAAACACCCACCTGTCCCCAAGGACAAGCTCAGCCATTCAGAATGAACACAAACAACACTCCATTCATTCATTTAATTAACATTCATCAAGGCATTTGGTGTGTAGGGGTTAGCAATAAGGGCAAGAAACAGAATGTACGTGCACCCTTGGCATCTCAAGATACAAGGGTGAGGGTAGCAGAGCAAACGCTAGTAATGTGGACAAAGCACACTTTCAACAGAGGTTAAAAAAAAAAAAGGAAGGAAGGGAGGGAGAAAATTTAAGGACCACCTCCCCCTTTATTGAAATTCTTAAAAATAGGCTTATAAATTTAAACATTACGAGCTAATATTGGAAAATACCCCTATGGGTATTTCAGAAAAAGATACAACTATCTCTAACCTAAAACAATTTAAAATCTAATGAGAAGCCATCAGGGAAACGCCAATGAAAACCCTAATGAGAGACCCTTCCACACTCACTGGGATGGCTAGAACCAAAAAGACAGACACAGAACAGATGTTATCAGCAAGGAGGCAGAGAAAGTAGGGCTCTCATATGCTGCTGGTGGGATGTCCAATGGTGAAGCCGTTTTGGAAAGCAGTCTGGTACTTCAAAATTTAGAGTCACTTAGGATGCAGCAATTCCACTCCTAGATACATACTCAAGAGAACTAAACACATATGTTCACACAGAAACATGTAAACAAATGTTCAGAGCAGCACTATCCATTAGGAGCCAAAAAGTGGAAAGCATCCAAATGTCCATCAGCTGATAAATGGATAATTAAAATGTGGTATATATACACAACGGAATATTATTCAGCTAAGAGAAGAAATGAAGTGCTGATATGTCATGCTACCAAATAGATGAACCAGGAAAACATCTCACAAGGTGAAAACTCAGTCACAGAAGACTGCGCATAGTATGACTCCATTTAAATGAAATGCTCAGAACACGCAAATCTGTAAAGACAGAAAGATTCCCGGTTGCCTGGGGCTGCGGGAGGGGAAGAGAGGGAAAGTGGGAGTGACTGTTAATGAGCAGAGGGTCTGTTTTTGAGGGAATAAAAATGTTCTAAAACTGATTGTGGTGACGGCTGTACAAATCTAAAAATACTAAAAATTACTGAATCGTAGATTTTAAAATGGTGAACTGTATGAGGTGTGAATTGTCTCAATAAAGCTGTTAATAAGGGCGCCTGGGCAGCTCAGTTGATTGAGCGACTGCCTTCGGCTCAGGTCATGATCCTGGAGTCCCGGATTGAGTCCCGCATCGGGTTCCCTGCTCGGCAGGGAGTCTGCTTCTCCCTCTCCCGCTCCCCCCTCTTGTGCTCTTTCTCTCTCTCACTCTCTCTCTCAAATAAATAAATAAAATCTTAAAAAAAAAAACAACTCATTCTAACACAAAGAAGAAAGAAATACAATGCTAACATGGCAGTAACTATGAAAAGACTATGGGAGCACAGACAGATATCCGAACTTTATTTCTGGTCAGGACGCAGTGAAGTAGCTCAAGGTTTCCAGAAGAGGTGGTACCTTGATGTGTGAGCAGGAACTGATTGGCAGGAGTGGAAAAACAAGCTCCCGAGGTGAGATGAATATAAAGACATGGTCATTACTTCTTTCACCTCTTGCACAGTTTAAAAAACAAAAAACCCTCCAATTTTCAGAATTCTGGAGCTTCTATCTTTTTATCCTCCTATATTGATATTTTAAAATCCCCAGAGAACAGGCTTTGTTAAGAATAAAACTGCACAATTTAGCAATTGGAAACAAGGAACGTGAAATCTGATAAGCCCTGGCAGAAGCCAGACTTGAGACTCCTAAGCCAGATGCCAGAGTAAGATCTGGAACTCTGAAGCTCCCCTTCCCGCATTCCTACAAGGAAGCTGGTTCTCCTAGGGCTACTAAAAGAATAAAGAGAATTCGTCTATGTAACAGAGCAATGAACAAAGTGCATGCCAGTTCCAGGTACCCAACAAGCAGTAACTAGTACTTCAGCATGGCCAGCCTAGCAGCCTGCTAGATCTGAGTGCCCCCAGATGTCAGACCTAGGTGTGTTCTCAGGGACCCTAGCAAGGAACCAGCATCTTCGTGGTTCCTTCCAAGATTCTATTTGTACAAAAGATGAGTGAACAAGAGAGATTTTAACTAAAGGTTTTCTTAGGGAGAGAGTAGAGGGTACTTACATCCTACACCCCAAACAAACATATTCCAGGTCACTATTTGCTAGTTCAGCTTTCCAGAGCACCCTTAGACAGCCTGCCAGGGCGGGGAACACAGTTCCCTCCACCCCCTCCCTGGGCACTGTGCCCTGGTTCCTCTGGCTAGAGTAGCTCCTCCAGCCTAATTGGAAGGGTTCAACTCTGCTCTGGCTCCTCCCTCCAAAGGGGTGTGTATGCAAATAGGTCACCCAGCTGCAGGGCTCAATGAGGAGGCAGGTTAACAACCATCTTTTGCTACTTGAAAATGGCCCTCAGGAACTCATACCCACCCCAAGTCATTAAAAAACAAAATGAAACCCAATGCTTTCCTTAAGAGAAATTGAAGAATAAAGTAAGTACTTCCATAAGTAGCACATCAAGATTGCACAATTATCTCCCACAACTACAGACAAAACCAGTTCATCTGATAGTTACAGCAGGGGAAAAAATGAAAATTCACCTATTTTCTCATTACGCTTAGAAGTATTAGTTAGCTACTAGGCTGAACTGTATTTGTGACCACTGACAAATGAATCCAAATCACTCCAGAACCAGGTTTGATGAGGCAACAGAAGGCAAGCTGAGGACAAAGCAGAAGCTGACACCCCACAACCCCGCCTCCCATGGGATATATGTGACATTCCTCTGGCACTCCTGGCTGCCCTATAGGAAAAATAGTTAAATTACAGAGATCACAATCCTACAAGACAGGAGTGTCCCTCAGTTTACAAATGTCTTAGCAATCTACAAGAACAAAGCATTCCTATCATCAATAACCTAGCTTCCAGAAGGAAATGTAGATACAGTTAAATGACCTTATACCCTGCAGCCCATTGAGAGATAACTGAAGTGGGCAGAGTTTAATGTTCCTCCAGGAAGTTCCAAACTATCTTAATGTCAATGCCTTACTAGCGGGGTAAACAACCTCAACTTGACAATGGCAAGGTCTCTGGTATCTCGTAGGTCCTCTTTAGCATATGCGAGTTCTTTGGAAACCTCCCTTTTTCCTAACTACCCCCAACCCCATAGTATGTAATCAGCCACCCCTCGCAGCCCGGGGGCAGCAGCTCTTTCTGCCCTCGGGTCCTGTCCCCGTGCTTTAATAAACCACCATTTTGCACCAAAGACGTCTCAAGAATTCTTAGTTGTGGGATCTAGACTCCACCCCACTGAACCTCACCTATATTCCAAAAGCCCATCAGGTTTAGTTAACAAACAAAAGCATAATATATGATTAGCTTTTAGAAAGGATATAAATAAAGTCTATTTCATAAATTTGCTCACAATAAAACTGGTTGAGAATGTTTACCTTGTACTTACATACTACCTGAAACACTCTACATTTTCCCTTTATTCCTCTGGTTGGGACCACTAAATAAAGTGCAGATGTGTTCATATCATGTAACATACTTAACCAACTCCAAGGGGGAAAAACAGAAGAAATAAACCTAGTCTCTCCTGTATACTGTTACTGTTGCAAAGAATTCATAGGACCCAAAGGACGGCTAGAACTAAAGCCCTGGTTTCCTGATTCCAAATCCATTTTTCCCCCTAATTCTTGGAAATAAAGAATAACAGCAGCTGGAAACAAAATTAAACCATAACAGCTAAAAAAATCGTAAAGTTTCTCATATGTTCCAAATTCCTAAATAAATAAACTATGCCTAGCAAGTAAATATCACAGTCTCATGGAAATTACATGGAACTTATATTACTTTACAGGCTTAGTTAGGCTGCGAATTTACTATATGGGGATTTATGTACTACTTGGAAAAACTCACAAGTACAGTAAGTTTTTAACATGAATCCTTCCTCACATCAGGTCATAACTCCTCCCCCATTAAAGTTCACCCTTTGGTCTGGTAAATACTTGGGTTCTCACTTTATCTCACCTGACCACATGACTAGGCTTCAGGCATAAGAAGATTTGGGATGGAGATCATAAGACTTTCCATAAAATCCTAGAATGTTGCCTAAAAGGGACTATAAATATCTAGTAACTCAATGATTCTCAGTGGTGGTAATTTTGCCCTCCAGGGTGCGATACTGTGATTTATAAGAAAGATATATTGGGTCTTCACATTCATGGTTCCAGGCCCACAATTCCCAAAACCCCTGGAATTTCCTAAGCTTAGAGAGTGATTAAGGTGTCTTTTGTTATGTTAATGCAGATGACTTTAGGGGACCCCCTCAAGAGGGGGGTGCACTGGCTGCCAGGAAGATCAAGTTTTCAGTCCCAAGGCCACCTGCAATCTTGGGGGAGGGGGAGGGGCTAGAGGTTGAATTGGCCAATGGCCAATGACTTGGTCAATTAGGACTGCATAAAGAAGCCTCCATAAAAGGGGGGCTTCCAGTTGAACAGGAGATGCCAGAATTGGGGTGCACGTGAAGCTTTGTGCCTTCCCTAGACACTGCACTATACATCTCTTCAACTCACTGTGGATTCAGATCCTTTGTCACAATCTTTAATAAACTGGTAAAGGTAAGTGTTTGGAACTTCCAAAGCTGGAGTGCTGGTAGGGACAATTCTCTGCGCAATGGCCCTTTGTGGAGCCTAGAATGGGGCCTCTGGCAAGAGCCTGTGAGCGCCTCCCAGTGCTGACTGCAGGAACTCTGGACAAGAGAATTAATATTTGAGGGGCTTTACTACCTTGCTATTGGACATTATTAATGGAAGCCACCCCTAGGACTGAAGGACATAAAAGGGTCTTGAAACCTGAAATACCATGTCTCGGATGATGCTTGAGGAACTCCCTAATGGGGATGGCAGTGCATGGGGAACTTCAGGAGGGGATTTTTATGAGCAGGGACCACCCCCCTGCCCCGGGGAGTGATTCTGGAGCTGCGCAAGGGGCTGCTGGACTCTACTGTCCAGACTGTCCATAGGACAGCTCTCTACCAAGAACAAAGAGCTGCCTGGTTTATGGAGAGCAGTTCCAAGGTGAATGAACAACATCCTGTCTGGAAGGCCACCACTCTGACTGAAGAATATACAAACACATCAGCATGGTGTGCTGAGCTGTATGCTGTTTTCCTAGTGGCAACGGACGAACAGAACAATGTTAAGAGCCCCTCTGTGTGGGTGTTTACTGACTCACGGGCAGCGGCCAATGGCCCAGCCATATGATCAGTAGGACGGTAATGGGATCTTGGCCTATTAAAGGAATGTCCACATGGGGCACAGTCTCATGGAAATAATTGTGGGTATTAATGTTGGACATGTCAATCACCCACCAGGAAACCTGCCTTCCAGTCTTGGAAGATGAGTGGATCTGACATGCATCTATCCCCATGCGCTCCCTAGAGATGGCTGCCTGGGCCCACGAAATGAGTGCGTGGGGGGGACTGCAGCAGTGTGGAGATGGGCTGAAGCTAGAATCTCTTGCACCCTCTGAGGTACAAAATGCCAATATGATCTGTTCTGGCAACAAGAGAGACAGAGACTATAGGTGGCCGTGTGGCAGAGACCGTGGTCTTGAACATGGCTGGCAACGCAGACTCATGTGGTAGCCCTAGGGGCTACAAAGGGGTCCTGACAGGAAGAGCTACTGACTCTGGCCTGGGCTTTGCTGACCTGGTGATAGATGCAAATGCTCAGAGAGATACAGAAAACCAGAAAAGAAGATATTCCACAGCCAACTGTCATCTCCTCAGACCAAGGAACTCACATGATGTCCAACAACCAGCAGAGAGAAATAGCTCAGAGAAAGAGTTTTATAGAGAACTGGAATGAGTAATTAAAGCACTGGTTGTCTAAAACGGGGGAGATAAAAATATGAAGGGCTGGCTTACAAGCCTTCACAAGTGTGCTCACACTCCACGTGAACATGAGTGGGGCTGGAGGAGTGTCCCCACTGGATACAGTCCTGCGTTTCTCGCGGGTCTGGGAAAGCGGGGGAGAAAGGGACAGTGGTCTTCCTTCCCCACATCACCAATGGATGCAGCGGTCAGGGGACCAGGGCTGCAACTACAAGGGCTGGGAGCAGGGACAATTCCATGTTTCCAGCCTTTCTGTCAGAACTTCCAAGGGTTGCCTGGCAAAAGTGGGGCTAACGGTGGGGCTAACAGGGAGGGCAGCCACCCTGCCTGGTGCCAGATGCACCTCCAGTTCTGCATCTGTGTAACTCGCCTGAACAGACGTGGACTGAGGGGGTCAGACTCACCTACTAGCAGTGCTGCCTGCACCCAGACCAGCACCGTGGCCGGACCCAACACCCCTTCCTGAGATGGGGCAGTTTGGGTACAAATGCAGAGAACAAAACGTAGTGGGTGAGGGGCACCTGGGTGGCTCAGTTGGTTAAGCGACTGTCTTCGGCTCGGGTCATGATCCTGGAGTCCCTGGATCGAGTCCCGCATCGGGCTCCCTGCTCGGCGGGGAGTCTGCTTCTCCCTCTGACCCTCCCCCCTCTCATGTGCTCTCTCTCTCATTCTCTCTGTCTCAAATAAATAAATAAAATCTTTTAAAAAAACAAAAAACAAAAAAAACCGTAGTAGGTGATGTAATGAGGGAAATCCAGTATTACACTGACGTCTCAAGAGAGGCTCAGAGCAGCTCGATTACACCAGACACCTGAAAGGGTGAAGCCTGACGTTACGGAAACCACCCCGCTTTTAGAACCCGACAAGAATGCACAGAAGCCTGCAAACCTGAGTGGCCTCGCCCTGGGAGACATTTTCATAAGATCTGATGAGGGGCTGAACAGTTATTAATAACTGAATGGGATTCTGTCGTGCACCAGCATCTCTCGATTTTTATCACTGTTTGGCTGTGAGGGATCCCCGTTCAAGGACCAAGGGATGGACGCCGTACTGTGATTTGTAAGAAGTATGTGTTTGGTCATTCAAAGGGACAACGTCTTGAGAAAATACTGGTTGTCATGGCTGATGGGGGTGAGGGGTGGAGGAATGCTACTGGCGTCTAGTGGGCAGAGAGCGGGGATGCTGCAAAATGTCCTACGATGCACAGGACAGCCCCCACCACAAAGAATTATCTACTCCAAGATTTCAATAGTGCTGAGGCTGAAAAGCTCTGTAGTGACTAGATTCTAGCCCAGCAGATAAAGACACTGAGGTCCACAGAAGTTAGATCACTGCCAACCAGGGAAGTACTCCAGGGGAAAAATGGAGTTTAGGAGTCTGAGTGCATTTGTCTGCACTTCTGGCAGAAAACTGGTGTCCAGAAAACTTACTCCATGGATGAACGCCAATAAAACTGTATTCACTGGTCATGACTTCCCAAGGAAAGACATTATACTTCACAGTATAATTTTCTATGAAAGTTACAAAGGATCACACTGTGTGTGTCATTAGTAAAACACCCAATCTTTAGGACTCTTTAAATCTGACATTTAACATCTATCCTGTTCACTTCTCAACAAACCTGCCACACTGTGCAAAACAAATCAGTATTTGTTTCATTATTAGATATATGCAAAGACTCTAAAGTTTTTATTGTATCCTTAAAGCCATAAAACTGACAATTTATATCAGCCAAAACCAGAGAATATCACAAGTAAATGTAAAATAATTCATATTCAAATAAAATCATGAGCATTCACGTCTTAGTTTTTCCAAGCTTTAATTTGAAAGACCCTACAGACAATTTTGAATAGAAAAGAGAACAAATTGGTATTCTTTTCTGTTTTGTAATAAAATATTTATCCATATCCATATTTATGGGATTTTTAGTTTAGAGGAGAAAGAAATGTTACCTTGAGTGCTGAGTGCACCAAAGAGTGATAAAATGAAAGTGAATCTTTACGATGGTCATATAGTTATCTAAAATACCATTTAGGGGCGCCTGGGTGGCTCAGTTGTTAAGCGTCTGCCTTCAGCTCGTGTCATGATCCCAGGGTCTTGGGATCGAGCCCCGCATCGGGCTCCCTGCTCCGCAGGAAGCCTGCTTCTCCCTCTCCCTCTCCCACTCCCCCTGCTTGTGTTCCCTCTCTCGCTGTCTAGCTCTCTGTTAAATAAAAATTTTAAAAAATAAAAATACCATTTAAACTTTCAAAAATCACAAAAAAAATTTTATAGTTTCCTTAATTTAGCAAATGTATCTTTTACCATCAAACTCCGAATTACAAATCAAACGTGTTTTTTAAAAGCTGATTTATCAGACTTGGATATTTATCATACGTAACTAAAATAAAGGGGGGGGCCAACTGATTTAACTGCAAGATAATTTATGCTAAAACTAATTTTTACATTGGAAATTTCTTGGCTATATGCTAATTATGGTACTGGAGCAATATTTTTACCCCTCGTAAAATTAAGAGCATAGACTAGACTTTGGTTTGGTCTTTTATTTTGTTGAAAAAGCGTACGTTTTATCTCCTGGGAAAGCATTAAAATAAAAAGCATGACTTTAAAGCTATGTCATCTTCACAAATAATATTCATGAAACCTTAGTGCTCATTACACAAGACAAAAATAACACGAGCTTACAGTCCTTAGTAGAAGCAGACCAAGCACGGCAGATGCAAATGTTTTAAGCACAGCTCTCCAGTACAGCACACTACAATTCACCCCAGAGAAAGAATGTTGGCCAGGATCTCCACCACATGCAAACTGCATTTAAAGCTGCTGGGCCCTGAAACTCCATGCAGCACTTTGAAACTGATGCACAGCCTTCCTCCTTCACCTACCACTTGGGGCTAATACACAGCCATGAACTTCTATTGAGGAAAACCACAAAAAGCTTCAAAAAAGCTACAACGGTAGGCTCTTCTTTCACATATTATTTTAAATATCGCTTGTTAAGATGTGATTCATCGAACAGTCTTGATAAATGCAAAGGCCACCTCTAATTTTTTAAGTTTCAGTTACCTTGAACAATTGTAACAAGCACTTAAATATGTCACTGCATAACTTTAACATCCCTACAGGCAAAAGCCTTGCTGCGTAAGTCAAAAGCCAGGCGTTTTAGCCACTGATTTTTGACAAGCCGGCATGTACAACACAGCACCAGCAACTGAGTGATCCTGTCTGAGGTTACTTAAGAAGAAGTCTGAAGTGTGCATCACTGATAACCCTAAGAGAATCTTCCCCCTCTCCTTCCCCTAAATCCTTGATTAAATTCTGTATTTTTTCTAGTCTGCAATACTATCTGTGTTATTCATAGTTTAAATTTAAAAAGCAATGCTGTTAACTAAAAATAACGATATCAATGAAAATTACAAAACTAAGAAAATTAATATTATGGGTTTTCCTATATGCTTTATCACCTAAAAATAAGTGTAAATGACTACTCTTCATTTTCAATTTGAAGTTTAAGTTTTAAAACTCCTAGAAGTTATTTCTATTCATACCATTACAAATCAAGAGTTCTTATAAAATAGCAAAGTTGAAATACGATATTTTTAACTCACATGAGACAGGATCATGAGTCTTCATTTTAACTATTTATACTACAGGTATCCTAAGATTTCAATTGCACACATATACCTTTGTTTAAGGCACCTAATTATTAACAAACTGAAATTATCAACATTGCTTGGGTTTTGACAGAAAAATAAATAAAACCACTTTCTGAAACTATTTTTAAGAATGTCACTGATACTTGAAAACTTTTAGCATCTAATTAAAGATCACTAAGGGTTAAATACTTGTTCTCTGGCCCCTACTGAGTACACCCTGCCAAAAGTCCTCTAAGCTTTTAAATATTGCTTCGATGGTCTGCGTTTTTACTTCCAGGGAAAAAGAGAGCATTGTCCCAGTTAGCAGGCCACTAGCTTATTAACTTCCAGTCACCTTGATTTTTGCTGAAATGAAGACTCTGCCGTCTATACTTCTCCTGCTCCTGTTTGTGCCTCTGATAAAGCCAGCACCACCGACTCAGCAGGACTCACGCATGCCCTATGATTATGGAACAGATAATTTTGAAGAAGCCTTGTTTAGTCAAGACTTGGAGGATAAATATCTGGATGGAAAAAATATTAAGGTATTTTATTTCTACTCTAAATTTAACTTCGAAAACAGTCACCCATTTAAATACATGTTTTTGTTTTTTTAATGTGTCTGATAAGGTAAGGGGAAAGAAACAGCACTTTAAATGACTGGAAGTAATTCAAAATAACTGTCCCCAAGATTATATTTTTAAAGTATGCATGCCTCCCATGGTTACCTGTGGTAACCAAACAGTATCTATAGCAACCAACACAAAATTTAAAAAAACTAAACTTTAAGATGATATCTTACTGGTTGAAGATTTATAAGCAATGTTATACAACGCCCTATATTTGTGTATTATATTGTCTCAAAATAAAATAGGAGAAATGTGTATTAGGAGAAATAATCTTGGATTACCAGCCTAAGGTTTATTATTTTAGGAAGAAGTGGTTCATGGAAATAAATACTGCTTATTTTGGTGTCCATAGCATTTCACAATAACTTACACATGCCAACTATGCATGGTACCGAAAAATGAAAAACTCCTCAATGTGGGGCTTAATTTTTAATGAGTTTCAACAATTTAGACTCTATCAATTGTGACTGTAATTGTCCTTTAGCTACTACTCTGCAGGGATGACTTCATATCACATCTTTCATACTCCACTTGCATGGGCTGAGTAATTACTTGTGGTTTTCTTGGCACAAAGAAATGAATGCTGGGTAAGGAAAAAGTTAACGCAGCACATAAGTATCTGCTCCTGCCTACTCTGTGTGTGTGCGCGCACAGAATGGAAAATGAGAAACGCAGCCAAATATATAACAATGCTGATTGTCTTTTTTTTCTTTTTTCTTTTTTTAGTACACAGGACCAAATGTTAACACTATAATTTCTTTCAATGGAGTTGGTTAATATGCTAGCATTATTTTTGCCCAACATTAAGACAAAAATGATAGGTATCACTAGTCACAGCTTCAGAATTTTTAAAAAAGGCCTATCATAACAATAAGCTATTGGCTTACATCGATGATTGGAATCTCTCAGTTAAAAAAATAATTTCAAACTTCCGTGCTCCCTAAAAAGTAGTAAATTCTTGCTTTTTCTCTTCACATTGCTTTAGAAGTCTCTGCTCTTCATATAAATGTAGGGACCAAGATATTTGTGAAGTGGAGAAGAATTCAACAGCACTTAATACACAAACTCAGAGTGGAGGGGCTGCTCAAGCAGAACCCACATGGGAGGATAAAGGAGTCAAGATGGAGATGAAAGGGGAACATGTTTTCAGAGGGTAGAGACTGGGGCCCCACGCGATCTACATCAAATCTAATGGCAGAAAACGTTCCCTCCCAGGACAGGAAAGAGTGATACAGACCCCAGGGCTAACATTCTGGACTGGGGGTCCCCGTGGGGTGGGTAGGGAAGGACCTGGTGCAGGGCAGGCATGTAGGTAATGATGGGTCACTTGCAGAAGAGACCAAAAGCTTGCTCAGTGCCCTGCACATGCGGCGTGACTAGTGCTGCAATCCTGCTGAACATGGTAGAATCTGGCATCGGGAACTGAACTCAATTAAGACAAGACCATAAAGAATAATTAAAGAACTTCCCTTGATAAATATGATCTCATTTCAGGTTCCACTTCAGAAAAACTTTCATTCTGAGTCAGAGTTCCCTCCAGCTTCCATTTGGAATTTCAATATAGTCAACATTTAGGAGGCACGGAGTTTGGCTTTTGGAGATAAAACAATAAAACAGACCTGGTTCTTTTACTCAAGGAGTTGACAGTCTGGAGTGAAAACAAGCTACACAAATATTTACTTTACAAGCTAATGAATGATGATATGGAATTACGTATCAAACCCTATTGCAGTGCAAAGGAAATGACACTAACTGTGACCCTATGGTGTTTTGGGTTTTTTGCTAAGATTTATTTATTTATTTGGCAGAGGCGGGGTGGGGCAGAGGGAGAGGAAGAGAGAATCCCAAGCAGACTCCCTGCTGAGTGTGGAGCCCAACGAGGAGCTCGATCCCAGGACCCTGAGATCACGACCTGCGCTGAAGCCAAGAGTTGAGGCTCAACCCGCGGAGGGACCCAGGCGCCCCATGACCTTAAGTTTTATGGTCAAAATTAGACGTTTTCAGACCTGATAACAAATTTTTATTTTTCCAATAGGAAAAAGAAACTATGATAATACCGGAAGAGAAAAGTCTTCAATTACAAAAAGATGAGCGTGTAACACCACCACCCCTCAAGAAGGAAAATGATGGTAAGTGTGCATACCCTCTCATCTAATTATCTCATTAGGAGCTTTAATAAATAGCTTATTATGGAACTTTATTCCTTATGGTATTAAAAATGACCTCGGGATACATTAAATTCAAACAGTGGACTTTTATCTCCCCTGAGAAAGACAGCTGGTACACTGGGGGTGCACATCCATTGCCACCCCACATTACGAATGAGAAACGTAGAAACATTCAAGAACAACCAAGTACAAAGTGTGTGCCTTTGTCTATATAAAGTCAATTCCAGAAACAGTGATTTAACATCAATGATCTGCAAATACTATGTACAGCCTGAGGATAAGGGAAATAAAATGAATTCTTAACTTCGAGAAACTTAGAGAAGACACAGAGATGGCTAAATACATAAATATTTATAATATACATTTCTATGAAAACAATAGAAAATGTATAAATAACAAATAACAAAGTCCTCCTTAACATTTCCTGTCTACTTGGTTTATTTTTGCTCTGTCAAAGAATAGCGTTTCACACGACAACATGAAAAAAAATCGCACACTAATTGGAAAGACATCCCTTGCTCTTGGATAGGATGACTCGGTATCATAAAGATGTCAGTTCTGCCTAAATTGGTAACAATAAACTTCTTTACAAAGCTGGTAAGGTTGATTCTCAAGTTCATGTAGAAAAATCAAACCTCCACTAATAGCCAGGAAGTCACCGAGAACTGACATGTATCCGCGGAAACAAGACATACCACGCATGAGAACATACATTAAAGTATCTATCCTAAAATACGTGTGATACTGGTGCACAAACAGAATAGGAAGTTCAGAAACAGAAATACCTGTAGAAACTCAGTATATAATAAAGAAGGCACTGTAAATCACTGAAGCAAAGATGGTATTTTTAAAGGTTTTAAGAAAAACTCTACACCCAACGTGGGACTCCAACTCACAACCCCGGGATCAAGAGTCCAATGCTCTACCAACTGAGCCCTCCAGGCACCTTAACGATGGTATTTTTGAAAAAGAGTGTTGGACCCTGAAACTAATATTACACCATATGCTAACAAACTGAAATTTAAATAAATTTAGGGGCGCCTGGGTGGCTCAGTCGGTTAAGCGTCTGCCTTCAGATCAGTTCATATTACCAGGGTCCTAAAATCGAGCCCCTCGTGGGGCTCCCTGCTCAGCAGAGCATCTGCTTCTCCCTCTCCCTCTGCCACTTACCCTGCTTGTACTCTCTCTCTGTCAAATAAAATAAAATCTTAAATAAATAAAAACTTAAAAAAAATTTTTTTTTAAAGATTTCATTTATTTATTTGACACAGAGAGACACAGCGAGAGAAGGAACACAAGCAGGGGGAGTGGGAGAGGGAGAAGCAGGCTTCCCGCGGAGCAGGGAGCCCGATGCAGGGCTCGATCCCAGGACCCTGGGATCATGACCTGAGCCGAAGGCAGACGCTTAACGACTGAGCCACCCAGGCGCCCCTAAAAAAAATTTTTAAATGGTATTGAACAACTGAGTAGTCAACTGAAAAGGGATAAAATTTGATCCATACTTTACACAGAAAAACAAATCCCTCATTGTATAAATTAGGGTCTAAAAGTAAAAAGTGAAACCATGCAAATACGGAATGATAATCTGGGAGTGGGATGCCTCAAAATCCAGAGAAAATAATAGAAAAGATCAATCAATTTGACTTGATGAAATCAAACTTTTTCATGGGAAAAAGCATCACAAACGAAGGCAAATAAAACTGAAAGCTGAGAGAAATAAAGTTAATATCTCTAATTTATAACACATAAAGACCCAGGAAAAAGAAACTGAATAAAAATCCACCGGAAAAACCAGCAAAAGATATGAACATACAATTCAAAAAGTGATATAAAAATGATCCTTAAACATATGGAAAGATATTCAATCTCACACATACAGAAATGTAAATTTAAATTACACTGAGATACAAATTTTTAACCTACCTGATGGGACAAAAATTAAAACTGTTACACCAAAATATACCACTGACAAGGCCATGGGCTATCAGAGACCTTCATATATTGCTGGGAGGAATACAAATTGGTATAATGTTTTTGGATAGAGTTAAGCAACGTCTAACAAAACCAAACATGCATTTACTTTGTGACATAGCAATCAACTTCTAGGTTTTTACCCTAAAGATATACCTCCAAAAGGAAGAAAAAACATATGCAGCATCACTGAAGCACTGCTTGCAAATGCAAAATTCTGGAAACCATCTAACTGCCCATATGCTGAAGAGAGGTTAAGTGAAGTATGGTAAATCCACAGAAGGGAATACTACACAGTTGTGAAAGTGAATGAAGAAGACTGTTACGGACTGTTAGAAGTGATTTCCAGAATATATGAAAAAAAAGTGCAAGAGTATCTACAGTGTACTGCCTTTCATCCAAGAAAGAGAGAGATGGAAAACATACCTGCATCAGCTTACTTGTGTTTCTGGAAAAGAAACTCAAGCAAAGGTAATTTAAAAATGGAGACTAGTTACCCACCAATCACAGAAGGAACCAGGGGTGGGAAGGAGGGATGGACGGACACTGGGAGGCGGGGGACAAGAGGGCGTGGGACTTCTATGAGTATACACTTTCTGTGTAGGTCTGATTTTAGAACAAGGTTATATTTCACACAGGTAAACAAACATTTATAAATAGAATCAGCAAGGATAAGATAAAAGAAAATTGGCCTACAATTAGAAACTTAATTTCATTTCAAATGAATAACATAACACATTAAAGGAAACAAATTTAATCCAAGTAACCCTTAAACACAGTATTTTGACTACATACCTTCAGGCTAAAGACAAAATAGAAGGGCCAAATACTGAAAATCCAGTGAGTAGGTTTGTTTTCCACTGTGTTACACGTCAGTAATAACCAAACTACTTACTGTGTGGCCTGGCACTGAGTAAAATACTGCACTGGGTCAAGAGAGCCAGGTTTCTCAGAGCCTGGTGCTACAAATGTGGTGGGGGGAAGGCCAGAGTGACACTGGGGAGCTGGACCGGAAGGGAAGATACTGGCGCCAGCTCACGGTTTGTACGCAGACGTACAGACATGGGTACAGGCCCGCCTTGTTTTACTGACCCCGCAGATGCTGCACTGCTTACAGACTGAAGGGTGACGGCAAACCCGCCTGGAACGAGTCCATTGGCACCATCTTCCCAACAGCAGTTGCTCACATCATGTCCTGTGTCACATTTTGGGAACTCTCATAATATTTCAAGCTTGTTATTACTACATTTGTTACGGTGATCTGTGATCGGTGATCTTCGATGTCACCACTGTAATTTGGGGGCACCATGAGCCGTGCCCATATAAGACGGTGAACGTGACCGACCAATGCTGTGTGTGTTCTGGCTACTCCACAGATGGGCCCTTCCCCCACCTCTCTCTCCCCTCCTCCTCGGGCCTCCCTATTCCCTGAGACACAACCGTATTGACATTAGCACAACTGATAACCCTACCATGGCCTCTAAGTGTTCAAGTGAAAGGAAGAGTCACACATCTCTCACTTTCCATCGCAACTAGAGATGATTAAGCTTCGTGAGGAACGCCCGTCGAATCCCAAGACAGGCCGAAAGCTAGGCCTCTTGTGCCAAACAATTAGCCCAGTTATGAATGCAAAGGAAACGTTCTCGAAGGACATCACAGGTGCTTCCCCAGTGAACACTCGCATGAGAAGAAAATGAAACAGCCTCCCTGCTGACATGGAGAGTCTGACTGGTGTGGATGGAAGCTCAGACCAGCCACAACATTCCCTTTGGCCAGCACCTCACCCAGAGCAAGGCCCTGACTCTTCAGTTCTGTGCAGGCTGAGGAGGTGAGGAAGCTGCAGAAGAAAAGTTGGGAGCTGGCAGAAGTTGGCAAGGCTAAGGAAAGAGGCGCTCTCCAAAGCGTACAAGTGCAAGGTGAAGCAGCGAGTGCTGACGGGGAAGCTGTGGCAAGTGATCCCGAAGATCTAGCTAAGAGAATTCATGAAGGTGCTCACACTGAACAGACTGTCAATACAGATGAAGCAGTCTTCTATTGGAAGATGCCATCTAGGACTTTCAGAGCTAGAAAGAAGTCAACGCCTGGCTTCAAAGGTTCAAAGGACAGGGGCGCCCGGGTGGCTCAGTCGTTAATCGTCTGCCTTCAGCTCGGGTCATGGTCCCAGGGTCCTGGGATCGAGCCCCGCATCGGGCTCCCTGCTCGGCGGGGAGCCTGCTTCTCCCTCTCCCACTCCCCCTGCTTGTACTCCCTCTCTCACTGTCTCTCTGTCAAATAAATAAATAAATAAATAAAACCTTAAAAAAAAAAAGTTTCCAAGGGCAGGCTGACTTCTCAAGTGAGGCTAATGCAGCTGGTGAGTTGAAGTGGAAGCCAATGCTCATTGCCCATTCTGAAAATAAGCCCTTAGCAACCATGCTAAATCTCCTCCGCCTATGCTCTCTAAACAACACAGCCTGGCGGACAGCACATCTATTTACAACATGGTTGATGGAATATTTTAAGCCCACTCTTGAGACTTGCTGCTCAGTAAAAAAGATTCCTTACAAAATATTACTGCGACATGGCATTGCACCCGGTCAGCCAAGAGCTCTGATGGAGATGGACAAGATTAATGTTGCTTTCATGCCTGCTACCACAACATCCATCCTGCAGCCCATGGATCCAGGGGTAATTCTGACTTTCAACTCTCAAGTCTTTAAGAAATACCTTTAGTAAGACTATGGCTGCCACAGATAGTGATTCCTCTGATGGATCTGGGCAGAGTCCATCGAAAACATCCTGGAAAGGATTCACCATCCTAGATGCCATTAACATGCATGATTCACGGGAAGTGAATGAACAGGGGTTTGGAAGAAGTTGATTCCAGCGCTCATGGGTGGCTTTGAGGGGTTCAAGACTTCAGTGGAGGAAGTCACTGTGGATGTGGGAGAAACGGCAAGACAACCAGGATCAGAAGTGTGGCCTGAAGATGGGAGTGAACTGCCACAATCTCATGATAAAACTTGAACAGATGAGGAGTTGCTTCTTATGGATGAGCAAAAAAGGGGATTCTCGAGATGGAACCTACACCTGGTAAAGATGCTGTGAAGACTGTTGAAATGACAACAAAGGATTTAGAATATCACGTGAACCCAGTTGTAAAGCAGAGGCAGAGTTGGAGGATGGACTCCAGTTTTGAAAGAAGTTCTTCTGTGGGTAAAATGCTACCAAACAAGCATCACAAGCTACAGAGAAATCATTCACGAAAGGAAGGGTCAATCCATGAGGCAAACTTCAGGGTTGTCTTATTTTCAGAAATGGCCAGTCACCCAGCCTTCAGCCGCCAGCACCCTGATGGGTCAGCAGATCAACATCAGGCAAGACCGTCCACCAGCAAAAAGATCATGGCTCCCTGAGAGCTCAGATGGTGGTTAGCACTTCTCAACAATAGAGTATTTTTAAATAAGATATGAACATTCTTTTCTTTTTTGAACAATGTTTTATTTTTTTTTTTTAAGATTTTATTTATTTGAGACACATTGAGAGAGGGAACACAAGCAGGGGGAGTGGGAGAAGGAGAAGCAGGCTTCCTGCGGAGCAGGGAGCCCGATGAGGAGCTCGATCCCAGGACCCTGGGATCATGACCTGAGCCGAAGGCAGACACTGAGCCACCCAGGAGTCCTGAACAATGTTTCTTCAAACACAGCTACTGCACATTTCATAGGCCACATGCACTGTAAACGTAACTTTTATGTGCACCGGGAAACCAAAAAGCTCATTTGACGTGCTTTATCGCACTGGAACCAAATGTGCAATTTCTGTTTGCCTGTATAGACATATTTGGCTCTGTGAGTGTATATGTGTATATATGCATACGGTGTGTTTATGTGTACACACACACATGTAGACAGTGTATACATACATCTATGTCTATATGTGTGTAAGAATGCATGTATATGTCTATAATACATATATGTGTGCATATATGTGTATTAAATATGGAGAGACAAATAGACATATATATATTTCCCAGCTCTCTCTGCAGAAAGAGTGTAGAAACAATGAGATGCTGGTAGCAATGAGCATATCCACATTCAAATCTTGGTTTCTAAATACTACTCTCCACTAAAAGGAACCAATACTCCCTAAAGGAATAACTGATTTCAGGCTTAGGGCAGAGAAAAGGCAAGAGTGGTCTAGGACATCTTAAGCCAGAAAATAAAAAAGTTCTCACAGAGTAATGGAGACATTTAACATTTTAATTAATCAAAATATAAAAAAATATGTAGGTATAAATTTGTAAAAGACATATTAAGACCTGCACACTGAAATCTAGATAACTATACTGTGAGAAATTAAAGACCTAAATATATGGATATATTATGTTCAAGAACCAGAAAACTCAATATCATTAAGATATCAATTTTTCACAAATTTATTTGTAGATTTAACTCAATACCAGTTAAATTTGTAGCAGGCTTTTTGAAATTAAGAAGCTGACTGAAATTTATGTGGAAATGCAAAGAGATTAGAATAGTCATAACAATGTTGAAGAATACAGGTAGAGGATTTACACTTCCTAAAACCGTACAGGAAGTAAGACATTGTGGTATTAGCATAAAAATAACAAGTAGATCAACAAAACAGAATAGAGTCCAGGAATACACTTACACAATAGGGTCAACTGGTTTTTCACAGTGGTCCCAATGCAACATAATGAGGAAAGGACAATTTTTTCAAAAAATGGTGAAAAAACTGGATAGGTCTAAGTTAAAAAAATGAGCTTTGACTCTTCCTGAGACGATATATAAAAATTAACTCAAAATGGACCCAAAGCTAAATATCAAGAGCTGACACTATACAACCTTTAGAAGAAAACAGGATAATAACGTAGGTTGGCAAAGATTTCTCAATACAACAGAAAAAGCACAACTATAAAGGAATCAACTGTTCTTCATTAAAATAAAAATATATAGAAGGAACACGCCTCAACATCATAAAAGCCACATACAAAAGACCCAGGGCTAGTATCATCCTCAATGGGGAAAAACTGAGAGCCCTACCCCTATAGTCAGGAAGATGACAGAGATGTCCACTCTCACCATTACTGTTCATCACAGCACTGGAAGTCCTAGCCACACAGCAATCAGACAACAAAAAGAAATAAAAGGCATCCAAATCAGCAAGGAAGAAGTCAAACTTTCATTATTTGCAGATGACATGATACCCTATATAGAAAACCTGAAAGACCCCACCAAAAAATTGCTAAAACTGATACACGAATTCAGCAAAGTCACAGGATAGAATATCAATGTACAGAAATCTGTTGCATTTCTCTACACCCATAATGAAGCAGCAGTAAAAGAAATCAAGGAATCAATCCCATTTACATCTACACCCAAAACAGTAAGATACCTAGGAATAAACCTAACCTAAGAGGTAAAAGATCTGTACTCTGAAAACTACAGAACACTCATGAATGAAATTGAGGAAGACACAAAGAGATGGAAAGACATCCCATGCTCATGGATTGGAAGATGTTGTTAAAGTGTCTATATTACCCAAAGCAATCTGCACACTTAATGCAATCCCTATAAAAGTAACAACAGCATTTTTCACAGAGCTAGAACAAAAAATCCTAAAATTTGTATGGAACCAGAAAAGACCCAATACAATCCTGAGAAAGAAAACCAAACCTGGGGGCGTCACAATGCCTGACTTCAAGCTCTGTTACAAAGCTGTGATCACCAAGACAGTATGGTACTGGCACAAAACAGACACATAGATCAATGGAACAGAGTAGAGAACCCAGAAATGGACCCTCAACTCTATGGTCAACTAATCTTTGACAAAGCAGGAAAGAATATCCAATTGAAAAAAGACAGGCTCTTCAACAAATAGTACTGGGAAAACTGGACAGCCACATGCAGAAGAATGAAACTGGACCACTTTCTTACACCATACACAAAAATAAATATAAAATGGATGAAAGACCTGGGCCTGGGTGGCTTATTTGGTTGAGCATCCGACTCTTGGTTTCTGCTCAGGTGGTGATCCTGGGGTTGTGGGATCGAGACCCGTATCAGGCTCTGGCTTGGTGTGGACTCGGCTTGGGATTCTCTCTCTCCTTCTTCTGCCTCTTCCCCCACTCACACACATGCTCTCTCTCTCTCAAAATAAATAAATAAATAAAATCTTAAAAAAAAAAAAAAAAAGGATGAAAGACCTAAATGTGAGAAAGGAAACCATCAAAATCGTAGAGAACACAGGCAGCAACCTCTTCAACCTTGGCCTCAGCAACTTCTTCTTAGACATGTTGCCAGAAGCAAAGGAAACAAAAGCAAAAATGAACTACTGGGACTTCATCAAGATAAAAAGCTTCTACACAGGGAAGAAAACAATCAACAAAACTAAAAGGCAACCTAGGGAACAGGAGAAGATATCTGCAAATGACAGATCCAAAATCTATAAGGAACTTACCAACTCAACACCCAAAAAACAAATAATCCAGTTAAGAAATGAGAAGACATGAATAGACACTTTTCCAAAGAAGAAATCCAGATGGCCAACAAACACATGAAATGACGCTCATCATCACTCATCATCAGGGAAATACAAATCAAAACAATGATGAGGGGGCATCTGGGTGGCTTAGTCAGTTGAGCGTCTGCCTTCAGCTCAGGTCATGATTCCAGGGTCCTGGGGTTGAGTCCCGCATCTGGGTCCCTGCTCAGTGGGGAGCCTGCTTCTCCCCCACACCCTCTCTGTCAAATAAATAAAATCTTTAAAAAAAATAACAAAAAACACAAAACCACAATGAGAAATCACCTCACACCTGGCAAAATAGCTAAAATTAACAACACAGGAAAAATAGGTGTTGGCGAGGATGTGGAGAAAGGGAAACCCTCTTGCACCGTTGGTGGGAATGCAAACTGGTGTAGCCACTGTGGAAAACAGTATGGAGGTTCTTCAAAAAGTTAAAAATAGAACTACCCTCTGACCAAGCAATTGCACCATTGGGTGTTTACCCGAAAGATAAAAAAATACAGATTTGAAGGGGCTCATGCACCCCAATGTTTATAGCAGCATTACCAACAAAAGCCAAACTATGGAAAGAGCCCAGATGTCCATTGACTGATGAATGGATAAAGAAGTTGTGGTGTATATATACAATGGAATATTACTCAGACATCAAAAAGAATGAAATCTCGCCATTTGCAATGACCTGAATTGAGCTAGACAGTATTATGCTAAGTGAAATAAGTCAGAGAAAGACAAATATCATGATTTCACTCATACGTGGAATTTAGGAAACAAAAAAGATGAACATATGGGAAGGAAAAAAAAAGAAAGGAGAGGGATGGAAGCAAACCATAAGAGACTCTTAACTACAGAGAACAAACTGAGGGTTGATGGAGGGAGGTGGGGAGGGGAGGGGCTCGATGGGTGATGGGCATTAAGGAGGGCACTCGTTGTGATGAGTGCTGGGTATTGTATGTAAGCGATGAATCACTAAATTCTACTCCTGAAACCAATATTACACTATATATTAACTAACTAGAATTTAAATAACAATTTAGAAGAAAAAAATGTTTCCTGTTCAGAAGACATCGATAATAAGACAAGCCACATAGAGGAAAAGATTTGCAAAATGTAAATCTGACAAACTTATACCTACAATATACAGTCTTCTATTTCAGTAACAAAAATACAAAGAAAATTTTTAAAAATAGGCAGAAGATATGAACACTTTACCACTACAATATGTGGATGGCAAATAAATTTATTAAAAAACTGCTCAGCACATTAGTCATTAGGAAAATATAAATTAGAACAGGAGATACCACAACGTGCCTTCCTGGAATGGCTAAAATTAAAAAGTCTGATCAAACCGAATGCTGACGAGGATGTGGAGTAACTGGAACTCTCGTTCACTGCTGAAGGGACTATAAAATGGCACAACCTTTACGGAACATAGTTTGGGGCTTTCCTCAAAAGGTATACACCTATCAGGTGGCCCAGCCATTCTGCTCTTCGGTAGTTACACTAGAAAAATGAAAACATTACGTCCACACAAACTTTTACATAAAGGTTCACAGTAGCTTTCTGTGAAATAGCCAAAAACTAAAAACCCAAATGCCGATAAGGAAGGACTATATAAACTGTGTATATTAATACAATGAAATAGTACTCGGTAATAAAAAGGAATGCACTGCTGATACATGTGATAAGAGATGAATCTCAAAATAATTGTGCACAGTGGAAGAAGCTGGATCAAGGCGTATATACTTCATGGTTCTTTTGATATAAAACTCTTGGAAATGCAAGCTGTTGTAAACTGACAGAAAGCAGGTCAGTGGTTGCTGGGAGGGAGGGACTACAAAGAGCCTAAGAACACTCTGGGTGATGATTATGTCAAGTATTTCAATTGCAGCAATGGTTTCATGGGTATATACATATGTCAAAAACTTATAAATTATACAAGTTAAATATGTGTAATTTATTAAGTATCATTTAAGCACAAAAAAAGCTGTGAGAGAATAAAAAAGAGCATAAAAGAGTTCACATTCAGGACGCCTGGGTGGCTCAGAAGGTTAAGCGTCCGCCTTCAGTTCAGGTCATGATCCCAGGGTCCTGGGATCGAGGCCCATGTTGGGCTCCTTGCTCGGTGGGAAGCCTGCTTTTCTCCCTCTGCCTGCAGCTCCCCCTGCTTGTGCTCTCTCTCTCTCAAATAAATAAAATATTAAAAAAAAGAGTTCACACTGGCTAATCTGTGACTAATTATCAAAATAAATATGACGGTAACTTCTGACCCATGGGATAAGGAATTCGTAAGCTCATACTGAACTGATATAACTAAATAAATAAGAAGGGAATGTTCTACTTTATACCAGATATCAACTAACAAATGTAGAAGAAATGATGGAATAGAAAATCGTAATTTGCAAGTATCCTAGTAACAAATGATTCAGGTAAGAACTATCAATAGGTGATAAAACTAGTGAGTGACAGGTTAATGACAAACCAGACGTTTAGAATCTCATAGTACTTCTTCAGAAGATACTTATTAATGGCAAACACCAAGTGAGTCAAGTGACCAAAGCAAGCATCATCAGGAATGGGACAAATAGATACCATGTGCTTCCTGATACACAGCCCTGAGGACCCAACATCATTTCCATGGTGTTCCTGTCAAAAATGAGAAACCTCAGACAAACCCTAATTGAAAGACATTCTGAAAACAAATGCCCTGAAAAATAAAATGTTTTTAAAATTCAAAAGTTTTCAAAAATGTAGAAGAAAAAGGCACGACAAGTATGCCATACGTGATGTAGCACGTAATGGGGTCTTTGCCGTTTCTGGGACGGCTCTAACATTCAGGCTGACAGTCTGTGCTTACTTAACTGCTGGTTTCTAAGCTCCATAGCGAGGGTCACCAATCTGAAATGTGTCTGTGCCCAACCAAGGGATACAGGAAGCTTGCGTTTACCTTACGGTCTGCTTCATGCATCCTTTTTGGTATTCAAACCAGGAAATGTAAATCAGTCCAGCAATTAAATGATCACTGCTAGGATAGAGAATAAAGGAGATTTTGGATTACAGAACTGAAGGTAAGATTCTGGTGAGTTATTAGGTACAATACAGGTCACTAACTAACATGACCATGGTATCTTTCCCACTATCACCTATAATTCTGCAAAATATCTTTTCAAATTAGTGATAACATTCATGATAGCAATAATTTTACCATTAGAGGCTAAATATTTTAATTTTTTTTTAAGTAGGTTCCACGTCCAGCATGGAGCCCAACACAGGGCTCAAACTCACATCCCTGAAATCAAGACCTGAGCTGACACTGAGAGTCAGACACTCAAATGACTGAGTCACCCAGGTGCCCTAAGGCCAGATTTTTTTTTTTTAATTTTTTTTTTAAGATTTTATTTATTTGCGAGAGAGAGAATGAGAGACAGAGAGCACGAGAGGGGGAGGGTCAGAAGGAGAAGCAGACCCCCCAGCTGAGCAGGGAGCCCGACGCGGGACTCGATCCCGGGACTCCAGGATCATGACCTGAGCCGAAGGCAGTCGCTTAACCAACTGAGCCACCTAGGCGCCCCGAGGCCAGATATTTTTAAAGTACTGTTTATATTTTTATGATTTTGTTTCCCAACTTAGAAATGCCCACCTGCCTACTGTGTGTTTGCTTAAGTGGTTCTGTTTACTGTGAAGAAGTTGACATTGATGCCGTACCACCCTTGCCAAAGGAATCAGCCTATCTTTATGCACGATTCAACAAAATTAAAAAGCTGACTGCGAAAGATTTTGCAGATATACGTAAGTTAATTTTAAATAAAATAATTCATATGAACTCATGTTAGTATTAACCTCATTATAAACACAAGTTTCTAGGCACTTGGGCCTCTCACATCTAGGGTAGTCACTGCTGGAGTATTTAAGTATCCACATACTTCACCAAAATCCGCTGGTTTGTTGGTGAATCTCCTTTCCATTCAAATGCCGCATGTCATCTTTCTTTACTGGTGACTTCAGTGTCTATGTTGACGGCCCATCTAACACATGGGCACCTACGCCTTCTCAACTTCAGGACTTTGAGACCTGTCTGCCTCAGCCAGTCAGGAGTGCCAGTATAATCGAAGCGCTTCTCTAACCTCAGTGCTTTCCTCACAATGCTACCTTCACTTTAAAAGCACAGACTCTTTTCCTTACTTTAACTCAAGGTTCTTAAACCTGGCTATGTACTAAAAACAAAAATACCGATACCAGGCCCTACTCTCCAGAGCTTTCAATTTAGGTCTTGGGAGAGGCCCACGTGTCGTCATGAAACACCACCAAACTTCTCATATGATTATCACGTGGAACCAGCGGGTTTCACTCCTTGCTGGGATGCGGGCCGCCAGGGCCCTGCCGTGAGCACACCACACTCCCCGACTCCTGCATCGCCAAGTCCCCCAGTCCTGGATCACAAGCCCTCATGAGTTCTCTAGCCTGCTATGTTGTTGAGTGCTTCTGAAGAAAATCACACCCAGAAATGCACACTGGCCCCATTACACATTTATGAGACTCGCCGTAAGAGTATTCACGCTGCAACTGGTCGGGGTACAGTTGTGCCTCCCAGTTGTGGATCCACACTTTCAAACTCACCTACCCGGTGGAATTTATTTGTGACCCAAAGTCACTACATGTTGCCCTTCACAGTCATCTGCAGACAAGTGCACAGTGGGAACACATTGGGGTTACCTAACCAAGGTCGAACAAGGTGACCCCTGCCATTCTGTGTCAACTCTCACATCCTAAGGGTCCTGCTCCGTCTTAGTGCCACACCTTCCCCACTCCTGTGCTCCCCAAGTGCAGTGCTCAAGTGCCTCACGGGAAAGACACTGTGTGAGGGAATCTTCACTCCAGTGTGAGCTGCAGTGCTCATGGCCGTGAGTTCGATGTTAATGTACCCACGACATATAAACTAACTACAATGCTTTGAAACAGAAACACTGATAGAATTTTGTACTAATTGGTTGATGTAAATGTAAATGTGTGACCAGAGGCTCACAGGAGCCTAACCCTGTATATTCCCTGGAAGCAATGATCCATACTCATTAACTCAGTGTTTGCAGGGATTAAGTCAAATAATGAATGAGAAGTGACTCCGTTTCCTCATCATCCCAGACATATAAAAGTGAAACAAATGAACTGAATGTCTCTCTCCGTCTGCATCACCTTAACCAATTAGGGAACATTCCTGTTTGTTGTTGTTAAGCGATAAGGCAGACAGATAAAGATAACATACCTACGATCACAATGCAACATGCTGGGAAAAAGTCCAAAACATACCTACATGATTCTTTTCAACCAAATATGGTGCTTACTTCCCCATGATCTGCAACCAGAATTTGTTTCAAACTGCCTCAGCATCCTGAGAATTCAAACACAGAAGTATAGAAGGACTCTATGAACTTTAAGTTCCCTTCCAACCCTGAGATTCCAGGACTCAAGTGAGGAAAGCCATCAGTGTGAGGCGCAGGGCAGATGCTCACCATGCATTCAACAAAATTTACTGATCTACTAATTACAGACACTCTATTAGATACTAAAAATAAAAGGTGTGTGAATGACCCGTTAAACCAATGCTTTTCTTCAGTCCACACAAATGAGACTTTATATTTTTTGTATATTTTCTGTATATTTTTCCTTCAAGCTAACTTAAGAAGACTTGATTTTACGGGAAATCTGATTGAAGATATAGAAGATGGTACTTTTTCAAAACTTTCTCTCTTAGAAGAACTTACACTAGCTGAAAATCAACTATTGAAACTTCCAGTTCTTCCTCCCAAGCTCACTTTATTTAATGCAAAATACAACAAAATCAAGAGTAGAGGAATCAAAGCAAATACATTCAAAGTAAGTATTTTATACTATGACCAAACACAGTATCAGTTTTATACAACCAATGATAATATGAGAAAAGAGAAACTCTGTTCTAAAATTTTGTTTTATATTTTTAAATGATTTTAACTTTATAAGTGAAGACATTATTTCCATAATAAGTAGTCCTGGTATTGGGCTTATTCAGTCTAGCTTACCTGCACCTCCCTTTATGTAACTTGACCTTGTTTCATGGGACTACGTTGTGTCCCAGCTTTTTCACTTGTTCACACAGTAAATATTTATTTATATAGACGTGGTTTGTACCCTCATGGCACCAGGATACTATAAAACCTCAAAATGCGAGTTTTCCTGTGTTTCTTTTCCTTACAATATTAGTAATTTACACATGCCAGAAAATTATCGTTCCTAAAGTAAAATTCAGTAAAAGTTTAATTTTACTTTTACTACTTAAAAGTATTAGCCCATGAAATTCTGTAGGTAGACTTTCTTTTGAATTTCAGCTAGTACAAAATTCTATATGTACTAAACACTAAATACGTTTCTTATTTAATAACTCAAGATATAGGTACAGGAAAAAGGGAAGGTGATCTACTCTGACTTAGGTAGCCAGGTTGTGTCCAAATGCACAGCCTAAGGAGAAATTACTGCCTCAGTCCAGTCCCGCACAGGTGGTAACTCGTTCCCTGTCCTGGAAGGAGCCCCAGATAAAAAGACGACTGTGTTACTATTGGCAGCAAAACTCATTCAAAGGGGAAGTTTGTGACTTCTTATGATAACATCTAATAGAAACACTATCAAATAGTATCATAAAGTTTATGATAATCACAAAAAGGTACAATTTATCCACAAATGAACAACCTGTCAGAAAATGTAAAAATATTCCATTTTTCTTTTTGTTTACACTCAAGCAGTTCTTTTTTTTTGAGAGAGAGAGAATGAGAGACAGAGAGCATGAGAGGGAGGAGGGTCAGAGGGAGAAGCAGACTCCCTGCCGAGCAGGGAGCCCGATGCGGGACTTGATCCCGGGACTCCAGGATCATGACCTGAGCCGAAGGCAGTCGCTTAACCAACTGAGCCACCCAGGCGCCCCTCAAGCAGTTCTTTTTAAACTGTAAGAGACATTATTCTAAAGGCACATCAGAGTTCCTCGGAAGTTAAGGGATTATTAGGGGACTTTTCAAAACAGGACTCACTTCATTTTTTTATTTTTTCAAGATTTTATTTTTTTATTTGACAGAGAGAGACACAGCAAGAGAGGGAACACAAGCAGGGGGAGTGGGAGAGGGAGAAGCAGGCTTCCCGCTGAGCAGGGAGCCCGATGTGGGGCTCGATCCCAGGACTCTGGGATCCTGACCTGAGCCAAAGGCAGACGCCTAACGACTGAGCCACCCAGGCGCCCAAAACAGGGCGCTTTAAAAACAACAAAAAACCCTTATAATTTGAAGCTATGTAATTCCAGCTGATAAGCTGTTGACCAACTGGCATAGTAAAGATCTGCCAGAGCCGATCAACACTTCACAAAAGGAGTGTCTGAATATTCTGAATTTTACACTTGCATTACATCTTGAAGTCACGTTATAAAAGGATACACAGCAATGGGCTGCTGAATGAAGAGTAATTCAACACAGACCCTTATGGGTAAAAGTCATATCTCACTAAGTAGTTAATAAATCGCTCTAGGAAATATCTTACTAACAAGCACATCGCTCAGGAGCACAGGCAAGTCGCATGTCACTGTGCTTTGCAGAGACCGTGTTTCTGCAAACTGAAGGTCTGCGCCAACCCTGTGTGGAGCGAGTCTGTCGGTGCCACTTTTCCAACAGTGTTTGCTCACTGCGTCTCTGCCGTGTTTTGCTAATTCCTGCAATAATTGAAACTTTTTCATTATTATTACATTTGCCATGGTGATCTGTCATTAGGGACTATAACTCACTGAAAGCTCAGATGATGGTTAGCTCTTAGCAATGAAGTATTTTTTAATTAGGGGACGTACACTGTCGTTGGACATACGCTACTGCACACTTCACAGACTGCAGTATAGTGTAAATGTAACTTTACAGGCTCTGGGAAACCAAGAAACTCACTGGATTCACTTTATTGCAATATTTGTTTTATTGTGGTGGTCTGGAACTGAACCCACATCATCTCCAAGATGTGCCTGCATTCATTTTGCTAGAAATTGGGGGAACTGAAATGAGAAGTTCTGAAGGTTCAAGAGAGGTTATGGCAGCACCAGGATCCAAATTCAATCCTGCATAGGGACTGACCTTATTAGCTGTTCACAAGACAAATCAAAGGGGCCCAGAAGCTGACATGAGGACTGAGGCCAGGCATGGCTGGATATTCAGTGGCCAGATAAGTGGAGAAAAATGTGGGGAGGCAAGAGGGAACTACTACCCTTCATAAAGGACCAAAATATACTACTTGTGAAACGAAAAAAACCCTCAAAACCAAATAACTACCAAACCAGCAATTAATAGTACCGATAGGTGTCTATAACAATACGTGCACATGTATTCACGTACACATGCACGCACATGTATATGCACATATATGCATGCATGTGCATGTGTGTACACAGCTGGAATCCTGTGTAAGAAGTGTACTGACTCAATAACACTCAAGCCAAGTACCTTTTCCTTACAGAAATTGAACCACCTCTCCTTCCTCTACTTGGACCACAATGCCCTGGAATCTGTGCCTCTTAATTTACCAGAAAGTCTACGTGTAATTCATCTTCAGGTAGGATGGCTCCTTTCACAATATGTGGCTTTACGTTACAATTGGTCAGTCTTATGACTCATTAGGAAACTCATTTATTCACATGTAAATTTTGCCTATCAAAAGTGTAACTAGTCCAAGGCACTCACCCACCTGAAAGCCCCACCTGTCCAGAGAACCATGAAAGGATCAGCGACCTAGGTGTGAGGTCTGCTCTTAGAGTGGGGTTTGTCATCAGGTGTGAACTTATCATGGATTTGAAGGTAGGGCACCCTAAGACCTCTGCTTTGTGCTTCTTTCTCCAACAGCAGTAAACATTGGCTTTTGGTGACTTTCCAGCCGACTTTATTGTCCAATATCAGCTTGAGGTAATAGGAGAGAGAGGAGGAATTAAAATAAACTAAAACTGGTCTCTCAGCATCACAAGAATTCCCATTCGTCCTTTTTACTTCTTTAAAGGAATATCTAAGGACACAGTACCCATTTTGAGTTGACACTCTAGAACAGGACAGTTTCTCCAGCTAGGATGATCTTATTCATGCTTAGAACTTTCTGCCACGTGGATATCACTCTGAATAATAAGAATGTGTTCTTCCAAAGTAATACTGTATACGTAAAAAGGGAGGGGCTGGGGGGAAACTCAGGCCGCACCGAGAGGGTTTTATTACTATGAGGATACACAGGATATACAGTATTTTCAAAATCACTTTTTAGAAAAATACTCTGTGAAATCCCATTACATAGCATACAGAAGGCTAATTTCAAACTTCTGAACAATTTTTCCCTTCTGTTTTCCAGTTTAACAACATAACTTCAATCACAGATGATACATTCTGCAAGGCTAACGACAGCCGTTATATTCGGGACCGCATTGAAGAGATACGCTTGGAGGGCAACCCCATCGTCCTGGGAAAGCATCCCAACAGTTTTATCTGCTTGAAAAGATTGCCTGTAGGGTCATACTTTTAACCACTACCAATGCAGCATATAAACTAAAGTATACTCATGCATATAATCTGTCTCAACAATGTCTAAAGGAGCATAAATATTTAATACTAACTTTGTGTCCCACTACGAAGTAATTTTATGTTTTAAACAAAAATCTTACACATAACAAGTAAAAAGTAAAATTGAATCTAAAGTTCAAAACAAAGCAATGTGAAAATACTTAAACAGCATTACAAAATCCTTGTAGTTTATACCATAGTGCCATTTTAAAAGGTATGTTTTTATATAAATACCCAAATTTAAGAAGCAGCATTTCCATTACTAATGAAGTGGAAGGGTAAGTCCAAGAAACGTTCAACTGCTGTTCTTTCTTGGCCTTTACTGGATCCCTAAAGCATTTAAAGAAGATGTTCCAAAAACTTTGAAAAGCTAAGTATTTCCAGTGACCTCCCATTTTTCTTTTATGATTCATACATTATTCATTATGAAATAGGAACTGCTTTTTCCCTCTATTAAGGCAGCTATTATATTTTTACTTAGCCTGAGAAATAGGGAATCATCTCATATCTAGGCAAAACTTTCCAAAGAAAGCATAATTTTACTCTCTGATAAAGACCTAATAGAGTAATATTCAAAGTTTGCTTTGTAGTCACACAGTTAAAGGTTTCAGTAAAATAGTAAAAAAATCTTCCTTTTTCTAAATACTGACATTCCAAGTCTACCATAAAACATTTTAAGGAGCCAAGCAGACCAAAATCAGAATGCTCATAAAAAACAAAAAACAAAAAAAACTTGAATGTCCATCCCATCTCTCAAAAAATAACTATAAAGTTCCCCATTGTAAAGCCTTTCAAATATGACAGATACTGCAAAATATTTTCTTTTTACCACCACAGCAGTGAGAATCTCATTCATAAATCTGTTCAAATGTAAGACATGAAAACAGTGAATTTTGTGGTGTTACTGAACACCACCTTCCCCCCCGCCCCCCAACCTATATACATCACAGTCATGCAAACTGACTATACCTCCACAAGAAGGCTTCAGAGCCACATTTTCTAAAGACCCGGGATTAACTGATCATTTCGCAATGTGAATTCACCTACACTCTAACAGTGATGACTCATGATGGAACAACGCTGCCAGATTAAAGTTCCTAAAATAACCTTCCTCTTGCCCAAAACCCACTCAAAAGTCTTAGTCCCCACACTGCATCAGGATTACATCCAGAATTATCAGTGCTTTAGACACATGCGTCTGAACTGTGTATATAAAAATTTCCAGTGTTGTTTCCAACATAAATCATACATTAGAATCAAGTTGGTCTCCATATACCATTCCCAGAACAAATAGTTATTCATATTTTTAAGCATTTGCTTCTGTTTTTCCCTAAGTAGAATGAACTCCTGTTTTTCAATTTTTCCTCCATTTGTCAAGGTTGACCTGAAGATGAGACTTTTTCATTAAAACATCTATGATGTCTTTATTAACTCACTTGCTTATTTTATTGGTCTATTATCTATATTGGTCATCATTAACTATATACTGCTTTCTCATTATTTTGTGTGCATGCCTCATTTCTCTGTGACTGAAAGCTCACTGAACACATCCAATATTCCCTGTATATTTTCAGTGTGCCTAGCATAATAGTCGTGAACACATCTGAATTGAATATGCAATGCAAAGTACAAAATAAAATTCATTTAAACTGAGGGCTCTGTTTTATTTGGAAAAATAGAATCTTTATCACAATCTTGAAAAAAACAATGGAAATAAATTATAACTTTATCTGGAAAAATAAACTTGATAAAAAGGAGAGATAAGTGGTGGGACTGACACCAGGAAAAGCGGTCAGAGAAGACGTCTCTCACATTTCCAGATGCATCCCTATATTCTTTATCTAACTGAACTTAAAGAGAAAAAAAAAACACCATAAAATAACTCAAATTTTAGAGAATTCAAAAGCCTGTGGTTTACATAAAATAATAATTAGGAAAGAGCACTCATAAAAGGTCTGTATTACAGAATTATCTTTCAAAGACAATTTCAGACTTCCAGATAAGAAGATATGAACAGGCGTAACTGAAAACCTTATATATACCCTTAAATCATAAATAAAAGAATGAGAGAAAGTAAAATTTTGCTGATCCCATTATCTTAAAGAAATAGTATTCATTATTGACACTGATAATTAAAGAAATTAAGGTTTAAAATTAAAACTGTTCTACCCTTACAAACATTCCTGAAAATAACGAAGCCATGCGCCAGTAGAGAGACGCCCTATGTCCGTGGGCTGTAAGACTTAACAGTTACTAGGTCAGCTCCACCCAAAGCAATACACAGACTCAACAGAGTCCCTATCCAAGGCCCAATTACACTTTTTGAAGATATAGAAAAAGCCATTCTAAAATTCATATGGAATCTCAAGGGACTTCAAATAGGCAAAATAAATTAGAAAAGAAGACTAAAATTGGAGAACTCACACTTCTCATTTCAAAAGTGAATTACAAAGCTACAGTAATCAAAAGTGTGGTACTGGCATAGATAGGAACATACGTAACAATGGAAGAGAACAGGGAACCTAGAAACAAACCTTTGCATAGATGGTCAAATGATTTTCAGCAAAGGTGCCAAGACCTAGGACAATCAATACCCACGTGCAAAAGAATGCAGATGGACCCTTTGTTTACAATGTATACAAAAGTTAAGGTGGATCAGACACCTAAACTTAACTATAAAACTCTTAGTGGAAAAAAAGAGGAAAATCTTTATGACACTGAATTTGACAATGATTTCTTGGATATGACATCAAAAAGCACAGACAACAACAACAAAAACCAGATAAACTGGATGTTGTCAAAGTTAAAAACTTTTGGGCATCAAAGGACACTATCAAACAAATGAAAAGACAAGCCAAAGAATGGGGGAAAATATTTGCCAATTATATATTTGATAAAAGATTAATATCTAGAATATATTTTTAAAAACTCCTATAACTCAACAACAAGAAAAACCCAATTCAAAAATGGGCAAAGGATTTAAATAGACATCTCTGCAAAGAAGATAATATGAATGGCCAAAATGCACAAGAAAAGTTGCTCAACATCACTAATCATTTGGTAAATGCAAATCAAAACCACAGTGAAAATACTACTTCACACCCATTAGGTTGGCTATGATCCAAAAAAACAAAACAAAGAAAAGATCCCAAACATTGGCAAGTATGTGGAGAAACTGGGAGCTTTGTGCATTGCTGTTGCGAATGTAAAATGGTGTAGCCACTGTGGAAGAGAATATGGGGTGCTTCACAAAACTGGACAGAATTACCATATGATCCAATGATTCCATTTACAGGTATATATGTACTGGAACTGAAAGCACGAACTTGAACAGGTATTTGTACACCAATGTTCATAGAAGCATTGTTCACAACAGTCAAAAGATAGAAACAAAGCAAGTATCCATCAACAGATGAATGGATAAACAAAATGAGGGCTATCTATTCAATGAAATATTATGCAGCCTTAAAAAGGAAGGAAATTCTTCACTGCGCTACACCTTGAGGATATTATGTTAAGTGAAATAAATCAAACAAAAAAGTATTAGATTTTATGAATCTGCTTTAATGAGATACCTAGAAATTCATAGAAACAGGAAATAAAATGGTGATTCCCAAGAGCTGGGGGAGGAAGGAATGACAAGTTAGTATTTCACGGGAACAGCTGCAGTCTGAGATGTAAAAAATTTCTTGAGATAACTATCGGTGATGGCTGCATAAAAGCATGACTGTGTCTTTCCATTCTAGTGACCTGATCACCAACAAAGATCAGCTCACAGAAGTACTCGATCCTCTACAGGATAAACACACCAGTTACACTTCTATGCCGCCTTGAAGGCACCGAGAGGCCAATCAACTTTGGAAATGGGCCTATTCAAACGTATCGGTAAACCGTCACGTTAGGTGGTCCTCACCACAACAGTCAGCAATACTCCCAACCACGAATGTGTTTTACCACTTGTGAAGCAAAGCTTCTCACTGTTCTGGTGCAAGAGTAAATAAACAACGGTAAGAGAGGGGCGCCTGGGCAGCTCAGTCTTTAAGCGTCTGCCTTCGGCTCGGGTCATGATCCCAGGGTCCTGGTTTCGAGCCCCATGTCGGGCTCTCTGCTCCGCAGGAAGCCTGCTTCTCCCTCTCCCACTCCCTCTGCTTGTGTTCCCTCTCTCGCTATGTCTCTCTCTATCAAATAAATAAATAAAATCTTTTAAAAAAATAAAAGTATTGGGGCGCCTGGGTGGCTCAGCCGTTAAGCGTCTGCCTTCGGCTCAGGTCATGATCCCAGGGTCCTGGTTTCGAGCCCCACGTCGGGCTCTCTGCTCCGCAGGAAGCCTGCTTCTCCCTCTCCCACTCCCTCTGCTTGTGTTCCCTCTCTCGCTATGTCTCTCTCTATCAAATAAATAAATAAAATCTTTTAAAAAAATAAAAGTATTGGGGCGCCTGGGTGGCTCAGCCGTTAAGCGTCTGCCTTCGGCTCAGGTCATGATCCCAGGGTCCTGGTTTCGAGCCCCACGTCGGGCTCTCTGCTCCGCAGGAAGCCTGCTTCTCCCTCTCCCACTCCCCCTGCTTGTGATCCTGCTCTCACTGTGTCTCTCTCTGTCAAATAAATAAATAAAATCTTTCAAAAAAAAAACAACAGTAAGAGAACTCCTCCAGGGACCACAGTACAGATACGGGAATGTTTCATCCTAAGGAAAATTCTTTGTCTGACAGATTTAATAATTCAACCAAACAGAAGATAAACAATAACAGTAGTAGTGATAACAGTAATAATAATAACAACAAAAAATCCAAATAAACAAGAGTCATAAAAACAACAGTCATGACCTGGGGTTAGCCTTTTGAGATATTATATTGACTCAGAACTGGATTTCGTGTGGACCACTACTGTCAATATTGCTGCCATCCAACTAAGAAGAACGTGGGGGATGGTAATGCAGCCCAACGTAATTCTAGTTATGCCAGAAAACAGAATAAAAAGAAGTCCCTGAATGTACCCGTATCAGACTTAAGAGGCATTACTATACCAGAATCAGGCTTCAATACTTAAACCTGAAATATATGACAATTAAGAAGCTCAAAATACAGAGTATGACTACGAAGTAAAAATTACAGTGCTAGGTGATAAGCCCACTATGATTACACTCATTTTAGCATTTGTATTTTACTTTAAGTACCCCGGACAGATTAATTTTTCAAAATGTGTATAAACTAAGTAAGAATTTAACTATACCTCTTTCAAGATATCCCATAATACAAATGACTCACTGGTTTGTACAAAAGCATTCCTCCTCATTTATTCCAAGTAACTGCAAATTCCAGAAGCCAATAAAAATATTTTCTGTTGTTTGAAAACTTTAAGGGAAGAATGTTATGTTAAATCCCCAAATTAATACCAGCTTCACTTGTCAGATATGTTTAAATTTAAACCAGCTTAACTTTTTGAATACGTTTAAATTAAAAAACTTTAGACCCTACCTTGAAGTGTTCAAATGTGCGCTTTCGATATTCACACCACTCCACAAAAAAGTGTAGGCTTCGGAAAAACATCAACAGATCTCTTCTTTCTTCTGCTCTGTATGAATAGAATATTCTATGATTCATAAATGTCATAAATAAGAGCCCCAACCTGGCATTTTTAATCTTATTATTTTTTATATACCTTAAAGCTAAAAAAAAGTACTTGATATATTTCTATATTTTGAACTCTGAGTATGTGCCCCTGTGTGATTACTAATGCTAACTTCTCAGCCTGAAATGCCCTTTGCCCCATATTAAAATGTTTAAATACTACTCACCTTTCAAGATATCACTCAAATACCAAACTGTCCTTGCATTTGTATTTGATGACCATGGTATGTAATAAAGACTATTTCTGGTCTTTATCCCCAGTTTCTGGCACAGAGCTTCAAAAACCCCTGGAATTCCTGAGTGACCAGTGTGCATCTCTAATGCTAATGAGGTGACACACGGTGGCCACTAGATAGCCTCAGGATGGAGCCTGGTCACCACAAAGACTAACCACATGCATAACCGGTTGGATCTTTGGGCCACCAGACCTCCAGGGAGGACAGGGGAGCTGGAGAAATTTCATCATATGGCCATTCAACCCATCAACTACACCGTGGTAATGAAACCCCAGTAAAAGCTCTGGACAATAAAGCTCAGTGGAGCTTCCTGGATGGTGAACACGCTGATGTGCCAGGAGGTGGATATGCTCAGATCCCACAGGGAGAGGGCACACAACCTCTAGGTTTTTCCTCCTCAAAGCCACTCACCCTGCCTCAGATCTTGACTTATGCATTGCCTTCATCTGCCTGTTCCTGGGTACAGCTTTTATAATAAAACAGTAATCTTTACTATAACACTCTCAGTGAGTTTTCTCAGTCCTTCTAACAAATTATCAAATCTGAGTGGGTTGTGGGGAGTGCAGATGGCCCCTGATACTTGTGGATGGCATCTGAAGTGGGCAGTCTTGTTCAGGACTTTGCCCCCTTAACCTGTAGGTCTGCACTAAATCTGAGCAGTGTCAGGAGTGAATTGAATTACAGGACATTCCAGTTGGTGTCAGAGATTATTCTCTGAACAGTGACCTCACCACCACACCACACGACCTATTCCAAAATGGCTAGAAATAATTTCATTCCTATTGCCTATGAGCTCCCATGGAATTTATCTTAATGCTCTTAATACTATACCTATTGTTATACTGACACCTTGTAGGCAAGATGAGTGTATTCACTTAACCGTGCTTGCAGTAAATGACTGTGGGAGTCGAGTTCCCATACTACTCAAGATAGAGTAAGCACACTCCACCCGAACATTCCAATTACAAGTTAGAACCACGGACATAACACACAAAGCAAATATTGGAAGACTCTGAAATGTGGACAAAAGAAGGCAGGAATGGGTAAGAAACTTCAGGAATTGGGGCACCTGGGTGGCTCAGTCGTTAAGCGTCTGCCTTCGGCTCAGGTCAAGATCCCGAAGTCCTGGGATCGAGTCCTGCATCGAGTTCCCTGCTTGGCGGGGAGCCTGCTTCTCCCTCTGCCTCTGCCTCTCTCTCTCCCCCTGTCTCTCATGAATAAATAAATAAAATCTTAAAAAAAAAAAAAAAAAAAAGAAAAGAAATTCGGGTGTATAAACACAATGGAATATTATTCAGCCATAAATATGAAGGCAATCCTGTCATTTGCAACAGCATGATGGGACCTTAAGGACATTCTGCTAAGTGAAATAAATCACACAGAAAAAGACAAATACCATATGACTTCACTTATATGTGAGATCTGAAAGAAACAAACTCACAGATTCAGAGAATAGATTGGTGGTTGTCAGAGGGAGGGGTGGGGAGTGACAAAATGAGTGAAGGTGGTCAAAAGGTACAAACTTCCAGTTATAAAATGAGTATTGGGGATGTAATATACAGCATGGTGACTACAGTTAATATTACCATATTATATATTTGGAAGTTGCTAAGAGTATAAACGTTAAAAGTTCTCTTCAGAAAAAAAATATTGTAAATACACGTGGTGATAGATGTTAATCAGACTTCTTGTAATGATCATTTCACAATATATACATATATTGAATCATTACACTGTACACCTAAAATGAAGATAGTGTTTTATGTCAACTAAATCTGTTTTAAAAAATTCAAGGTTCAAAATCATGCAATTTAATCCACTGAACATAATGTTTGTAGGTTTCCTCTGTGATTTATTATTTAACGGCAAACGTTTTCAAACATTAGGGAATAAAACTTTTGCAGTGGTTGAAAATGGAGGCATGCAGAACAGAACCCTAACCCGAGAGGAACTGTGCCCTCTTCCTCCCAACCAGGCAACTGGCACTGCTGATAGTAGGCAAAGCCAGCACAGAAGCAGGACCCTCAGCTCCTGAGGGAATGCTGCTGCTGGGAGATGATGGGAGGAGCTTTGTCAGCTAGCCCCACCGACATGGAGCAAAACCAAGAAACAAGAGGAGGCGCCATTCCCACTCCCCACCAGAATGGCTCCTGCAAACACAGGAAGATGCTTTGTCAACTTTCTCCACCCTACACCATGTGATCCCAAGCACAGAGTCGGGAGAATCAGGGAGAAGGAACCTAGAGAAAGGGATTGTTTACATTTATGTATGAAGTCCTGAGATCACTACCTAGTGGCCCTCACACAAAACTGACCAGAAACAATAAAGCAAAAGTATCAAGACCCGAATTATGGTGTAGAATACTGCTCAGAATTCAGAGTGGCCTCAGGGCAGTGTAAGAGAGGGGCAAACCAAAATATAGTCCATAAACTCTAATAGCCCTTAAACTATAGCCCATAAAAGTGGGCCAGGATGTGCTTTTGAATAAAAGCATGTTGACAAGGACAATGCAAAAACGGCCAAGTAGGGACTATGGGGACAGTCCTTCCTCAGAAACACCAAAAACTACCACATGCCTGTCAGAATCACACTTATAGGAAATTGGGAAGACAGTAAAATGTTTACAGCAACCCAGCAAACACATAAGCAGGAGAAGGGCCCTGAGCAGAGAAGGGACCTACTGTAGTGTTTCAGCTTTGCTACCATGTCCACCACCTGAGCATGGTGGGTCTTTAAGATCACATCCTGTTTCTCAGTGGAACATCATCCTGACCACAGCAGACTGGGTCTTGTTCCCAAAGAACTGTGTTTCTTTTGTGTTCCCAACTGAGTTCCGTTTGTTTTGATCTGTCCATAGGGTCCCTGAGGACTAATGGAAGGGGCCTATTTTCACATAACTCATAACTTTCCTGAACACATGACCATGCAGAGGACATTTCTCAAAGATACTGAGAGTCAAATGAATGAGCCAGTGCCAAATGGCACAAAATAACAATTAAGAGAAACAACAGACATGCTTAAAGCCAAGGGAAGAAAAGGTGCAGAGTAAGAATCTTTAGAACATAAGGAGTTTGAAAAGAGTCCACATAAGAAAGGGGAAAACCAGGTGAATGTACAGGGCAGTAAGTACGCTCAGAGAAGACTGAGAAGACCACACACTTTCACCTCTGGCTGATCTTTAGGCTAAAGGCAAGTAGGGCATGGAGGCAAAGGCAATGTGGAAAGGCCTTGCTAAGTGCGAAAGGAATGTCCCAGCACACAGCCAAAATGCAGAGATGAGAGATAAAATATTTTTGCTTTTGATTTTTCCTTTTGTGCATAATATTCAAAATGTCCGTATTCAATAACAACCACAAAAAATTAAGCAAAGAAAAAATATAAAATGACCCAGTTACAAGAAGGAAAAAAGTTAACAAACTCCTCAAGGAAACACAGACAATGGTACTACAGAGACTTAAAATCAATATGTCTTAATTATGTTCAAAAAACTCAAGGAAACCAAGAGAATAATATGTATGACAAGGAATATTAATAAAGACACATTAGAAAAAGGAAACAGAAATCTTAGAACCAAAAATTACAAAAATTTAGTGAAATGAAAAATTCGCTAAAGTGTTCAACAGATTTGAGCAGGCAGAATAATCAGCAAAAATGAACATATAGGCTGAGTGAAATTATCCGCTCTAAAAAACAGGAAGATACATCTAAAACTAATGATGCAATGTATGGGGATTAACATAAGAATAAAAAAAAAAAACAAACAGGAAGAAAAAGAATGAAGAAAAATACATGGAGCCTAAACTGTAGGATATCATCAAGTGTATCAACATCCACATAGCTGGAGTCACAGGAGAGCTGCAGGAGAAAGAAGCTGAAAGTGTAGCTCAAGAAATAACGGTCCAGGGGTGCCGGGATGGCTCAGTCGTTAAGTGCCTGCTTTTGGCTCGGGTCATGATCCCAGGGTCCTGGGATCGAGGCCTACATTGGGCTCCCTGCTCGGCAGGAGTCCTGTTTCTCCCTCTCCCACTTGGCTCCTGCTTGTGTTCCCTCTCTCGCTGTCTCTCTCTCTGTCAAATAAACAAATAAAATCTTTAAAAAAAAAAAAGAAAGAAAGAAAGAACGGTCCAATCCTCTACAAATTGGATGAAAACTTTAGAGACATCTGAGAAGCTCACAAACTATAAGAAGGATACACTCAAAGAGATCCACATAGAGGCACATTATACTCAAACTGTCGAACACCAAAGAGAATCCACAGAATGACAAGAAAGAAGAAGCAACTCATCAGATAAGGGATCACGACTTAAATTAATCACTGATTTATCATCAATAACCATGGAGGCCAGAAGGCATTGGGATGACATTTAAAGTGCTAAAAGAAAAAGAGTTAACCAAAAATTCTATGTCTGGCAAAACTATCCTTTAAGAATGAGGGATAAATCAAGACATTCTGATATTAAAAAGCTGAGTGAGTTCGTGATTAATGTACCTGACCTACAAGAAATGCTAAGGGAATCCTTCAGGCTACATTGAGAGAATACTGTACAGTAACTCAAAGTCTTACAGAGAAATAAAGAGCACTGGTTACACAGGCAAATAACAAAGACAATATTATTTTACTTTTGATTTATAACCCCTCTTTTTTCCCCATATGATTTAAAAACAAATGCATAGAGCAATAATGTGAAATCTTTGTTAATGAGTATGCTACGTGTAAAAATGTAACCTATGATAATAACAATATAAAAGAGGAGGAAAAGAGATATAAGGGAACAGAGTTTTTGCATACCTTTGAAAATATGTTGATATTATTTCACATTAGGTTGTTATAAGTTTGAGATGTTAATTGTAATCCTCAAGGGAGCCATGAAGACAATAACTAAAAACTACACAGATAAGAAAGGAAAAGGGAATCAAAATGGGGCACTATGAAAATCAATTCAACATAAAAGAAGTTAGTAATGGAGGAATAAAAATGACATGGGAAACAGACAACAAACAGCAAAATGGCAGAAGCACATACTTCCTCATCAGTAATTACTTTTAAATGTAAATGAATTAAACTCTCCAACTAAAAGTCCGATTGGCAGAATGAATTTAAAAAAATTTGATCCATTTGCATGCTGTCCATAAAAAACTTTCTTTAGAGACATTATACATACACAAAGAGGTTAACAAATAAAAGTCTTGAAAAAGATACTCCATGCCAATAATAACCAAAAGAGAGCTGGGGTGGCTATATCATCATCAGACGAAACAGAATTTAAATCAAAAATTGTTACAAGAGACAAAGGATTACATTATATACTGATACAGGGGTCAACACACCAAGAAGATACAACATAGCTTATAAACATATATGTACCTAACAAGGATCCCAAAATATATGAAGCATCATTTAACAGAATTAAAGGGAGAAATAAACAGTTCAATAACATCTGGACATTTCAATGCCCCACTTCTAATAACAGATACAACTAGACAGAAAATCAATAAGAAAATAGAGGATCTGAACAACAGTATAAACCATTAGACTCAACAGACAGAAAAAAACATGCCACCCAACAACAGCGTAATACATATTGTTGTTCTCAAGTGTGAGAACATGAAACATTCTCCAGGACAGACCGTATGTTTGGTCACAAAACAATTCTAGATATATTTTTAGAAGACAAAATTATATAAAATATCTTTTCCAACCACAATGGCATAAAATTAGGAGTTGATAAGAAAAAATGAAAAATTCACCAATATGTGGAAATTAGATATACTCTTAAACAATCAATAGGTCAAAGAATAACAAAGGAAATTAGAAAATAATTTGACACAAATGAAATGAAAACACAATCTCATTATCAAAACTCATATAGAGCAAAAGCAGTGCAAAGAGAAAAATATATAATTGTGAGCACCAACATTAAAAAAAGAAGAAAAATCACATCAATAACCTTACTTTACACTTTAGGGAACTAGAAAAGAACAAACTGAACACAAAGCTGGCAGAAGGAAAGAAATAATACAGATTAAAATAGATATAATGCAATAGAGAACAGAAAAACAAAACCAAAATTTGGTTTTTTGGAAAAATTAACAAAACTGACAACCTTTTTAGCTAAGTGGACTAAGAAAAAAGACAATTCAAATTACCAAAATCAGAAATGAATGTGGGGGATAGTATTAATGACCTTCCAGAAATAAAAAGGATTATAGGAGAATGCTATAAACAATGTATGGCAACAAATTCGATGATCTGGATGAAATGTGCAAATTCTTAACAGTACACAAACTACCAAAACTGACTCAAGAAGAAATAGAAAATCTGAATATACTTGTAACAAGTAAAGAGACTGAATCAATAACTGAAGTTTCCCAGCAAAGAAATGTCCAGGACCAGATGGTTTCACTGGTGAACTCTATCAAACACTTAGGGAAGAAGTAACATCAATCATTTTCAGGCTCCAAAAGAAAAGTAAAGAAAGAAAACAACAACAGCAGCAACAACAAAACGAGGCCAGCACTATCGTGATACAAAAGCCAGACAAAGACATCACAAGGGAAGAAAATTATGAACTGACACCCTTAAGAATACAGACAAATGTAATCACTTACATATCTATACAAGTGATGAACGATGTGAAAATAAAACAACTCAATTTATAATACCAACGAAAAGAATAAAACACATAGGAATAAATCTACCCAAAGAAGTCCAAACTTGTACACTGAAAACTACAAAATATTACTGAAAGATATTAAAGTAAGCCTAGAGTCTGCTTGAAATTGTCCCTCTCCCTGTGCCCCTCCCCCCACTTGTGCATACACACGCACGCTCTCAATAAATAAATAAATAAATCTTTTAAAAAAATAAAGTCAGTCTAAATTCATGGGAAAACATCTATGTTCATGGTCACGACACTTAACACTGTTAGATGGAAACAGACTTCAAAGTTGTCTAGATTCAATGCAATCCCTATCAAAATCCCAAAGGCCTTTTTTTGTACAAATAGAAAAGCCAAGCTTAATATTCATATGGAATTGAAAGAGACACTAAATACTCAAAACAATCTCGAAAAAGGAAAAAAAAAACAACTGGAGGACTCATACTTCCCTATTTCAAAATACACTACAAATCAACAGTAATTAAGACAGTATGGAACGAGTAAAAGCATAAATATGTGGATAACTGGAATAAAATTAAGTCCAGAAATAAAATCATAGATCTATGTTCAGTTTGTTTGACAAGGGTGCCAAGACCATTCGATGGGGTAAGAACAGGCCCTTCAACAACATGCAGGGACGACTGGATACCCAACTGCAAAAGAATGAAGCGGCACGCTACTTTTACACCAAATGCAAAAATTAACTCAAAATGGATCAAAGGACTAAATACAGAAGTAAACTATAAAACTCTCAAAAGAATGCATAGAAGGAAATATCGGACCTTGAATTTAGCTATGGTTTCTTAAACATGATAATAAAATGATGAATATCAAAATAAAAAATATTGTAAACTTTATAAAATGTAAACCTTTTGTGCATCAAAAGATATTTACCAACGTAGTAAAAAGAAACTACACAGCATTCAGAAAAGATATATCTCCTAAGTGTCTGGTTCCCAGAATATATAAACAACTCTTTTTTTAAGATTATTTATTTATTTATTTTTATGAGAGAGTGAGAGAGTGAGAGCACGAGCAATGGGAGGCGCAGAGGGAGAGGGAGTACCAGGCTGAGCAGGGAGCCCGATGTGGGACTCGATCCCAGGACCCTAGGATCATGACCTGAGCTGAAGGCAGACACTTAACCAACTGTGACACCCAGGCACCCTATGTAAACAACTGTTAAAATCCAACGTAAAAATCATAAAAATGCTACAACAAGCTATCATGAACATTGCTGAAAGAAATGTAAAAATAGAAAGTATCAAAAAAGAAATAACAGACTAAAAAAAGGGATAATTTAGAACTGAAAATACAGTAATTTACTTTGTATTTTAATTCTTTTTTAAAGATTTTATTTATTTGAGAGAGAGAGAGAGAACACAAGGGGGGGTGGGAGGGGCAAAGGGTGAGAGAGAAGCAAACTCCCCAATGAGCAAGGAGCCTGACGCGGGGCTCCATCCCAGGACCCTGAGATCATAACCTGAGCTGAAGGCAGACGTTTAACCGACTGAGCCACCCAGGTGCCCCCAAAATACAATGATTTATACAAATCTCACCAAACGATTTCCATAGCAGAACGGAGGTAGTAGGGGAAAGAATCTGTGAACTGAAAGATAAATCAACAGAAATCCAATATCAAGGGCGCCTGGGTGGCTCAGTTGGTTAAGCGACTACCTTCGGCTCAGGTCATGATCCTGGAGTCCCAGGATCGAGTCCCGCATCGGGCTCCCTGCTCGGCAGGGAGTCTGCTTCTCCCTCTGACCCTCCTCCCTCTCATGTGCTCTCTTTCTCATTCTCTCTCTCTCAAATAAATAAATAAAATCTTAAAAAAAAAAAAAAGAAAAGAAAAGAAATCCAATATCAAGAGAGAATACAGACTTGGGGGGAAAAGGAAGAGTTCTTCAGGAAGTTGTGAAATAATAAAAGGTTTAACCTTCATGTCACCGGTCTCAGAAGGAGCAGGGAAAAGGGTCTAGGGCTTAAGAAAATATTGAAAGAAATGAATGAATAATTCCTGAATGTGACCAAAAAAAAAAAAAAAAAACCCACTATGCCTACAGATTCATACAGATGTCTAAAGCCAGACAAATGACAATCAAATTTCTGAAAATTAAAAATAAAGCAAAGCAAAGAAGAAAAAATAAAGATTATATTTCTCACCAAAAACCATAGATGCCAGTAGCAAGTGGCACTACATTTTTCACATGCTGAAAGGACAGGACTGCCCAACTAAAATTCCATATCCAGAGAAAATCTTCTTCCAGAGTGAAAGTAAAATAAAGATTCTCACATAAAGAAAATTAAGATAATTTGCTGCCAGAGGCCTCATTCGCATAATTTCCTTTAGCTCCTTGAACATATTTAAAGTTGCTGATTTAAAGTCTTTGGCAAGGGGCGCCCGGGTGGCTCAGTCGTTGAGCGTCTGCCTTCGGCTCAGGTCATGATCTCAGGGTCCTGGGATCGAGCCCCACATTGGGCTCCCTGCTCAGCGGGAAGCCTGCTTCTCCCTCTCCCACTCCCCCTGCTTGTGTTCCCTCTCTCGCTGTCTCCCTCTGTCAAATGAATAAATAAAATCTTTAAAAAATAATAATAATAATAAAAAAGAAATAAAGTCTTTGGCAAGTCCAAGGGTATCTGGGTGGCTCAGTGGGTTGAGCATCTGACTCTTTGATTTCGACTTAGGTCATGATCTCAGGGTCGTGAGAATGAGCCCGGTGTCCAGCTCTGTGCGTGTTGGGCTCTGCGCTCGGTGGGGAGTCTGCTTGGGATTCTCTTTCTCTCCCTCTACCCCGCCCCTCTGTCAAATAAATAAATCTTAAAAAAATTCTCTTTCTCCCTCTGCCCCTTCCAACCCCCAACTCCCACTCATGCTCCCTCTCTCTTAAAAAAAAAATAAATAAATAATAAATAATAAAATCTTTGGCAAATCCAACATCTGAACTTCCTCGGGGACAGTTTCTATTCATTAGTTATTTTTTACCTCTGTGTATGGGTCTTGTAATTTTTGTTGAAAACTGAACATTTTAAACAATATAGTGTGATAATTCTTGAAATCAGATTCCCCCTCTCTCCAAGACTTGTTGTGCTTTTTGTTCTTTCTGTCTGTTCAGTGACTTTCCTGGACGAATCTGTACAGTCTATACTTTGCTGTGTGGCTACTCAAATCTCTGCTCAGTTAGCTAACGTGTGACAAAGATTTACTTAAACACCTAGAACCTGCGTGTCCGGGGCTCTCTGTGTGCTGGGGCACACCTTTGGCGCTCAGCGAGGAGAACGACAATACTCCCTTGGCCTTCACGGGCCACTTCGGCAGAACCTCACAATCAGCCAGGAGTGAGAACAGTTGTCAGAGGCATCTCAGATCTCTCCTGAGCATGAAGATGACCCAAAACATGGACCTTCTAGATTCTCAGGAATATATCAGAGCTTTTGAAGTCCTTAGTGTGATCCCATTCTCCAGCTTTTCCTTTTAAGGTTTTTATTTAACCTATTAATTCCCCCAACTGTTATGCACCACCTCAGGCAGCCATCAAGTTTAGAAACTGCATCAAAGTATCTTCAACAAATGCTCCCAGAGAAAAGGCTTTCACACTGGATGAGCTCTACGTCAGGTCCGGTCTGGTAAATGCCGCCTCGCAAGTGAGCTCCTTCAGGGAACTGAGACTGGGAAGGAGTCTCCGAAGAAATCTGAACTACGCTGCTCCCTCTGATGGCTGCCAGGCTTGCTGGCTGCCCTCTAACGACAGGCTACCACAGAGCTGGTGAGGGAGAATTGGAAACAGGCATTGAAGAAACTACTTACCACTGTTCTGCTGTTTTTCCTAAATAAATGCTCCCTAGACTGTTGCAAGACTTCAGTTTATTTCTAAAGTTCTGAAAAATCTGATTCTGACATCTTTGGCCAGTTTTCTTGTTGCTTTTATGGAAGACAGAATCTTCAAATGTACTTACTCTGCTAGTTTCACTGACATCTATGCCTTGGATTTTAAAAAGGACTCAAAGACGGCTCTGTATTGACCATGTGGTTTCTGTATTCTGATGCTTTAATAAACATCTGGGGCCTTATTGACCCTGGAGGAACTATCCCACTCAAGGTTACAAGTCTGCTTGTGAGCATACTTTTCTTCTCTTTTTCAAGTAGGCTCCACGCCCATTGTCAGGCATGGAGCCCAACGCAAGGCTTGAACTCACTACCCTGAGATCAAGACCTGAGCCAAAACCAAAAGTCAGCTGCTCAACCAAATGAGCCACTCTGGTGCCTTGAGCATGCTTTCAAACATGATCCAACCAGTCCAGAGCCCATACCCCAACACCTCTTTTATTAAATAAGCTCCCAAAATTCTGGCTGCCATCCACCTGCCCTCACTACCCCAGGATCAGGTACCAGACAACCAGGGACAACCCCTGTGCCCCAGAGCACCCTGAAATTATTCAAACTAGTCAAGCCTAAGCCTACTCCCCTTGCCTTGCCTCACCTGTTCCTTCCCTCAAAAACCACTATAATAATCTCCTTCTCCCTCTGCCTCCAGACCCATGCCAGTCAGTGCTTCTCCCTGTGGCCCCCAGTGACATGGCATGCTTCTCCTGTTGGGATCTGGAACAAACTATCTTTTCTTTTCTTTTTTTTTTTTTTTTTTAAAGATTTTATTTATTTGACAGAGAGAGAGAGAACGCGCACAAGCAGGGGGAGTGGGAGAAGGAGAAGCAGACTCTCCGCTGAGCAGGGAGCCCGACCCGGGGCTCGATCCCAGGACCCCGGGTCATGACCTGAGCCGAAGGCAAATGCTTCACCAACTGAGCCATCCAGGCGTCCCACAAACGATCTTTTCAATGGCAACTATCTCCTGATCAGCCGGCCTTACCATACTCAAATAATAATAAAACCTATTAAAATAGGCTTCATGCACTTATTCTTAACTTTTCTGTATTAGCCATGTAGGACATAGGAGAATAGATGTATGTATCAAATGTAAGCTGTTGGTTCCTGTACACAGCAAAAGGACTACCTCAGAATATATTAACAGCAGTGATGAGGTCTATTTTCTCCATTCTTGGTCCCATAGCAAGTGATGAACTCACTGGGACTGCTTCTCAGAGAGACCTCACCCAACTGGTCTTCATGGCAGCTAGAGTTATACTATAGTGCTTTTTCTTTTCTTTTTTTTTTTTTTTTAAAGATTTTATTTATTTATTTGACAGGGAGATAGAGAGCACAGATAGTCAGAGTGGCAGGCAGAGGGAGAAGCAGGCTCTCCGCTGAGCAGGGAGCCTGATGTGGGGCTCGATCCCAGGGTCCTGGGATCATGACCTGAGCTGAAGGCAGATGCTTAACTGACTGAGCCACCCAGGCGCCCCTTTAGTGCTTTTTCTATGACGGTGACCAACATGGGGCAGTTCATGATCAATGAACAAAAGGCACTCTGAAGCCACTCTGAAGCTCGTCTTAGTGAGCTTATTAGAACTTAGAATGACAACTCCATGAGGGCTCCTGTGTAAGTCAGCCCTGGGAGTAACAACTGTGATTCCTGAGAAATGTGCGTGTGTGTACTGTTCACTCAGGGTACCTACAACGGTTAATCTGAGCAGTTTCTTCTCAAATCCTTTCCAGTTATGGCTTTTTATGGTTTTCTGTTTTTCTTTTTTTCCCCAAAGGGAGGGCTTTTCCAAAAAACAAAACAAAAAACCCAGCATCTGACACACAGAATTCATTCTTGAGGAATTTTTGTAACTAGATCAGTTGAGTATATTGTAAATAGTGGTGGGCACGTATACTTAGCGAAGGAGTTTAGGAATCTGTGCTACAAGTAATACCAGACAATAAGCGACCTGTCAGATGAAGTAATTCCATGTAGAGTGGGTGGCCGGGGGGACAGTGTTTTGTAGATCCAGTTTTGCTGAGAGGCATTTCCCCAAATACTGGCAATCACTCCGTGTTGTAAAGGAAACCTAAATCACGAATGTTCTTCTAATAGCTCTATCGTTCCAATTCCAGTAAATTCCACTATTTCTCAGAAATATTTTTATTCTTAACTTTGGGAATGGGGCAAAACCTTGTAAATAATTTCTTCCAGTTCATTTTGCAGATAAAAGAAGAGCTCCACAGAGATTAAATATCTTTCCTAATTCAGTGGCATTAATCATTAGTTTAAGGAAAGACCCAATGAAATATGTTATATGACTATATACTGTCCTTATTATATTTATAATTTACCCTAGAGATTAGATATACATCTGAGTGATTATAATACAAGGCAAAATGTGGTACATTTTTAGAATACCAAGGGTTGGTAACGACTGTGTCTAGGATGCAGTTAAGTGAGGCCAGCTCCCTGACCTACTCATGTGTCACCCGCTCCATGAGGCCTTCCCTGCCCATGCTATCTAAATTAGATACCTTCCCCTCACCTTGCACACCCCCCATCTCGCATCCTACTTTATGTTTCCTATACGACTTCCTTCTCTAAAGGATTACCTACTTTGCATAATAGTTTTGTTTATCGTCTGTTTCCACTAGTAGAAAGTAAGTTCATGTGGGCAGAGATGTTGTGTTCTGTTCACTGCTACATATCAAGCAATACAGCAACTGTGCTACTTAGCAGATATGCCCTTCCATCCTCAGGGCCCTTCTGCCAGCATTTACCACCCTGTATTAATTCTGCTCATTCACTAGATTGTCAGCTTCAAGAAGCCAGAAACTATGTATCTTATTCAGTATTATATTCTTAGAGACTAATATGTTACAACATATATAATATGCATTTGATACACATGTATTTATTTATGTTTAAATTTACACACTGGAGCAGGAGAGGTATATTTTGAGCCTGGAAAATCTTTTTCTGCTAGAATAGGAGGAGGCCAAAAATACGATGAGAGAGGGCACCTGGGTGGCTCAGTGGGTTAAGCGTCTGCCTTCAGCTCAGGTCATGATCCCAGGGTCTGGGATTGAGCCCCTGCTCAGTGGGGAACCTGCTTCTCCCTCTCCCTCTGCTTGTGTGTGCACTCACATGCTCTCTCTCTCTCTCTCTGTCAAATAAATAAAATCTTTAAAAAACATTATGATGAGAAGGGCGCCTGGATGGCTCAGTTGGTTGGGCGACTGCCTTCGGCTCAGGTCATGATCCTGGAGTCCCGGGATCGAGTCCCGCATCGGGCTCCCTGCTCAGCGGGGAGTCTGCTTCTCCCTCTGACCCTCCTCCCTCTCATGCTCTCTGTCTCTCATTCTCTCTCTCTCAAATAAATAAATAAAATCTTAAAAAAAAAAAAACAACATTATGATGAGGGAATATCATATGGATTCAGGAGCCAGCTTGAAGAAGTTCCCACTTGTCAAGATAATTTAAGCACCAAAATAAATAAAGAGTAAGGAATTATAAATATTAAAAAAGAATGAATGAAACCATACCATAATAAATAGATAAGCACACATAAACACACATATACAGGGGAGAAAGGAGATCTGTTTCTTAAGCACAAGGCCTAGTATTTACTGAGGTAAGTGCAGGAAGAGCTAGACTTGAAATATCATTTTGCAACCATCACAACAAACAGTGATCACACAAGAATCACCAGGGGATGATGCTAAATCTAGGCAGAAATTTTAATGAGGAATAGTATCTGCATGGTCATAAAATATTTCCCCACAGACTGCCTATTATTGCAAGAGAGGGCAAAAACCAAAAAACAAAACCACCGGCGATACAGTGGAAAGTCAGGCAACAAGCATGACTGAATCAAAATTCCTGCCACCTACAAGGGCAGAGAACTGAGAAGCACAAAATATCACCAGTATAGTATTTTGCTTGAGAATACATAACAGCAACTGATCATGACAAAAAGTCAAAGACAAAATAAGCAACATTCTATTGTGGGGTAGAAAAGATAGAAAGACTGTATTTTGTAAAGATGGCAAAGTAATAAAAGGCAAAGAAAGGCTCTGGAGTTGTTCCAAATTAAAGGAATCTATAAAGTCATGACAGTCAAATGCAATACTTGACACCAGACTGGATCATGTAACACAGGGGAAAAGAAAATGCAAAAAGGACATCATTAGATCAACTAACAAGTAGGAATACGGATGGCAAATCAGATAAAAGTATCATATCAATGTCAATTTATGGAGTCAATTACTGCTATATGAATGTATAAGGGAATACCACTATTCTCAGAAATGCACACCAAGTATTTAGGAGAACAGAGCCATGATACATGCAATGTGTTCTAAAAAGGTTCCATCAGGAGTAGCAACAGAAATGGTAAAAATCTGGATAAATATGACAAAACTAGTAGTCTTAAGTTCTTTAAATTATGTATGATGATCAAAAGTAAAAAAACTTAACACTAGTGATGGGGTTTTCAATGCATACACATGAACATAATTCCTATGAAAACCACAACATGGAGCGAACAGGGAAAGGGATGTATATGGCTACAAGACTTCCAGATTATACTAAATCTAACTAGACTGTTGAAAGTTAGGTTACATATGCTACAATCCCACGGCAGCCAATAAAACAGGCAAAAACCCAGATATGGCCAAAAAGTCAGAAGATAAAATTAAAATGGAATAGTAAAAAATATTTAAATAATCCAAAAGAGATCAGGAAATGGGAACTGAGGAACAAGCAAGCAAGCAAACAAAAAAACCATAGACACAGAAAATGAAGAAAATAAAAGAACAGGTGCGTTAACACACAGCTACATAAGCACCTACTTGACAGGCAACACTGGAGATTAAGTGTTCAACTTACTCTGGTATCTATTACTAATGCTTTTTACCGTCTGAGAGAAGAAACTACTTTCCAAAGAATATGGGCCTATAAAAAGCAGCAGTTGCTTCATTACGGCACACAGGCCAAAGTGACATATTTTAATCTCCATCAAATAAGGGAGCAAAAGTAAGCTCTTAATCATGTGATGAGGAAGGGAGCCAAGAAAAAAATCTTAAAAACGCAACCACCCAAGTTTAAACACACACACACACTACAGACACTAGACACTCAGAGAGGGGGGCAGAAAAGAAGAGAGTCTGACCTATCCCATTAATTAAACACAGGACTTTATTTAAAAAGTGGAGTGAGTCACAATCCCTTCACCCCCATTTGCATCCCCACAAAGGACACACTATTACACACACACAGTTTTCCATTATAGAAAGACATTGTGTATGTGTTGGCTCTTACAGTCCTAAGAGTGACTGTAATTTATCTTTTTTTCCCAAGCATAGTCCAAACTTCACTAAATGTTAAACAGATGTTATGGATTTCTTTCACAGAATGTTGGCAGTGACACATTTCAATTTGAACTAGAATAGTCAGAAAAGTAAAATAATTCCAAATGTCTTTTTCTTAAGGATAAAGCAAAACATAAACAGAAATGTAGAATAAAAATTCTAAAGTTTTATTAGGTCTAAAATCAGATGAATATCAGAAGTTAATTATTCACTAAAACATTATCAGTCACTCTCACATATTGTTGGTGGGAATGCAACTTGGTATGATCACTTTGGTAACATTGTGCTACTTTATTACAAATTTAAACATACTGTAATCATATGACCCAGCTATCCCACTTCTGGTTATTTACCCTAAAGAAAAAACTTATGTCACACAAAAACCTCTACTGAAGGTCCACTGCAGATCTATCCATAATCATTGAAAACTGGAAATAACCCAAATATCCTCCAATGGGTGAACGGATAAACATGCTAGTATCAGTATATGAAATACTACTCAGAAATGAAAAGATGGATAAATCTCAATTCATGTACTTTATGCTAAGTAAGGAAGCCAGTCTCTATGTAATTTCATTTATTTGGCATTTGGTAAGAGGCAAAACCCTAACGATGATCACAGCAGGTTTTGCAGGGGGTGGGGAGTGGGTTGTGACTATAAAGGGAGAATATGCAGGATTTCTGTGCTGATGGAGATGTTCAATAACCTCACTGTGGTGGTAAGCACACAGAAACCATCCAATCTGAGTAACACAGAAGGAAAAGATTGGGGGGAAAAAAAAAAGAACAGAGCCTCAGAGACACGTGAGACAATGCCAAAAAGTTTTATATTCATGTAATCAGAGATCCAGGAGCAAAGAAGAAATATATATATTTATGTAATATGTAAAAAATTCCAATTACAATAAAGTATTAAAAAATATCAGGGGCCCCTGGGTGGCTCAGTGGATTAAGTGTCTTCTGCCTTCAGCTCAGGTCATGATCCCAGGGTCCTGGGACTAAGCCTTGTGTCGGGCTCCTTGCTCAGCAGGGAGCCTGCTTCTCTCCCTCTGCCCTCCCCCACCGCCCCTGCTCATGTGTGTGCTCTCTCTCTCTCTCAAAAAAAAAATAAAAATAAAATCTTAAAAAAAATTTTCAAATAAGGATGCCTTGCTGGTTCATTCAATAGAGTATGCAGCTCTTGATGTCAGGGTCATGAGTTCGAGTCCCATGCTGGGGTAGAGTTTACTTAATAAAAAAAATTTAAAAATACTCAAATTATCCAGAAAAATGCATGAAAGGAAAAGAGAAGAACAAAACAACACAACAGAATTAACTACTAACTGGGTAGACCTCAAAAATATATCAATGATTCCATTAAATGTAAATGAATCACAGATCTAAACGTAAAAGGAAAAAGTATAAATTTTTTTTAAAATGTAAGAATTTTTATGACCTGAGGTTAGGCAAAAGTGACAGACATCATACCAAAAACATATCAAAGAAGAAATAAAGATTAACTGTCTTCTTAAAATCAGAAAAATTAGCTCTTTGAAAGATACTGTTAAGAAAATGAAAAGACAGGGGCACCCGGGTGGCTCAGCCATTAGGTGTCTGCCTTCGGCTCAGGTCATGATCCCAGGGTCCTGGGATCGAGCCCTGCATCAGGCTCCCTGCTCGGCGGGAAGCCTGCTTATCCCTCTCCCACTCCCCCTGCTTGTGTTCCCTTTCTCACTGTCTCTCTGTCAAAAAATAAAATCTTTCAAAAAAAAAGAAAAAGAAAATGAAAAGACAGGGGCCCCTGTGTGGCTCAGTGGGTTAAGTATCCAACTATGGATTTCAGCTCAGGTCGTGATCTCAGGGTCCTGGTCCATGTTGGGCTCCCCACTCAGTGGGGAGTCTGCTTCAGGATTCTCCTCTTCCTCTACCCCTCCCCCTGCTCACACTCTCTCTAAAATAAGTAAATAAATCTTAAATAAAAAAATGAAAAAAAAATGAAAAGACAAGCTACAAAATGGGAGAAAATATTTGAAAATCACATATATGACAAAGGGCTTGTATGGAGAATAATATATAAAGAACTCTCAAAACAACAGTAAGAAAACAAACGACCCAATGAAGCCCTGAGTGAAGACTTGAATATGTACTTCACTGAGGAGGATAAACAGACGGCAACCAAGCACATGTAAAGATGCTCACGTGACCCACCATTAGGAGAATGAGATATACTGCACTCCCTGAATGCTTAACTCAGGCATGCAGCGCAGCCAGAACTCTCATATACTGCTGGCGAGAATGCAAAGTGGCACAACCCTTTGGAAAAACATCCCGGCCATTTCTTATAAACTAAAACATACACTTACATATAACCCAACAATCCAACTCCCAGGTATTCATCCAACAGAAGTCCATAAACATTCCCTAGCAGGTGACACAGTAGATAATCTCAGGCTTGCAGGCGACATGGTCTCTGTCACAATTACCTCACTCTGCCACTGACCATGACAACAACTATAGAACTTATAGAACTCTGAGAAATGACCAGTCCTGACAGTGAAATGAAATCCCATGAAACCCATCAATAGATGGCTGAATAGCAGAGGAGACACAATTTGAATAAATAATTGTCCTTTACTGGAATATATTTCTTAGGAGATAATCTAGAATAATTACATGAAAACCCAACTGTTAAAAAAATAAGAGTCTTAATTTTTTTTTTTTTTTAAGATTTTTATTTATTTGACAGAGAGAGACACAGTGAGAGAGGGAACACAAGCAGGGGGAGTGGGAGAGGGAGAAGCAGGAGAGGGAGAAGCAGGCTTCCCGCAGAGCAGGGAGCCCGACACGGGGCTCGATCCCAGGACCCTGGGATCATGACCTGAGCCGAAGGCAGACGCTTACGACTGAGCCACCCAGGCGCCCCAAGAGTCTTAATTTTTAAAAAGACAGGAAAAACAAATTTTTTTATAGACAGGAAAATTTTAAAAGACACATAAAACTTTTACAAATGGGGGCACCTGGGTGGCTCAGTTGTTAAGCGTCTGCCTTCGGCTCAGGTCATGATCCCAGGGTCCTGGGATCGAGCCCCACATCGGGCTCCCTGCTCGGCGGGAAGCCTGCTTCTCCCTCTCCCACTCCCCCTGCTTGTGTTCCCTCTCTCGCTGTGTCTCTGTCAAATAAATAAAATATTAAAAAACAACAACAACAAACTTTTACAAATGACAAGTACTGTCAAGGAAATTGAAAATTCAATGGATGGGGGTTTATAAGCAGATTAGTCAAAACATAAAGAAATAATTACTGAACTAAAATACAGGGGCGCCTGGGTGGCTCAGTCGTTAAGCGTCTGCCTTCGGCTCAGGTCGTGATCCCAGGACCCTGGGATCGAGCCCCACATCGGGCTCCCTGCTCCGCGGGGAAGCCTGCTTCTCCCTCTCCTACTCCCCCTGCTTGTGTTCCCTCTCTCGCTATGTCTCTCTCTGTCAAATAAATAAATAAAATCTTTTAAAAAAAAAAATGAACTAAAATACAGATCTGAAGAATAATCATGAATAAGCACAAAGATACAAAGAAACAGAAAGTATAAAGAAACGGTAAAACAGGGGGGCCTGGGTGGCTCAGTTGGTTAAGCATCTGCCTTCAACTCAGGTCGTGATCCCAGCGTCCTGGGATGGAGCCCCATGTCAGGCTCCACGCTCAGCAGGGAGTCTGCTTCTCTCTCTGCCTCTGCTCCTCCCCCCTGCTAGTTCTCTAGCTCTCTCTCCCTCCCTCTCTCTCTCAAATAAATGAATTTAAAAAAATCTTTAAAAGAAGAGAAAAAGGGTAAAACAGATGCAGAAGATGAATAGACAGTGTGTCCCAAATTCTGGAATGAGAATTAGGGGGGAAAAAAAAAAGTCAGGAAAGAGCTCTGCTTCTACTTAGGATGTAAAAAGCCGCAGAGAAGACCATCTGCACCTAACATCAAGCAAATTTGAATAATCTATAAAATCATAACCTTTCTTGAGTCCATTAGAGACCCAAAGTTACAAGGCAACCAAGTAAATAAGATTTTCCTCCCTCGGGCGCCTGGGTGGCTCAGCTGGTTAAGCGACTGCCTTCGGCTCAGGTCATGATCCTGGAGTCCCGGGATCCAGTCCCGCATCGGGCTCCCTGCTCGGCAGGGAGCCTGCTTCTGCCTCTGACCCTCCCCCCTCTCATGTGCTCTCTCTCTCTCATTCTCTCTGCCTCAAATAAATAAATAAAATCTTAAAAAAAAAAAAAAAAAAAAAAAGATTTTCCTCCCTCAAAGGAAAGGCGTAACACAAACTGTTCACTCTTGGGTAGACTTAGGGGAGGAAAGCAGCCCCCATATAAGTAGGTAACAAGAAACCAGCTAAAATTTCAACATATTGTCAGGGACAAATGTGGATAGAGTGTGCTTTTGGAACAGACAGGAACCCCAGACACAAAGGGACACCACCAGAAAAACCAGGGTCCTTCAGTGGCACAGGCATGAGGAGGTGATCAGCCACCGCTGGGGAACAGAATGAAGCCAGAACTCGTCTCTGATGGGAACCAAAACCCCCGAGCCGCTGGAAAAAGAGGCAACAAGCAATGGAAGAAAAAAAATCCCTTGCTTCCACGGGAAGAGCAGAAGTTGACTTTGGTGGAGGGACAGAAACACTCCTGTTACCAAGACAAAGATCCACTGCTTCAGGAAGAGGGGCAGTGGCAAAAACCGCCTGTTCCAGGGGAGAGGCAGGAAACCCACCGGGCCCAGGATCCTACTCTATCTACTACCAAGCATTCACCTGCTACCCCTGAAGGGAAGAACAACGAATGCTCTCCTGCCCAAGACCAACCCCAGATCCAAGCTGGCTTTGGCTGTACTGGGGAGCCCAAGCCCTGAAGTGCTGGTACATAGGACTGCCCAATACTGAGGATGGACCATGAAAATACAGAACTTCCGTTATTCCCACAAGCAGGGCACCAAGTAACAAACATGCGCAACTGCTACTGGGGAGTGTCAAGCACATGGAGAAAGGGTCCCCTCAGAAAGGCAGAGAGCTGGGTGGACTGGGGACACTGAGGAGAACCCTCCAGGTCCCAAAACCCCATTCTAAGCATAAGGAAGAGCTAAACTTGAATTTGAATCCACAGCTGGAAGAATTTGAAACCTGTGGTGATGTGAAGCCTGAAGATAAGGAAAACAATAAAAATCTGAAACACAGCTCAACTGCTGACGACCTTGAATCAACCCCACCCTAATAGCATGCTAAAAGAAATGTGCCCACTTCTCAGCATAAACACTATTTGCTTGAGTCTCTACCAATTTTCCACAGATAATATCCATCATTTGTTTAAAAAAAAAAAAAAAAGATGACACACAAAAATTCAGGAAAAAAGACCCCAGAATCCGCAGAATTGGGTTCAAAGATGACTCAGATGTTGGCACTATCAGCCAGGAACATTAAAATAACCATGATTAAAAGTCACAGAGAGGGGCGCCTGGGTGGCTCAGTCGGTTAAGCATCTGCCTTTGGCTCAGGTCATGATCTCAGGGTCCTGGGATCAAGCCCCACGTTGGGCTCCCTGCTCAGCGGGGAGTCTGCTTCTCCCTCTCCCTCTGCCCTGCTCGTGCTCTCTCTTGCTCATGTTCTCTCTTTAATAAATAAATAAAACCTTTTAAAAAAATAAATAAAAATAAAAGTCACAGAGACAGAAATAAGAATGGAGGGTGCCAGGGGCTGAGTGGAGGGGAAGATGGGAAGTGACTGATGCATATAGAGTTTCAGTTTTACAAGATGAAAGGGTTATGAAGATGGATCTTGGTGTACACAGTTAAATACATTCTGAATGTATTTAATAGTACTGAACTGTATGCTTAAAAATGGTTAAGGTGAGTTTTACGTTATATATATTTTACCACAATTTTAAAAATGAGGGGAAAAAGGAGCTAGTACAAAGATATATGACTTTGTACTATATGAGGGGGCGCCTGGGTGGCTCAGATGGTTAAGCATCTGCCTTCGGCTCAGGTCGTGATCCCAGGGTCCTGGGATCGAGCCCCCGTCCAGCTCCTGGCTCGGCGGGGAGTCTGCTTCTCCCTCTGCCTCTCCCCTTGCTCGTGCTCTCTCTCTGTGTGTCTTGAATGAATAAATAAAATCTTAAAAAAAAAAAAAGATGTATGACAGTCTTGTATCTTGAATGTAGTGGTGTTTTCACGAAGCTACAGAGGTAATAAAATTGCATACAACACACACACAAGTGCTTGTAAAACTGGTAAAATCTGAAAAAGATCTGTGGGTTCTACTAATGTCAGTTTTACTGGGGTGCCTGGGTCAGGTCATGATCTCAGTGTCCTGGGATTGAGTCCCACATCCCACTCTGCTCAGCGGGGCATCTGCCTCTCCCTCTGTGCTCACATGTGCTCTTTCTCTCTCTCAAATAAATAAGTCAATACAATGTTTAAAAAAAAAGAAAGAGTATATTTTACTGATGCAAGATGTTACAACTGTCAGAGGCTAGATGAAGGGTATGTAGAATCTCCTTGTATATTTGTTTTTTTACAATTCACTGAGAATCTATAATTATTTCAAAATTAAAACTTTAAAAATATGTGTAGGGCGCCTGGGTGGCTCAGTTGGTTAAGCGACTGCCTTCGGCTCAGGTCATGATCCCAGGGTCCTGGGATCGAGTCCCACATCGGGCTCCTGGCTCAGCGGGAAGCCTGCTTCTCCCTCTCCCACTCCCCCTGCTTGTGTTCCTGCTCTCGCTGTCTCTGTCTCTGTCAAATAAATAAATAAAATCTTTAAAAAAAAAAAAAATATGTGTAACAAGAGATGAAATAAGATTGGCAAGATATTGATAATTGTTGAAGGTGTACAGCTGCAGGTTAATTATACTATTATTTTCACATTTATATGAAAACCTCCAAAATGAAACACTAAAGAAAAAAGTAGCTGTGATTAGTATGTTAAAAGATCTCGTGGAACAGTTGTACAAATGCTTAAACAAACGGGGAATTTCAGTAGAGAGAGAGAGAGATTAAGAATCAAATGAAAATGCTAGAAATAAAAAACATGACATTAGAGGTGAAGAATTCCTTCAAAGGCTCACTGTCAAGCTGGACTTCAGCTAAGGAAAGAATCTATGAACTCAAAGATAGGGTAATAGAAATTATCCAAACTGAAATGCAAAAAAAAAAAGGGGGGGGTTAAAAGAAAGAGAACAAAGCATCCAAACCCTGAGACAATATACCAAACGCCCTAATATATGTGCAGTTAGCACTGCAGAAGAATAGAAAACAGGGCAGAAGTATTTGAAAAGATATGTTTGGGAATTTTCACACTAACACATCCTAGAAATAAAACAAACTGTGGAAAAACAGCATTAAGAGAAAGGTTTGAAGACAGCCCAAAAACAAAATTAACAATTACAGCAGACTTCTTGTCATGACCTATGCAATCCAGAAGAGATCAGATGTGGAAGAAAAGCTGTCACTCCAGCTGTCAGTGGTCAACACCACATTCCTGGTTTTCCTGCCACCTCTCACACAGTTGTCCCCCATCCCATTCCTCTGCAACACCCTATCTCCACCCCACAGCACAGTTATAATTCCACAGGGTCCACTGTTAGTCCCCTATTTCTCTCTATTCTTTCCATAGGGAATTTCATTCCCCAAGCTCAAGGCCTTAACTTTTACCCACTGGCAGAAACATCGGGGGCTCCCCCTCCTACCTACACCTCTTCTGAGCTGCCTACTTCATATTTTTACTTCAGGGTTTCACAGGCACTCACCATGTCCAACCTGAAGTCACAAGCTCACTTGCCATGATTATCTTTCAACTTTCCCTATCTCAACAAATGCAATCACATCCTCAAGGAGTAATCCCCTGTCAATGGCTCCTGATCTCCCATTTAGCCAACAACTGTGCTTCCTAAATATCCCCCAAATCCAAATCCAGCCATACCTCGGCTAATTATTATAGTTCAAACTACAAATTTCTGTTGCGTGAACTATTTTCATAGGCTAATCAAGGACCTTGCTGTATCTACTATTGTCCCACTTTAGTCTCCTCCCTGAAGCATCCAGAATCTCACACTTCTGCCTTCCTTAGGCTCTGCTTCAATAGCTTTACATTGGTCTCAGGACTATGACTGATCTCCACACAGCGTGGACCTCAACGTACTTGGCGGGCCTCATGTCAGAGCACACACCCCAGCTTGTGCCCTGCTCCAGTCACTCTCTCCTCCTGTCAGTTGCTCACAGACAGCACGTTCCCTCCTTGCAGAGTGCCTACGCACAACTACTCTGTCAAGGACCTCTTTGTTAGTTCACACATACACATTTTTCAGATGTTGGCTCAATTTTCAGGAAATGATTCCATGTTCTCCATGAAAGTCAGGTTCTTGATGTATGCTTTAATAGCATTATGTAACTCTTCTCTGCAGCACTGAGCACAGCCACAATTTTAGATTTATTTCTACCATTATTTAACTTACGACTTCACCAATAGGCTAGAAACTCCTTGAGTATCAAAGATTATATCTATTCTTTGTCACATTTTAATGTCTAGCACATAGTTAATGTGTAATACATTTTCATTGGATGAAAAAATGACATAGAGAATACAGACTTAATATATAAGCCACATATATATGAATATGAACATAAACCATAATAATGTTACTTTCAGAGATATTTTGATATTTACTTACCAAAAAAAGGGTAAACTTAAAAATGTAGAGTGAAAACAATCCCTAACAAAATAAAAATTTACAAAATCTTACCTAGACACAAATTCACTTAATTCTGAATATTCAGTGGGCTCCATTATTATGTTGAGGTCAGTAATAACAGAAGATAAACTCTCCTTATTCTAAAATAAAAAAAAGTTAATCAGATCACAGTAAACATTTAAATAAAATATAAAGACAAAATTGTATTAAAATATGCAAGATGAAATACCACCAAGCAATAGGAAAAGGTAATCTAGAAAAGGCACTAAAAATATTGGTTATTTGTTAAAAGAATAAAATCAGATCTTTACTCCATACCAAAAACCAAAATGAACTCCAAATGAATTACTTACTTAAATGTAAATACTAAGATCATAAAATATTAGCAGGAAACAGGGCAAATACTTCTGCCCTGTTTTCTATTCTTCTGCAGTGCTAACTGCACATATATTAGGGCGTTTGGTATATTGTCTCAGAGTTTGGATGCTTTGTTCTCTTTCTTTTAACCCCCCCCCCTTTTTTTTTGCATTTCAGTTTGGATAATTTCTATTACCCTATCTTTGAGTTCATAGATTCTTTCCTTAGCTGAAGTCCAGCCTGACAGTGAGCCCTTTGAAGGAATTCTTCACCTCTAATGTCATGTTTTTTATTTCTGGCATTTAACTGATTCCTGAGTAAAGAACTTTCTAAGCAAACAATAGAAAAAAATAAGCAAATATAATCACATAAAAACTCATTTATATAAAAAAAATGACTTTTTAGCTAAAAGAGAAAAAATAAACTGACAAAGATTTTGTACCATGAACATGACAAGGGGAAATGAAAACTGAAAAAAGTAAAAGACATGAATTAAAAACTCAAATGTAAAAATTTACATGGAAAAAAATAATCTCACTAGGAAAAAGACAAATATAAATTAAACCAATGAGATAACATTTTTACCTATAAAATCACTTTGACAATGCATACTTTAAAATATGCATATTCCCTGTACCAGCAGCTTGACTTCAAGAGTTGATCCTAAAATAGCAAAATATGAGGACAAAGACTGGCTGCCTATTACAAAACCCAGAAACAACTCCATATTCAATAATGGGGATTGTGAAATAAACTTAAATATTTTGACCTGTAAATTCAGGTTTTCCCCTTTAGTCTAGTAAATTTTCCTCATAGTTACCTATCATTTCTTTTTCACTTGTTTCTGTTCTTGTTTTTGCAGAAATCATATATTGACTCTTCATGGTCTTCTAGATTATTCTTTTCACTTGCTCTTGCAGGTGATTTTTCTCAAGACTGTCCTCCATATTCACCTCCTGGTTACTTCCAATGTATTATCAGCACAATAATCAGTTTCTTTCTCTCAGCTCTCTTTCCTCCCACTCAATTTTCTTTAAAAGTTTTCATCTGATAGCCAGAGCAGGTTTTATAGAGTGTGCTCCTGTATTTCCCAGATTAATTCTTTCAAAGTGAACTTATCTCCACTTTCTTATTAATTCGTTTCATGACAGTATGTTTGCATAAATCCTAACTGAAGATGAAAACAACTGGGACCACATTTGTGCTCTCGTCTGGAGCACAGGAGTAGATCTAGCAATTTTCGGTATTTCCTAAGAACAAAGTGAGTGAGTGAATACTTCCTGACATTTCTCATTTGTCTGGGCACTGTCTGACTTGTCTCTGTATTTTGAGCGGCTAGAGAAATGGATATTGAGGGTTTATAATCTTTGTTTACTTTTCAGCTGCCTGATGATACAGTGGGAATTGTTAGGAGCAGCTACAGTTTAAGTAGGCTGGCTGTTTGTGGGCATCTACCACCATATCTAATAAAAAATATAAATTCCAAAGGCACTTAAAAACTGGGCAAAATATCTCAATAGACATCTTTTCAAAGATGTAAAAAGGGGCAGAAAGCATCTGAAATAATGCCTAAGATCATTGGTCATCAGCTGGTCATTCCATTTGACCCAGTAATTCTATTCTTAGATACACACCCAAGAAAAATGAAAACATATGCCTACTTATAAACTTACACATGAATGTTTATATCAACACTAATAGCCAAAAGGTGAAAACAGCCCAAATGCCCATCAACTAATAAATGAATAACAAAATGTGATATGTCTACACAATGAAATGTTAATCAAAAAAGGAAAAGAATGAAGTAATGATACCTACTACACGAACCTGAAAACATGACCTTAAGTGAAAGAAGCCAGTCAAAAAGATTACATATTAGAAGATTCCATTTAAACAAACTGTCCAAAATACACAAACCCATAGAGAAAAAAAACAGATTAGCTGTTGCATAGGTATGGGCAGAAGGAGAGGGACTGAGGGGTAATAGAAAATAAAGGGTTTCCCGGGCACCTGGGTGGCTCCGTCTGTTAAGTATCCGCCTTCGGCTCAGGTCATGATCTCAGGGTCCTGGAATGGAGCCCTGTGTCAGGTCCCTGCTCAGTGGGGAGTCTGCTTCTCCCTCTCCCTCTGCCCACCCCCCCCGGCTCATGTGTGCATGCACACGCGCTCTCTCTCTCAAATAGTATCTTAAAAAAAGGGGCTTCCTTTGGTGGTGATAAAAATGTTCTAAAATTGATGTGTTGATGGTTGTACAGTTCTGAATATACTTAATTTACTGAATATATACCTTAAATGGATGAATTATTTGATAGGTGAATTATATCTCAATTGACCTGTTACCAAAAAAAAAAATCTCAGGGGCGCCTGGGTGGCTCAGTCGTTGGGCGCCTGCCTTCGGCTCGGGTCATGATCCCAGGGTCCTGGGATCGAGCCCCACATCAGGCTCCCTGCTCTGCGGGGAGCCTGCTTCTCCCTCTCCCACTCCCCCTGCTTGTGTTCCCTCTCTCGCTGTGTCTCTCTCTGTCAAATAAATAAAAATCTTTAAAAAAAAAAAAAAAATCTCAGAGGCACATCTTGTCTTTTGTTTGAGTATGTGTGGGTGTGTTCGATTTTGACCTTTTGCCCACTAGGAAAGGCAACTAATCCTATCACCATAAAGCCTATGATTTATAGGCCCCTCTTTTGTTTTTGGCAGTTTGTGGATTCTGTTCAGCCATGGAAAGCTGACTTCAACACAGTTTCCCATCTCTCAACAGCTTGTTATAGGGCTAACTAGGTCTATCCTTCACAGTTGGTAGATGAGGGGAGGGATCTTACAAAGAGCCTGACTTCAAAGCCCCGCCTCAGTCTCAGCAACACATTACTTTCTATCAAGGTCCATTTAACTTAAGTCTATAGTTCTCATTCTTCTCTAAAATTTAAGAATTGTGGGTACAGGGGTGCCTGGGTGGCTCAGCAGGTTGAGCATCTGCCTTCGGCTCAGATCATGATCCCAGCGTCCGGGGATCAAGCCCCATGTTGTTGGGCTTCCCGCTCAGTGAGGAGTCTGCTTCGCCCTCTCCCTCTGCCCCTCCCTGATGCTCCTCTCTCTCTCTCAATAAATGAATAAAACCTTAAAAAAAAAGAAAAAAAGAATTTTGGGTACATTCAGGAAAAGGTCCTATTAACTTTGCAAAATTTATATGCTGTTAATAAAGTACACAGCATCACACTTCAATGATTTCTTTCATTTGGGTTTGAATGTCATCATATCAGGTACATTTTCTCTGAAGCCTATGATATGGAATTATATTATTTTTTACTGATGTATAATTGATATAGATTATTTTTAGGTATAAAACATAATGACTCAATATTTGTATATATTGCAAAATGTTCACAATAAATCTAGTTAACATTCATCACAATACATACTTACAAATTTTTTTAAAGATTTTATTTTTAAGTAATCTCAACACCCAACATGGGGCTTGAACTTAAAACCCCAAGATCAAGAGTCTCATGCTCCATTGAGTGAGAAGCAAGGCACCCCACAAATTTTTTGTTAAATGAAAACCTTTAAGATTTAACCACCTAGCAACTTTGAAATAGTTTAAGTATTAACTATAGTTGCCATGCTGTACATTAAATACCCATGACTAATTTAAAACAAAATTTTCTACCTTCTCACTCCCTTCACCAATTTTGCACACATCCCCAGCACCCTGCCTCTGGCAACCATGAATGTGATCTCTTTATCTTTGAGCTTTGTCATTTTTTATATTTTTGGCTTTTTTAGATTCTACATAAGTGAGATCATATAGTATTTGTCTTTTTCTAACTTATTTCACTTAGCAAAATAATCTTAAAGTCCATTTATGTTATCACAAATGGCAAGATTTTATTCTTTTAAAGATGTATTTCTTTATTTGAGAGAGAGAGAGCAAGCCCGCACAAGCTGGGGAGAGGGGCAGAGGAGAGGGAAAAGCAGGATCCCCGGCGGGGAGCCTGCCTTGGGGCTTGATCCCCTGGGATCATGACCTGAGCAGAAGGCAGACGTTTAACCGCCTGAGCCACCCAGGCACTCCTCAATCTTTTTTATTAGATGAATAATATTCCAATACATACATCACAACATTTTCTTATCCATTCATCTATGTATGGATACTTGGGTTGATTCCATATGTTGGCTATTGTAAATAATGATGTAATGAACATGAGGGCACAGATATCTTTTTTAGTGTTTTTGTTTCCTTCAGATGAATACCCAGAAGTGGAACTGTTGGATCACGTGGTAGTTCTATTTTAAATTTTTTTTTAAAGATTTTATTTATTTATTCATGAGAGACGGGGGGGGGGGGGGCAGAGGGAGAAGCAGGCTCCCAAGGAGCAGGGAGCCGGATGCGGGACTCGATCCCAGGACCCTGGGATCATGACCTGAGCCGAAGGCAGATGCTTAACCATCTGAGCCACCCAGGCGCCCTATTTTTAATTTCTGAAGGAACCTCCATACTCTTTTCTATACTGACTGCATGAATTTATATTTCCACCAACAGTACACAAGAATTCCCTTTCCATCCTGGCCAATACTTGTTATTTCTTGTCTTTTTGATAATCACCATCCTAACAGGTGTGAGGTGATTATTTCATTGTGGTATTTATTTCCACTCCCTGATTTTTTCGTGTTTTCACGTACCTCTTTGGTCATCTACATGTCTTCTTTGAAAAAATGTCTATTCAGATCCTCTACCCATTTTTAAATCAAATTGGTTATTCTGCAATTGAGTTATAGGAGTTCTTTATATACTTTGGATATCAACCCCATCAGATACATGACTTGGAAATATTTTCTCCCATTTCATAGGTTGAATTTTCATTCTGTTGATTTATTTTGCTGTAGAGAAATTTTTTAGTTTGATGTCCTACTTGTTGATTTTTGCTTTTGTTGTTTTGCTTTTGGTATCAAACAAAAAAAAATCAGCACCAGGATATGTCACAGAGCTTACCACCTATGCTTTCTCCTAGGATATTTATGGTTTCTGGTCTTACATTCAAGCCTTTAATCCATTTTGGGTTAATATTTGTGTATGTTGTAAGGCAGTGTTCCAATTTCATTCTTTTGCATGTGGCTAGCCAGGTTTCTGAACACCATTTAGTGAACAGTCCTTTCCCCATTGTATATTTTTGACTGTCATAAATTAATTTACCACATATGTGTGGGTTTATTTCTGGGTTCTCAATTCTATTCCATTAATCTTTTTATGCCAATACCATACTTTTCTGATTACTATAGCTTTGTAACACAACTTGAAGTCAGGAAGCACGATGCCTCCAGATTTGTTCTTTTCCAAGATTCCACTGGCTATTAGGAGTCTTCTGTGGTTCCATACCCATTTTAGAATTACATTTTCTATTTCTGTGAAAACTGCCATTAGATTTTTGATTGGGATTAGACCTGAATCTGTAGACTCCTTTCAATACCTTGGACATTTAAAAAATATTAATTCTTCCAATCCATGAGTACAGAATATCTTTCTATTTACTTGTGCCTTCTTCAATTTCTCTCACAGTTTTCAGTGTACAGGTCTTTGACCTCCTTGGTTATGTGTATCTCTAGGTATTTCATTCTTTTTGATGCAATTGTTTTTGTAATTTCTCTTCCTTATAGTTCATTATTAGTGTATAAAACATAACAGATTTTTATATTTGATATTGTATCTTGCAACTTTACTGAACTCACTTATTAGTTCTAATAATTTCTTGGTGGATTCTTTAGGGATTTCTATATAGAATACAATGTCATCTCCAAATAGTGACAGTTTTACTTCTTCCTTTCCAATGTGAGTTACTTTTATTTCGGTTTCTTCCCTAATTGCTCTGGCTAGGACTTCCAATACTATATTGAATAAAAGTGGCAAGGGTAAGCATCCCTGTCCTGTTCCTGATCTTAAACGGAAAAGCTTTCATCTCTTCACCACTGAGTATGATGTGGGTTTCTCATACATGCCTTTATTATGTTGAGATATGCTCCCTCTATACCTACTTTCTTGGGAGTTTATATAAAAAGAGATGTTCAATTTTGTCAGATGCCTTTTCTGCATCTATTGAGATGATCACATGATTTTTATCCTTCATTTTGTTAATCTGGTAGATTGCAGTGATTGTTGCAATTGTTAAACCATCTTTGCACCTCTAGAATTAATCCCACTTATTCAAGATGTATGATCCTCAGTGTATTGCTGAATTCAGTTTGCTAATATTTTGTTGAGGGTTTCTGCATCTATGTTCACTGAGGATATTGGCATGTAATTTTCTTTTCTTGTGGTCCTTGTCTGGTTTTGATATCAGGGTAATGAAGGCCTCCTAAAATGAATTTATGAGCCTTCCCTCTTCTATTTTTTTGTTAAGTATTAGAGAAAGATTGATATTAATTCTTCTTTGAATGTCTGGTAAAATTCACCAGTAAAGCTGTCTGGTCCTGGACTTTTGTTTGTTGGAAGGTTTTCAATTACGGATTTAATCTTCTTACTAGCAATCAGTCTCTTTAGATTATTTCTTCTTGGTTCAGTCTTGGAAGGTTGTAGGTTTATAGGATTTGATCCATTTCTACTAAGTTGTCCAATTTGTTGGCATAAATATAATTGTATTATTCTCTTATTATCCTTTCTATTTTTGTGATATCAGCTGTACACTCTTCTTTCACTTCTGATTTTGAGTTCCCTCTCTTTTTTCTTAGTGAGTCTAGCTAAAGGTTTGCCTATTTTTGTTTATCTTTCAAAGAACCTGCTCTTGGTTTCATTTGTCTTTTCTACTGCCTTTTTAGACTCTATTTCAATTATTTCTGCTCTGAGCTTTGTTATTTCATTCCAACTTTGGGCTCCATTTGTTCTTATTTTCTAATTCATTGAGGTGTTAGGTTGTTTGAAATTTTTCTTGTTTCTTTAAGTACAAATTTATAGCTATGAACTTCCCTCTTAAGTTGCTCTTGCTGTATCCCATAACTTTGGTTAAATTGTATTTTTATTTCCCCTTGTCTCAAGATATTTTATTATTTCTCGTTTAATTTCTTCGTTAACCTTTTCATTTTCTAAGTAACATGTTGTTTAATCTCCACACATCTTTGAAGTATCCAGTTTTGTTCTTGCAATTGTGGTCAGAAAAGATGCTTGCTATTAATCTTCTTAAACTGTCAAGACTTGTTTTATGACAGAACATACAATCTATCCTAGAGAACGTTTCGTGTGCATTTGAGAATGTATTCTGTTTGTTTGTGAATGGAATGTTCTGTATGTATATGTTAAGTCCATCTGGTCTAACCTGTCATTTAAAGCCCACATTTCCTCACTGATTTTCTGTCTGGATGATCTATCCACTGATGTAAGTGGGGTATTAGGGCCCTGTTACTGTACTGCTGTCCATTTCTCACATTAGCTCTGTTAACATTTGCTATTTTTTAGGTGCTCCTGTTTTGGGTGCAAATATTTTTTTAGAAGATTTTATTTGAGAGAGAAAGAGAGAGAGAGCACAAGCAGAGAGAGCGGCAGGCAGAGGGAGAAGCAGGCTCCCCACTGAGCAGGGAGCCCGACGTGGGGCTCGATCCCAACACCCTGGGATCATGACCTGAGCCGAAGGCAGATGCTTAATGACAGAGCCACCCAGGCGCCCTGGGTCTTGTTTTTTAATCCATTCAGCCACTCTACATCTTTTGATTAGAGAATTTAGTCACTTTACATTTAAGGTAATTGTTAATAGATACGTACTTATTGTCATTTTGTTATTTTCTGGCTGCTCTGTAGTTTCTATGTTCCTTTCTCCTTCTCTTACTCTCTTCCTTCGTGCTTGACTTTCTTTTGCGGTATACTTAGATCCCTTTCCCATTATCCTTTGTGTATCTACTACAGGTTTTTAGTTTGTGATTACTTACACGTAACTTGCATTTGTAACAGTCTATCAAGCTGGTAGCAACTTAAGTTTGAACACATAATAAAGCTCTGCATTTTTACTCTCCTTCCATGTAATTTTACATCTTTTTATCATGAGTATCCTTCAACTAATTACATATTTTTACTACTTTTGTTTTTTAACTTTCACACTAGCTTCATAAGTGATTAATCTACTACTTTTACTATATATTTACCTTCACCAGATTTATACTTTCATGTTTCCATGCAGTAATAAGGGTCCTTTCTTTTCAGCTTAATGAAGTCCCTTTAACATTTCTTATTGAGGTCAGTTTAGTGTTGGTCAACTCTAGGTTTTGCTTGTCAGGAAAACTTTTATCTCCTTAAATTCTGAATAACTTTGTCAGAGAGAGTATTCGTGGTTGGAAATTGTTCTTTCAGCACTTTGTGCTACTCCTTTCTGGCCTGAAACATTTCAGTTGCAAAATCTGCTAAAAGTCTAATGGGGGGGTTCCCTTGTATTTAACAAATTGCTTTTCTCTTGTTGCTTTTAAGATTCCTTCCTTGTTTTTTAACTTTTGACCCTTTAATTATAATGTGTCTTGGTCTCTTTTGGAACTCTCTGGGATTCCTGGATTCTTCACATAAATTTTCTGTCCCTTTCTCTTTCTTTCTTTTGAGATTCCTATAATGCCAAGGGTCAGTTGACTTGATCCTATCCCATAAGTCCCTTAAGTTATCTTTCCTTTCTTCATTCTTATTTCTTTTTTTTTTTTTAAGATTTATTTATTTTTTTTTTTGAGAGAGCGAGAATGAGAGAGAGAGAGAGTACATGAGAGGGAGGAGGGTCAGAGGGAGAAGCAGACTCCCTGCTGAGCAGGGAGCCCGATGTGGGACTCGATCCCGGGACTCCAGGATCATGACCTGAGCCGAAGGCAGTCGCTTAACCAACTGAGCCACCCAGGCGCCCTTCATTCTTATTTTTTTTTGCTTCTCTGATTGGGTCTGTTCCTCTGCCCTGTATTCAAGTTCACTGATCCTTTCATGTATTTTGGTCTGCTATGGGAACCCCCTACTGTATTTTTCAGTGCAGTTTTTGTACTCAATTGTCACTTCTGTTTCAAATGCTTTTTTACCCCCTATTAATTTTTTGAAGTTCTCACTGTGTTTATCCATTCTTCTCCCAAGTCCAGTGAGCATCGTTATGACCATGACTTTGATCTCCTTTCAGGTAAATTATTATCTCCATTTCACCAAGGTTTTTTCTAAGGTTTTATCTTCTTCTTTAGTTTGGAATATAATTCCTCTGTTCTGCCCTAGCTCTTAATTGTCTCTCAAGTCGTTGTGATATTCAAGGACCCTATTTTATTTTTATTTTACTTATTTGTTTTTAAAAGACTTTATTTGAGAGAGTGAGCGAGAGAGAGAGAGAGAGAGAGAGAGAGGTCAGGGAGAAGCAGTCTCCCCGCTGAGCAGGGAGCCCGATGTGGGGCTTAATCCTGGGACCCTGGGATTATGACCTGAGCTGAAGGCAGATGCTTAGACTGAGCCACCCAGGTGCCCCATTTTTTTTTTTTCTTTTTAAGATTTACTTATTTTAGAGAGGGAGAGCGTGAGAGTATACCCGGGGGGAACGGCAGAGGGAGAGGGACAAGCAGACAAGGAAACTGACACGGGGCCTGATCCCATAACTGAGATCATGACCTGAGCCAAAATGAAGAGTTGGATGCTCAACTGACTGAGCCACACAGGCACCCCTATTTTTAACAGATCCCAGTAGTTGAGTAAGTGCCAAGACCAGATATTAATTAAAAATTTCCTTACTCTGGAATCACTTTGTTTTACTGGGTTTCAGGAAGAGTAGTTACGAAAACATTCTTAGCCATTTTCCCTACAAAGCGACACTGATCTGATTTATTTATAGTGCATGGAGTGTGAATACTGACACATGTTAATTCTGATGTTCTTACAACACCAGACAGTAAAGCTGGAGAGCAGAACTGAATATTCTAACCACCTCTGAGAGTAACAGCTGTGCCAACATGGACAATCATTCAAACTCTCCTGATGTTATTTCCCTTTAAAATAAGGGGGTTGAGCTTAATAGTCTATATGGTCACTTACGGTTCTCACACTGTATTACTATGATTTTATTATAACAGTATTAAGGAAGATAGTTTTATTATTTAGGTTACTTTTTAATTATCTGGTGGTTAAACATCTCCCTCTAGTGGAAATTCCATTTTTAAAAAATGTTTAAGAACACAGAAGCTTGTTGTATCTTCACCTTCTTTTTCTATTAGTGAGCGACTGTAAAAATCTGCTCAACATGTAAAATGGCAAAACCATTTTAGAAGGCAATCTGGTACTATCAGAATTTACATGTACATCTCCTATGACCTAGCAATTCTACTACTCCTAAGGCATATTTACACAAGTAAAGCCTAGAATATGTGAGAATTTACCATTAAATAACTTTTTTAAAAATTCTCATCAGCTCATTACATTTGAATTCTAAGGAACAAAGAAATATAGACAGTCCCTTGTTTACTGCTTCTCCAAGAAAGCCCATGAGTCCCATGTATGACATTCCTAAAAATCTTCCTTATTCGAGAGTTGATTGTTTGCAACATCTTACTGAGCAGTCTGGTGCTCAAGAAAAATCATAAATTTGGAAAGTCACAGAGAAAAACCAAGTGTTCTTAACTCTCCCAGGGACAGTCTGCAGCAAATTAAGTAAAACTGAGCAGTTCAAAGATTCCTACTATTTTGAAATGTGAAAAATAACAACTTACATGTCTTTAGAGATTCAACAGTTACTGTGTTCTTTGTCTATCAAAGAATATCAACTGTTCCTCTCCTTAGATTTTTTTCCCCTGCATCCCCCAAAGCATATGAGACAGGAACTACTGGTAGTTCTCAATACATGTACTTCTTTCTTGCACCAATTTTTCACTGGTCTCAAGGCCATGCATAATGAAGACTGAATTGCCAGCCTCTCTTGCAGGACGTTATTGGCCAATAGAATGTAGGTGAAATGATGGATGTTACAATTTGTAGAAAGTATCCTTCAAGAGAAAAGCTAAGCCCTTGATTGCCCATTCCCCCTTCCCGATGCCTGAAGTGCTCAACTGATCATCACACCAGGATTTGGAAATCACATGGGTAACGGCAGAGCCTTATATTCATAAGGTCACCATACTAGCTCTTGAAAACTTACCTTGCAATTTTAAGCAAAAACAAACAAAAACAAAATTTTGTTTAAGCAATAGAGAAACTTCTAGTACTTCTAATACTTCGATCTACCTTTAAGTTTTCTGTCATATGCAGCTCAACTAATTCTCACTTATTCAGCATGTGGGATAATAGCATACCTTTAAGCCATTCCTAAATGGTCACAAAATTTTCAATCCTGCTTTGGTGGTATGGGATCATAATATTAAGCTCAATATACTACTGATAACAACATTCGCTCTGGGCTGGTGCCCCCACTGCGCAGTAGAGGGCAGGGAACACGGCCACTGAGGCAAGGCCCACGTGGCTTCGGTCCTGTCTGTACTGCCTCACACAGCCACACGGGACCAGCACGCCAAACCACTAGGGAGCCGCCCAGTGCCAGTTCATGCAGACAACGCCTCGGGTGAGGCAGCCATTCTTCAGAAGCATATCATGGTATAAAACATATCCCCAAACTGTGCTGTCATCCTCGATCTGATTCATAATGGAATCAAACTACCACTGGTGTTTGCCTCCAGAGGCTTAAGTTGACCAAAATATGCAACTTAAACAAAATGAAGTTAAAAAACTACAGTCTATTTTATCTCTTAGGCCACAGTCCCCCTAATGAACAGGCCAATCAATCTCTGGGGACAACCCATTCTGGAATGTACAGCTCCACTGAGCAGTTGGTTCAGCTCAACTTCAAAGGACTAACCTCTTTTCAGTTGCACTTATGGATAAGCCTCCCAAGGATGAGCCTAGCTTTGCCAACAGTCTAGCTACTCTCCAGATAACCCTTGAAATGACCGTGTAAAAGATAAGCACCAATAGCAGAAATAGCATATAGAATCCCAAGGCTACTAGGATGTTCCTGAGCAGTTTCCTGGGCAATGTATACACTGCTACTACAAATGTTCTCAGACACGGAGATGGACCTTGGGCCTGACTCCGCCAACCTGACATGCACTATAGGCCTGGCCTATTAACGGAGGCCAGGACGCAGGTATGTATGTGGTATATCACCACTCTGAATGTAAGATCACATTAGCCCCAAAGAGAAAAAATTCAGTTGAAATGATTACGCCACCTTTTGTAATGGGACAACATCCAGGAGTTCCTGAGCCACCCAAAAGAGAAGCATGGGTCCTGACACAGACTATCCCAAATGAGACCAATCCATTTGTATCCACATTCTTCTTTAGTCTTCGGCAGATGATCTTTGAGGTCATGCAGAACAATAATTTCACCTTGTGACCCTGCACAGTCCCAAGGCCTGGCGACAACCTGGAAATGTTTACCTCCCCTAAGGCCACTCATCACCCACGCCCTGTGTCAGATCCTGCTCAATCAGCCTTGGCAATGATACACTCCGAATGCTCTTAGTCATCTCAACAGTGTCGAAGGGGGAATACTCTGAGGTGGGAGCAACCTGGGAGCTCTGTCATCAGATGAGGGGCCTAGACATCCCATAGCCCTTCTCAGTCTGCCAGGGCCAGTGACAGCAACCATGGATATGGACTGCAAAGAGTTCTCGAGAAGCAAAACCTCTAGCTCAGATACCTGGAAGCAGGCACTCTTGACTAGTTGGGGTGGCCATCTGACACCTTAAGGAGGCAGGGTCCTGATTATCTAACATCAATCCTTGTTCTATACAAATGGGAAAACTCAGGGCTGTTTTTGTGGTTGAGGACAAGGATCAGGAATTCGGGTACGTGACTATGAATGTAAGCAAGCATCATGTCCATAGGACTTGGGTTATGACAACTGGTCTACATCTGCTTTGGTTATCCGATAAGTTGGGGCCAAGATAGCCGGCCCGCCCTTCCCTGTGAGTCTCCTTTACACATACTCCTCATAGGCCCAGTTCACAAAACCAACTGGTTGAACTGTTCTCTGCTATCCAAGTTCGTGTCGAGGCCAAGTCAATTCCTGAAATTACGCCTGGATCCACTCTTCTCGGAGCCATACCTGGAAGGTTTCTGACCTTGTTCTGCCAACCCTGGCCATGTGCTGCACATTACCATTCTGTCTGCTTCCTGATTTCATGCACAGTCTTAGCCAGAAGCACCTTCCTCCTGCGCTGTGTCTTAGCAGTCCAGTGTAACCTGCTGGAGTAACCACAGCCCACCTTGCAGTCTACGCCGCCAGCCCTGAACAGTCTTCAGGTGGCTGTGGTTCCAAATGACCACAAGCTCGCGAAAGGCCCTGAACAAGAACAGCAAAGTCAGCTGCTCCCAAATCCCTGACCCACAGAAAATGGGTGAGATAAACATTTTGCTGTTGTTTTAAGCCATTACATTTTAGGAAAATTTGTTAAGCATAAATAATACATGGCTGGCATATCAGCAGACCACTGAGGGCACCCAGGACTCTTCCCATGACCTCGGGGCTTGCTCTGAGAGACGAGGATGAACTTGCTATCTGCCTTCCAGTAAAGCACCTAGATCCTCAGCAATAACCCTCCCACCTGCAGTTGCCAGGATGGTCATACTGTAAAAATGGTATCACTTTGTACAAGCGTACTGCAAGAGGACCCTGGCTTCCTCAGCTCAGCCACTGCTGAAGGCTGGGGGGTGGAAACTGCTTAATCACAGTAGAACCTCCGTTACCACACCACACTCCATTTACCTGGATTTCCAGAATCTGAAATTCAAGTTGAAATGTAATCATGTGGCAATTTCCTGATAATCTGTGTCTCTGGAGAACTTTCATTATACCTGTAAATCAGAAAAAATATTTTACTGCAAATAAGTTTCCTTCAGATACCTATTATTTAACTTTGCGTGTACATTTATAATACATGTGGGTATATGTGGGAGAGTTTATGTTAGTATTTACATTACAAATATCTAGAAGAATGTGCAACAAATTGATTTACCTCTGCAAAGTTGGATTAAAGGTAACTTACACTTTCTATTTCTTAATTATACTAAAGATTATAGTAAGACATGCTAGTATAGGGTGCCTGGGTGGCTCAGTTGGTTGAGCGTCCAACTCTTGATTTCAGATCGGGTCATGATCTCAGGGTCATGAGATCGAGCCCTGCACTGGGCTCTGCCCTGAGCACAGAGCCTGCTGAAGATTCTCTCTCCCTCCCCCTTTGCCCCTCTCCCCATTTGAGTTCTCTCTCCAAAAAAGAAAGAAAGAAAGGAGGAGGAAAGGAAAGGGGAAAGGAAAGAGGAAAGGAAAGGAAGGAGCTGCTATAACCCTACGCAAGTTTGAATCATAAATGTTCGACGGAGTTTTCTTCCAACATTATCTGACTCTAGTTAAAAACATTAAATTGAATCCACCTATTTACTTCTGTTCTCTTTCAAAATTTTATACTTCAATGCATAAAATGCCATATTCTTAAGTATACAATATTTTTTAACATGTTTCCCATGTAACTACAACTGAGATAAAAATACAGAAATTTTAAAATACACTATAAAGTTCTCTCATGCCCTTCTCGAGGCTATATACTACCTGCCCAAGAGATAACCACTATTGACTTTGCTATCAAAGGTATTTTTTAAAAGAGCACAACTTTACGAGGATAAAAGAAGAAAAAGGAGAGTAACTTCATTTGGAAGGTGGAAATAAGATGGATGAGCTAGATATTACACAGAAAAAGAACTAATCTGGCAGACCCAGGAAAATTAAAACCTAAGCCAGCAAGGGGGGAAGCTCAGTATTAAGCCCATTCAAAAGCATTCTGAGGGGCAGCTGGGTGACTCAGTCAGTGAAGCGTCTGCCTACGGCTCAGGTCATGATCCCAGAGTCATGAGATCAAGACCCACATCAGGCTCCCTGCTGAGCAGGAAGTCTGCTTCTCTCTCTCCCTCTGCCCCTCCCCCTGCTCATGCGTGCTCGCTCTGATCAACAAGTAAAATCTTTAAAAAATAAAAAAAGCACATTCTGAATAGGCAGCACCAAGTACTTCTGCAGATGAGGTCAACTTAGGAAGACTCAAAGTGGGAAGACTAAGATTTCTGCACTAGCGGACTTAAAACTGGCCTAAGCTCACTCTCCCATCCTCTCTGTATTCCATCTCTTCCTTTCAAGTATCTGAAGTGCTTAAAGTCTGTCATCCATTTCTATTTGTATTTCAGACTTCCACTGAGGTGAACTACCCAAGACCCTCTGAGGATCAACTCACTATTCAAGCCAGTCATGAGGGTTATGTCAGTGGAAAAGTCAGGAAGCAATTCCAAAAGTGACTCCTTTTTCTTTTTCTTTTTTTTAAGATTTTATATATTTGAGAGAGAGTGAGTACAAGTGCGGGGGGGAGGGGGCAGAAGGAGAAGCAGGCTCCCCACCGAGCAAGGAGCCTGACGTGGGGCTCAATCCCAGAACCCCGGGATCACGACCTTAGCCGAAAGCAGATGCTTAACCAACTGAGCCACGCTGGCATCCCAAAAGTGATTCCTTCTTTAAGGGATGATACTCTTGTCCAAAGTTCCCAAATTCCAATGCACAGCTGATAGCTTCCCTTTATAAGTTATCACATCACAGACCCTTGGCAATAAAACTTAAGTCACTGGGACCAGAAACCTTCCTCTTGAAAATGGTCCAGCACCTGAAACATTTATCTTGGCACAGGCCATGTTTGGTAGGAGTAGAACACTGTAGATGAGGCAGCTTTCAGGTCAGTAGTGAACAACTCTTAAGATTTACAAATCAAGGGTGCTGTTGTTCTTTCAATCACTTGTGTCTGTTACTTGTATTAAGATACTTAATGGCAAAGTCTGTGTCTTCCTTAACACCTACCTCAGACAGCTTTAAAAGAGTATTATGCACACTGTGATGTTCAAGGTACCTGACAAAACAAGTTTACCACAACCACATAGTCATATAGTTGTCATATAGTTACGTTATAGAATTTTATTTTTTAAGATTTATTTTTAGAGAGAGAGAACCCATGGGGGGGGGCAGAGCAGAGGGGGAGAGAGAGAATCCTGAACAGACACCCCAGTGAGTGCGGAGCCCAACACAGGCCTCGATCCCACAACCCTGAGATCATGACCTGAGGTGAAATCAAGAGTCGAACACTTAACCAACTGAGCAGCCCAGGTGCCCCTACCTTGTAGAATTTTAATTCAATGCCATGACAACCAATTTCTTATGCATAATAAGGAAAGCTTCAACATCACTTCTAAATTAAAATTAATGCTTACTCTTTTCTTTCTTCTCAGTGTTTGTAAGGTCCTCTGTCTTCATGGAGTAATTTCTTACACTGATGCCAGTAAGTGTGCTTAGAAAAAGAAGTTCTGATTCTAAATGTCCAAGATGACTTCTCAGATCTTTTGAAGAGGCCCCTCCTTCAGAATCTGATTGATACATTTCTCGAAGTGATTTTCTAAAAAGCAAATATAACAAATAATTACTCCAATGAAGAAACCACTAACAAGTGTTTTATCTAATAACTACAAATTTCTTAAACCATTTCCATTTTGTCTTTCTTACTTTCTTCCCATGAAAACTGCCTGATTGTTCTCAAAACCAGAGTGGCTACTAACATTGTAATTTTTAATCTCAAATGAACACAAAGCTAACTAAATTATACTATTATATTTCTACCTATTACAAACAATTGTACAATAAATTACAACAAGAGTATGATGCAACACTAAAGTATCTTTTGGAGAGGGGGGTGGAGGGATGCGTTAGCCTGGTGACGGGTATTAAAGAGGGCACATACTGAATGGAGCACTGGGTGTTATAGGCAAACAATGAATCATGGAACACTACATCAATAAATAAGTTAACTAATTAAAAAATAAAATGTCTTTTTAAGGTGGAATCTTTAAAATATTCCAAACTAAATGTCTGATATCCCAAGTCATTTCAAGTTATTTTTTTAAGTAGGCTCCATGCCCAGTGTGGAGCTCAACATGGGGCTTGAACTCAAGACCCTGAGATCAAGACCTGAACCAAAATCAAAAGTCAGATGCTCAACCGACTGAGCCACCCAGACAATCCTTAACTCTAACCTCTAAAACAAGTAAAGTTATCACAGAGCATTTAATAGTAAGAGTCGCAGGAAATCTAATACAGGGAGTAAAATTCCAAAGGATTAAGAAATAGCATAATCTCCTTTAAAAACACTATAATCAGACATTCTTCATTGAGAACACAAACTCAATTTCCTTGAAAAAGAGTAAACTTTCAGCGAATGAATACATTGCATGTTAGTGAACTTTTTTTTGGTCATCCTTTATTTCCCTCATGCTCTGCTCCATTTTACGCTGCTGGCTTCTGCCATCTTAATACCTGCCTTCCTTGGATTCCAGGGCATGATTATCATGATTCTCATCTTACATCTTGGGTCCTTCACTGTTCCTGCTTCTTGCAATCATCTATGGAAGAAACCCTAACACTCTTGTTCCTGCTGACCTAAATATGCATTCTCTCATTCTAGAGGAAAACTCAGTCATCAATCTCAACTCCTCTATGTCAGTAACTCCTAAATCATACCTCTAATCATGTATCTCTGCTTCCTGCACAGATTTAGCTTGCTAACCCAACAAATGGTTTTTAATCCAAATTGCTTTTCTACCATATTTCCCTACTTCTGTTAGTGATAAAATCTGTCCCTTGATAGCTCAGGCTCCTATCATTGGAGTCACCCTTGGCTCTGTTAATCCCTTCACATCTGGATTTGCTGCCATACTTTCTGCCTATCAGAGCTATCCCTCCCTTTCTATTCTTAATTCTACTACATTTGCCTATGCTCTTATGATGAGGTCTACAGGAAATAACCTAGCTCTGTATTGTTTACACTGGAGATCTAATACTTGTGTAAAGTCTGTACAAAATTTTTTGAATTCTGTTTTAATGTTGGGGTGCCTGGGTGGCTCAGTTGAGTAAGCATCTGCCTTCGGCTCAGGTCATGATCCCAGGGTCCTGGGACGGAGCCCCACATCAGGCTCCCTGCTTGGTGGGGAGCCTGCTTCTCCCTCTCCCTCTGCTGCTCCTCTTGCTTGTGCTTGCTCTCTCTGTCAAATAAATAAACAAAATCTTTTAAAAAATTTTTTGTTTTAATGTTAATTGAAAATATTTAAGTATATTCTATATCATCTGAGAGACTACCACATGCTATTTGTATTTGCTCCCATTAAGTGATTTTTTTAAATTACTTTAAGAGACGTCTGGGTGGCTCAGTTAAGCATCTGACTCTTGATTTCGGCTCAGGTCGTGATCTCAGGGTCGATCTCAGCTGAGATCGAGCTGTGCATCAGGCTCTGTGCTGAGCAAGGAGTCTGCTTGGGATTCTCTCTCTCCCTCTCTCCCCAACCCCCACTTGCACATGCACTGTCTCTCTGAATAAACCTTTTTTTAAAAAAAAATTACTTCAAGCTAAGAACACTAATGAAAGCAAGAAACAATCTTCATATATAAATGATAAATTCAGGACAAGCAAATACCAAGTATCACAGAAAACTATGAATGAAAACTCTAAGGCGTTTCCATCAGAGCAAACTGATAAAAGAACTAAAGCATCACATTGAAAGATAGATAATGCAGAATCCAAAAAAGAACCTGCAGCTGAGAAAGGAGAGAATGGGGAGTTATTGTTTAATGGGTACAGAGAGTTTCACTTTGGGATAATGACAAAGTTCTAGAGATGGACAGTGGTGACAGATGCATGACAATATGACAGTACTTAATACAACTGAACTGCATACTTAAAAAAGGCTAAAACAATAAATTTTATGTATATTTTATCATACACCAAAAAGAGACAAACTGTATATTTTTATATTAGTGATTTACTTTGAGCAAAATATTAGTCCATTTCAATTAATGACATGAGTTTCAATGATCTGGAGTTATACATTTTATTGGCTTTGTAGTTTTGTTTATTGCTTGTTAATTCATCTTGGCATAATTTTTCTTGGTCAAAATTAAGAGTTTCACAAGAACGTTTTTTAAGACAAATTTACAAAAGACCTGATTTTATTTATTTTTAAGATTTTATTTATTTATTTGACAGAGAGATACACAGTGAGAGAGGGAACACAAGCAGGGGGAGCGGGAGAGGGAGAAGCAGGCTTCCCGCCGAGCAGGGAGCCCGATGTGGGGCTCGATCCCAGGACGCTGAGATCATGACCTGAGCCGAAGGCAGGCGCTCAATGACTGAGCCACCCAGGCACCCCTAAAAAGACCTGATTTTAAGAGTCAATGATTTAGGATTCTGGGAAGCTGGTAGAGTAGGAAGCACCAGGAATCTGCTTCCCCACCTAAACAATAATTGCACTGGCAAATCTATCTGATTTGTAAACCTGTGGAGTCTGCTGAAGGCTTACAACTTCCAGGGTTATATATGTATTAGCTATATTAGACAACTAACTTTAAGACAACAGTCCTCAAGTTGCTCAAAGAAATAGAAGAAATATGAAGAAATAGAAGATATGAAGGAAATTAAGAAAATGATGTGTGAACCAAATGGAAACTTCAATAAAGAGATAAAAAATCCTAAAAAGAGGGGCGCCTGGGTGGCTCAGTTGTTAAGCGTCTGCCTTCGGCTCAGGTCATGATCCCAGGGTCCTGGGATTGAGCCCCGCATCGGGCTCCCTGCTCCGTGGGAAGCCTGCTTCTGCCTCCCCCACTCCCCCTGCTTGTGTTCCCTCTCTTGCTGTGTCTCTTTCTGTCAAATAAATAAATAAAATCTTAAAAAAAAAAAAAAAAATCCTAAAAAGAAACCAAAAAGGAATTCTGTAGCCAAAAGGCACAATAATTTCTCATTTCAGAAAAATTCACTAGAGGGACCCAAAGGCAGATGTGAACAGGCAGAGGAATCAGTGATTCTGATGACAAGACAACAGACATTATTGAGGCTGAGGTCTAGAAAGGAAAAAGACTGAAGAGGAACAAAACATAAAGGATCTGAGGGACACCATCAAAAGGACCAAGATACACATCATGGGAGTCCCAGAAGACAGAAAGAGGTAGACTGAACATCTGAAGAAATAATGAGTGAAAAATTTTATGAATGACATTAATATGAAAATACAAGACATTCAACAAACTCCAGAATGAACTCAAAGAGACTCACACCAAGATGTAATCAAATTTTCAAAAGCCAATCATAAAGATGAACCTGAAAGCATCAAGAGAAAAGCAAACCATCACATACAAGGGTTCCTCAATAAGATACGAGATTTCCCATCAGAAATTTTGGGCACCAGAACACAGTGGGCCTATATAGTCAAAGTGCTAAACAAAACAAAAACCAAAAACCCCACACAGGGGCGCCTGGGTGGCTCAGTTGGTTAAGCAACTGCCTTCGGCTCAGGTCATGATCCCGAGGTCCTGGGATCGAGCCCCGCATCGGGCTCCCTGCTCCGCGGGAAGCCTGCTTCTCCCTCTCCCACTCCCCCTGCCTGTGTTCCCTCTCTCGCTGTGTCTCTCTCTGTCAAGTAAATAAAATCTTAAAAAAATTAATAATAAATCCTATATGATTTAAGAGATTAAAAAAATAAAATAAAATGGTAAAGATTTTATTTATTTATTTGACAGAGAGCGAGAGAGGGAACACAAGCAGGGGGAGGGGGAGAAGCAGGCTTCCCGCAGAGCAGGGAGCCCGATGCGGGGCTCGATCCCAGGACCCCAGGATCATGACCTGAGCCGAAGGCAGACGCTTAACGACTGAGTCACCCAGGCGCCCTAAGAGATTACCATTTGAAAAAATTATATCTAGGGGTGCTGGGTAGCTCAGTTGGTTAAGTGTCTGATTCTTGGTCTCAGCTCAGGTCTTGATCCCAAGGTTGTGGGTTCAAGCTCCGTGTTGGGCTCCACACTGGGCATGAAGCCTACTTAAAAAAAAACTACATATATACACACACACACACAAAGCTACTATTATTTTTACTTTTATTTTTAACTCCAAATCTTGTTTCCTACAAAATTTAAGAAAGAAATATATTTTAAAAATTATGTAAGTTTTTTGTTTGGGGGCACAAAATGTATTAAGATGTAATTTTGTAACAACAAAAACCATAAAGGGTGAGGACAAAGCTATATAGGGACAGAATTTTTTTATGTTACTGAAATGTGACTGTTATAAATTCAAATTAGAGTACTATAACTTTAGGATGTTAAGTGTAATTCCTCTGGTAACCATGAAGAAAACAGCTACAGAGTGTTTACAAAAGGAAATGAGGAAGGAATTTAAACATTTCACTCCAAAAAATCAACTACCCAAAAGAAGACATAAATGCAGGAAATGAAAGACAAAAAAGTTTAAGGGCATATAAGAAAAAAATGAGAGGTAAGTCTCTCCTTATTAGTCCTTAAGTATAAATAGATTATGTTCTCCAAACAAAAGAAATTGGTAGAATGGATACAAACACACAATCCAATCATATGCTGTCTAAAAAAGAATCACTTTAGGGGTGCCTGGGTGGCTCAGTCGTTAAGCGCCTGCCCTTCGGCTCAGGTAATGATCCCAGCGTTCTGGGATCGAGCCCCGTGTCGGGCTCCCCGCTCGGCAGGAAGCCTGCCTCTACCCCCTCCACTCCCCCTGCCTGTGCTCCTCCCTCACTGTATCTCTCTCTGTCAAATAAATAAAATCTTTAAAAAAAAAAAAAATTAAAAAAAAATTAAAAAGAATCACTTTAGATCCAAAGATACAATTGTTTTTAAGGTTTTTTTAAATCATTTATTTATTTTGTCAGAGAGAGAGAGAGAGCGCACAAGCAGGGGGGAGAGGCAGGAAGAGGGAGAAGCAGGCTCCTGATCTAGCAAGGAGCCTGATGCGGGACTCAATCCCAGGACCCTGGGATCATGACCTGAGCCAAAGGCAGACACCCAACCGACTGAACCACCCAGGCATTCCACCAAAGATACAACTGAAAGTGAAAGGATGGGAAAAGAAATTCTATGCAAAAAGTAACCAAAAGAGAGTAGTGGTAGGTATACTAATATCAGATCAGACAAAACAGACTGAATCAAAAAAAGTTACAAGAGACAAAAAACATTATACATTAATGGAAGATTCAATTCAGCAAGATATAAGAATTACAAACATTTACACACCTCATGGCAGACTATCAAAATATACAAAGTAAAAATGTACAGAACTAAAAGGAGGAATAGTTCTACAATAACGGTTGGAGTTGCAGTCTAAGATGGCAATATAACAGGGTTCAGAACTCACATCCTGCCACAGACACATGGAATCTACACCTACATACAGTAATTTCCTCTGAAAGAAACCCAAAAACTAGCTGAGTGATTCTTACACATTGGGCTAAAAAAAAAAAAAAATCCAAATGGATAGGAGGTTGATACACAATCTCAGCATAAACATCATTCCCAATGTGGCAGTGAACAATTAAGAGAGCTAACAACCCTGAGCTGCTCCCTGAGGAGTTGAACACCACAACTGGTACCCCCCTTTTAAGACCAAACCCTGAGAGGCAAGCCTCCAAAACATCTAGCTTTGAGAACCAACAGAATCTTGTATCTGTGAGACCCACAAGGCTACAGCAAACTGAGAACCAGTTCTTAAAGGGCTCATATGCACAGACTCACCCACCAAAGGATCCAGAGTAGAAGCAGCCAACAAAATCAGGCCCAGTATTTTTGCAAAAAAGGTCTACTTCCTAATCATAAAGCTTCAGCCTGAAGGGCAAGCTTCTAATTTAACACACATCTAGGGCCCAACTACAATCTTCTCCAAAAACTGAATGGGCCAACAGGTACCATCTTCATGCTCTCCCTCTGCCAGGCCAGATGTTGTTTCCAAAAAGCTTGTATACACATCTGTACCCCCACTTTTACACTTCTGACCCAGAGAACACATTCCTTCATAACCAAACTCTGGTGGCCAGTGTGGCTTGTGTTCATGGGTTCAACAGGAAGTAGTGAACAAAGAAACACTTATCTGGCTGTCATACCATTAACACTCCGTACATAGGGCACAGACAGAAAAACCCACCTAACTCCTAATCCTTCCTCTGACTGAGGCGTATTCACATACTTTAAAAGCTCCTGCCTGAGGGTATGGTTCAAATCAGCCTGAACCTAGTAGCTGACTGTTCCCACTTTGGGACACTGACAGTCTTGTCATACTCTCAATTCCTGAGAGTCACTAAGAATAGAGTAGGCTACTAGGGCAATCACAAAGGTTTGAGAGACAACCAAGACCAAGAGCAGGACTGAACAATAAAGCTCATCTACTACACAAAGCCACACCTACAAAACTGCAAAATATGGCTGTTTGATCTAGTGCACAGAAACCAACATGGTCATAGAAAATGAAATAGAAAAATATGTTCAAAATGAAGGAATAAGATAAAACCTCAGAAATAGACCCAAATGAAATGGAGATTGGTCAAAAGGTGAGAATTTCAACAAAAGAGATAGAAAATATAAGAAAATACCAAACAGAAGTCACAGAACAGATGACTACAATAACTGAATTAAATTATTCAATAGAGAAGTTCAACATCAGAACAGATGAATCAGAAGAAATTATCAATGAACTTGAAGAAATTATCAGGGTTGTGGAAGTTATCCAAACAGAGCAGCAAAAAGGAAAAAGAATAAAAGAAAGAGAAGGTAGCTTAATGGGCTTATGTGAAAATAATAAACAAACTACCAATCAAGTTATAGGGGTCCCAGAAGGAGAAAAAGAGAAAGAGGCAGAAAATTTATTTGAAAAAGTAAATGAAAACTTACCTTTCTTTTCCCTGGGGAAAGAAAGAGAGATCCAGATCTAGTATGCCTAAAGAATACCAAATTAGATGAACCCAAAGACCCACATCAAGACATTTTACAAAGTATCAGAAGTTAAAGACAAGGACAGAATCTTCAAAACAGCAGGAAAAAAAAGAAAACTTGTTTTGGGAACCCCATAAAATGATAAGCAGATTTCAGCAAAAACACTGTAGGCCAGAAGAAAGTGGTATGTTATATTTAAAATGATGAAAGGGAAAAAAAGTCAATCAACAATACTCTATCTGACAAGGTTATCCTTCAGAACTAAAGGAGAGAGAGAGCTTTTTCAGACAAGAAAAGCTAAAGGAATTCATCACCACCAGACTGGCCTTACAAGGAATGCTAAAGGACTTCTTTAAACTGATAGAAAAGGAAGCTAATTTGTAACAGGAAAACATGAAATTATAAATTATAAATCCCACTGGAAAGGTAAATATATAGAAAAATTCTGAATAATCTAATGGTGTAATGGTGGTGAGTTAATCACTTATAAAGTAAAAGTAGTAAAAATAACTATATGATAATTTGACACAAGATACACAAGATAAAAGATCTAAACCATAACATCAAAAACATAATACGTGGGGTAGAAGAGTAAAAAATGTAGAGCTTTACAACGCATTTGAAGTTATCAATTTAAAATAGTCATAAATATAAAATGTTTTAAGTACCCACCATGGTAACTACAGTGGAAACACCTATATTACAAAGGATAGTAAGAAAGGAATTTAAGCATATCACTACAGGAAACCATCAAATCACAAAGGACAGAATGAGAGGAATAAAGTAATAAGAAAACCACCAGAAAACAACAAAATGGCAGTATATACACACCTATCAGTAATTACTTTAAATGTAAATGGACTAAATTCTCCCATCAAAAGACACAGAGTTGCTGAATGGACTAAAAAATACAAGACCCATCTATATGCTGCCTACAAGAGACTCACATCAGATATAAGGACACAGACTGAAAGTGAAGGGATGGAAAAAGGTATTCCATGCAAATGGAAACCAAAGGAAAGCTAGGGTACATACACTTCTATAAGAAAAAAAAAGAGTTAGGGCGCCTGGGTGACTCAGTAGGTTAAGCAAGCAACTCTTGATTTCAACTCAGGTCATGATCTCAGCATCTTGGGAATGAGCCCCACATAAGGCTCCACACTGAGCGCAGAGCCTGCTTAAGATGCGCTCTCCCAGGGTGCCTGGGTGGCTCAGTGGGTTGGGCATCTGACTCTCGATTTTGGCTCAGGTCATGGTCTCAGGATCATGACACTGAACCCCACACTGGGCTCCATGCTGAGCATGGGGCCTGCTTAGGATTCTCTCTCTCCCTCTCCATCTGCTCCTTGCCCTCCCCATGCATGCTTTCTTTCTCTCTCAAAAAAAGACTTAAAGACAAAGATTGTAGTAAGAGACAAAGATGATTATTACCTAATGATAAAGGGATTAATCCAACAAGAGGATATAACATGCAAATATTTATGCACCCAATATAGGACTGCCTAAATACATAAAGCAAATATTAAAAGATCTAACAGGAGAAACAGACAGCAATACAGTAACAATAGGAACTTGAACACACCATGTTCATCAATGAATAGATCATCCAGATAGAAAATCATTAACAAAACAGTGACCTAAAATACTTTAGAGCACATTAACTTATACATACACAGAACCTTCCATCCAGAGAATACATTCTTTTCAAGCAGAAATGGAATATTCTCCAAGACAGGTCATATGTTAAGCCACAAAACATGTCTTAACTAATTTAAGAAGATTGAAATCATATCAAGCAACTTTTTCCAAACACAATGGTTAAACCTAGAAATCAATTACAAGGAGAAAACTGGACAATTCACAAATACATGGAGATTAAACAACATGCTATTGAGCAACCAATGGGTCAAACAAAACAAAAAAAACCTTGAGAGAAATGAATATGGAAATACAGCATTACAAACTCATGGGCTGCAGCAAAAACAGTCCTAAGAGAGAAGTTCATAGCAGTAAATGCCTACCTCAAGAAACAAGAATCTCAATAAACAACTTAATTTTACACCTCAAGGAACTAGACAAAGTAGACAAATGAAGCCCAAAGTTAGTAGAAGAAATGATATAGCAAAGCTCTGGGCTGGGCAGCGGGAGGGGTGATGGGGGAGACAGGACGGGACGGTGACAAACAGACTTAAAAACAACAACAACAACGAAGTAGAAAGCTTGATTTTTTGAAAAGATAAACAAAATAGACAAAATATTAATTAGAATTACCAAGAGAATTCAAATAAAATCCAAAATGAAAGAAGATGTTACAACTGACACTACAGAAATACAAAAGATCATAACTACTATGAAAAATTATACACCCATAAATTGGCCAACCTAGAAGTAAATTCCGAGGAACATACAACTCCCAAGACAAAAGCACAGAGAAATAGAAAATGTAACCAAACCAATTATCAGTAAGGACATTTAGTTAGTAATCAAACCCTACTTACAAATAAAAGTCCAAACCTAGAGAGCTTCACTGGGGAATTCTACCAATAATTTTTAAGAGAATTAATATCAACCCTTTCTCAAACTCTTCCAAAAAACAGAAGAGGAGTGAACACTTACAAACTCATCTTATGAGGCCAGGATTACCCTCATATCAAAACCAGACATAAACACTACAAGAAAATTACAAGCCAATATCCCAGATGAACATAGATGCAAAAATGCTCAACAAAATATTAGCAAACTGAATTCAACAATACATTAAAAGGATCATACATCAGGAGCAAGTGGGATTTAGTCCAAGAATGCAAAGATGGTTCAACATTTGCAACAAACAAGGTGATACACATTAACAAAATGAAGGATAATAATCATATGATCATCTCAATTGATGCAGAAAAAGCATGTGACAAAATTTAACATCCATTTATGGTAAAACCTCTCAATAAAGTAGGCCCAGAGGGAGCATATATCAACTTAATAAAGGCCATGTATGAGAAAACAACAGCTAACATCATACTCAATGGTGAAAAGCTGAAAGCTTTTCCTCCAAGATCAGGAACAAGGCAAGGATGCTCATTCTTGCCACATTGTTTCAACACAGTAGTAGAAGTCCTAGTCAGAAAAATCAGAGAAGGAAAACAAAAGAAATCCAACTGGGAAAGAAGAAATAAAACTATCACTATTTGAAGATGACATGCTATTCTACATAGAAAACCCTAAAGAAACTACAAAAAATAATATATATATATATCATACACACACACACACACATATATATATTAGAATAAACACATTCAGTAAAGTTGTGAAAACCAATATACAAAAATCTGTTGTTTCCATACACTAATAACAAACTATCAGAAAGAGAAATTCAGAAAACAATCCCATTTACATCAAAAAGAGTAATATACCTAGGAATAAATTTAACCAAGGAGGTGAAAATCTGTACCCTGAAAACTATAAGACATTGGTGAAAGAAACTGAAGGCACATGTTCATGGATTGGAAGAATTAATATTATTAAAATGTTCATACTACCCAAAGCAACATACAAATTCAATGTAATCCCCATCAGAATTCCAATGGCATTTTTCACAGAAATAGAAAAGACAATTCTAATATGTGTATGGAAGCACAAAGACCCCAAATCGCTAAAACTATTCTGAGAACAAAGCTGGAGGCATCACACTTCCTGATTTCACACTATATTATAAGCTATAGTAATCAAAATAGTATGGTATTGGCATAAAGACAGACACACAGGTCAATGGAACAGAATAAAGTAATCAGAGATAAAGGCATGCATATGTGGTCAATTAATTTACAACAAAGGAGCCAAGAATATATAATGGGAAAAGAACGGTCTCTTCAACAAAAGTGGGAAAACTGGGTAGGTAGCCAATGCAAAAGAATGAAACTGGACCACTATCTTACACCATAAACAAAAACTAACTCAAAATGGAATAAAGACTTGGACTAAAGACTTGAACCTGAAACTATGAAACTCCTAGAAGACAGCAGAGGCAGTAAACTCCCTACATCAGTCTTGGTGCTGACTTTTTGGATTTGATACCAAAAGCAAATGCAACAAAAGCAAAAATCAGCAAGTGGGACTACATCAAACTAAACAATTTCTCTACAGTCAAGGAAATCATCAGTAAAATGAAAAGGCTATGGAATGGGAGAAAATATTTGCAAATCATGTTACCTGCCAAGGAGTTAACATCCAAAATATATAAAGAATTCATACAACTCGTAGCAAAAAAAAAAAAAAAAAAAGATTAAAAAATGAGCAGATGGGGCGCCTGGGGGGCTCAGTTAAGTGTCTGACTCTAGATTTCAGCTCAGGTCATGATCTCAGGGTGGTGAGATGGAGCCTGCTTAAGATTTGCTCTTTCCCCCTCTCCATTTGCCCCTCCCCCCCATGCACACACTCACTTTCTCTAAAAAATAAAGGGGGGAGGGCAGAGCATCTGAATAGAAATTTTTCCAAAGAAGATACATGGCTGGCCAACAGGTACATACAAAAGATTCTCAACATCACTAGTCATCACAGAAATGCAAATCAAAACCACAGTGAGGTATATCACACCCACCTGTCAGAACAGCTATTATCATAAACACAAGAAATAAAAAGTTGGCAAGAATGTGGAGAAAAGGGAATCCTTCTGCAGTGTTGGTAGTAATATAAATTGGTATAGCCAGTATAGAAAACAGTATGAAGGTTCCTCAAAAAATTAAAAATAGAAGTACCCTATGAGGGCGCCTGGGTGGCTCAGTTGGTTAAGCGGCTGCCTTCAGCTCAGGTCATGATCCTGGAGTCCCCGGATCGAGTCCCGCATCGGGCTCCCTGCTCGGTGGGGGGTCTGCTTCTCCCTCTGACCCTCCCCCCCATGTGCTCTCTCTCTCTCTCAAATAAATAAAATCTTAAAAAAAAAAAAAAAAAAAAAAAGTACCACCCTATGAGCCAGCAATTCCACTTCTGGGTATTTATCTGAATGAAACAAAAACACTAAGATATATGCATCCTCATGTTCACTGTAGAATTATTTACAATAGCCAAGACATGGAAACAACTTAACTGTCAACAGATAAATGAACAAAGATGTGGTGTATATTATAAAAGTGAATGATATTCAGCCACATAAAAAGAAGAAAATCCTGCCTTTTGTGACTATGTGAATGGTCCTTGAGGGCATTATGTTAAATGAATTCAGATTGAGATAGACAAACATTATATGATCTCACTTATATGTGGAATCTTAAAAACCCCAAACTCATAGAAATAGAGAGGAGATTGATGGTTGCCAGGGGCAAGGGTGAGGGGGTTTGGGAAAATGGGCGAAGGTGGCCAAAGGGTAAAATTAAAAAGGCCTGGGGATATAATGTACACCGTGATGACTATAATTAATAATGTATTGTACATTTGAAGGTTGATAGGTTAGTAAATCTTAAAAGTTAATATCACAAGAAAAAAAAACTTGTAACTATGTGTGTATGGATGTTAACTAGACTCAATGTCATAATCATTTTGTAATATGTACAAATATCAAATCATTATGTTATACACCTGAAGCTAATATCTTATGTGTCAACTACACCTCAATAAAAACCAAAATAATAATTGGAGACTTCAATACCCCACTCACAATAATGTATAGAACTAGACAGAGGATAAATAAGGAAAGAGTAGAAATAACACAATAAACCAATTAGATCTAACAGACATATACAGAACATTCTACACAACAGACAGATCTAACAGACATATATAAATTCTTCACAAGTACACATGGGACATTTTCCAGGACACAGCATATACTGGGCAACAAATTAAGTCTCTATGTATTTTTTTTTTTAAAGATTTATTTATTTGACTGAGAGAGAAAGAGAGAGAGAAAGCGCACAAGCAAGGGGAGCGGTAGACAGAGGGAGAGGGAAGAGGCTCCCCACTGAGCAGGGAGCTCGATGCGGGGCTTGATCTCAGGACCCGGGAAGCATGATCTGAGATGAAGGCAGACACTTAACTGACTGAGCCTCCCAGGCGCCCCAAGTCTCTATGTACTTTAAATATACTTATCAATACAAAGTATCTTCTCCAACCACACTGGTATGAGGTTACATATCAGTAACAGAAGGAAAACTGAAAAATTCACAAAACTGTGGAAATTAACACACTTTTAAACAATCAACAGACTCAAGAAGAAATCACAAGGGAAATGAGAAAATACTTAAAGACAAAAATGAAAATACAATATACCAGAATTTAAGGGACACGGCAGAAGATGTACTAAGGGGAGGGGCATTTATAGCTATACACACTTAAAATATAAGATCCCAAATCAACAACCTAATATTACAACTAGAAAAAGAATGAACTAAACCAAAGCTAGCAGAAAGGAAAAGATAATAAAGATTAGAGCAGAGAGAAATGAAATAGACAATAGAATGAAACTGAAAGTTGGCTCTTTGAAAGGATTAATAAAATTGACAAAACTTTAGTTGGACGGACTAAAAAAGACTGATAAGGGGCACCTGGCTGGCTTAGGCAGTAGAGCATGGGACTCTTGATCTTGCACTCATGAGTTCGAGCCCCACGTTGGATGTAGAGTTTACTTAAAAACAAAACAAGACACAAATTACTAAAATCAGAAATGAAAGTAGGGACATGACCAATTCTACAAAAATAAAAAGGATTATGATAGTATTATGAATAGTTGTATGCCAATACATTGGATAACCTACATGAAATGGCTCAATTCCTAGAAACACAAAACCTACCAAGATTAAATCACAAAGAAATAATGAATCTGAATATCAGACCTATAACTAGTATGATTGAATCCACAATCAAAAAACCTCTAACAAAGAAAAGCCCTGGACCTGATAACTACATGGGTGAATTCTATTAAACATTTATATAAAAACTAACCAATCCTTTCCAAACTTCTCCAAAAAGTTTAAGAGAGAACACTTTGTAACTCATTTATTAGGCCAGCACAACTTTGATACCAAAGCCAGAGAAAGACATTCCAAGAAAACTACAGACCAATATTACTTATGAATATTAATGTAAAAACCCTCAGCAAATTAGTAAATAAAAATAAGCCTAATAAAAGGATTACACATCATGACCAAGTGGAATTTATTTCTGGAATATAAGGATGGTTCAACATAGGATAACTGATCAATGTAATACACCACATTAACAGGAAGAAGGGAAAAAAAAGACATGATTATCTCAATGCAGAAAAAGCATTTGACAAAATTCAACACATTTCAATGATAACGTTAAAAAACTAGGAATAGAAGGAAATTATCTCAACATAATAAAAGCCATGTATGAAAAAAGGTAAAGATATCCATCTTCATCACTGGAACATGGTTCTGGAAAGTCTAGGTAGAGCAAATAGGCAAGAAACAGAAATAAAAGGCATCCAAATTGGAAAAGAAGTAAAATTATCTGTGTTTACAGACGGTATAATCTTATATGCACAAAACCCTAAAGAGTCCACAAAAACAAGTGTTAGAATAAATGAATTCAGCAAAGCATCAGGATACGAAGTCACCACACAAAACTCAGATGAATCTTTATAAACCCACAATGAACAATCTGAAAGGCAAATTACAAAAACAATTCCATTTACAACAGCTTCAAAAACAATACTTAGAAATTAACCTTAAGAAGGAATTTACCTTAGGAAGGTAAAAGACTTGTACAATGAAAACCACAAAACATCGCTGAAAAAAAAATTAAATTTGGCATAAACAGAAACACAGTTCATGTTAATGGACTGGAAGACAATATTATTGAAATGTCAATATTACCCCCAAGCAATCTACAGATTCAATGCAATCCCTACCAAAATTCCAATGAAGATTTTTTGCAGGAATAGAAAAACCCATCCTAAAATTCATCTGGAATCCCAAGGGATCCCAAATAGGCAAAATAGTCTTGATAAAGAACAAAACTGGAAGGGGTGCCTGGGTGGCTCAGTCGTTAAGCGTCTGCCTTTGGCTCAGGTCATGATCCCAGGGTCCTGGGATCGAGCCCCGCATCGGGCTCCCTGCACTGCGGGGAAGCCTGCTTCTCCCTCTCCCCCTCCCCCTGCTTGTGTTCCCTCTCTCACTGTCTCTCTCTCTGTCAAATAAATAAAATCTTCAAAAACAAAAAAACAAAAAAACAAAACTGGAGGACTCACACTTCCTGACTTCAAAACTGAGAGGTACAGTAATCAAAACGGTATAGTATTGGCATAAAGACAGCAGATAGATGAATGGAATAGAATAAGAGAACCCAGAAATAAACCCTCACATATATGAGCACATGATTTTTGACAAGCTTGCCAATACCATTCAAATGGTGCTGGAAAAACTGAATATCCATATGCAAAAGAATGAAGCTGGAACCTTCCCTAACATCATATACAAAAATTACTCAAATTGGATCAAACATCTAAATGTGAGGCCTAAAACAAAACTCTTGGAAGAAAACATTGGACAAAAGCTTCAAACATTGGCCAGGGCAATGATTTCTTGGATATAGCAGCAAAGGCACAGGTAAAAAAGAAAAAATAGACAAATTGGACTTCATGAACATTTTTAAAAACTGTGCAACATAAGACACTATCAAGAGAGTAAAAAGGCAAACCACAGAATGAGAGAAGGTATTTGCTAATCATGTATGATAAAGATTTAAACTCCAAATATGTAAGTATTCCCAAAGCAACAAAAGCCAAACAACCTGTTCAAAAATGGGCAAAGGACTTGAACAGACATTTCTCCAAAGAGGACTGACTGCAGTGTAAGATCTGACAGTTGGCTTTTCTTATCCTAAAGCAAGTGCCCGACTTAAGCTTTGAATGCAGAGGCATCTGCTTCACCCCCTCTGAAGAAAGCTATTTCCAATGAACACAAAGCCACCCATAGGACTAAAGAGCCAGGCTGCCTTCCCACACGGAGAATCCTTTGTTTTAGAGATCTTAGTTAATTTCACTAACTGACCATTTGGGCCACTTGTTTTTTCTCTTCCTGAGCTATACTCCTACACTTACGTTTTAAGTTAACCAATAAAGACCCAGCCCTTGAAACCCTAGGCCCCCACCCTCAACGCCAGTAAAAGCAGAACCCCAGTCCTGTTCTCTCGTTCTCTGTCTCCCTCTCTGTACCAATTACCTGGTTGTGTGGCCCCCATGGCATGCCTTGTACACTCCAGGGCTTGTAAATAATCAACTACTTTTTCCTTCAGTTTTCTAAAGGTTTTTGTTCAAGGGCATCTTGCAATCATAAGAACCACAAGGTCCGGTCCAATCATAACATAAGTTTGGAAAGGGGAAAGGTCCTTGGGAAGCTCACTAGTTCCAGGCATTTCTATTCAATAGCATTACCACAGATAGGCTGAGACTGGCACAAAACGATGGCCAATAGGGATGCCTGGGTGGCTCAGTTGGTTAAATATCTGCCTTCGGCTCAGGTCATGATCCCAGGGTCCCGGGATCAAGTCCTGCATCGGGCTCCTTGCTCGCCTGGGAGTCTGCTTCTCCCTCTGCCTGCTCAACCTGCCACTCCCCTTGCTGTGCTCTCTCTCTCTCCCCCCCTAACAAATAAATAAAATCTTGGGGGGGGGGGGGGAAAGGCCAAAAAATACATAAAAAGATGTTCAACATCACTAATTAGGGAACTGACCTCACACCTATTAGAATGGCTACTGTAAAAGAAAAAAAAAGAAAAAAAACAAAATTGGTGAGGATGTAGAAAATCTGGAACCCTCGTGCAGTTGGTGGGAATGTAAAATGGTACAGCCACTGTGGAAAACAGTATGGGGGGGGTCCTCAACAAATTAAAAACAGAATTACTATATGATGCAGCAATTCCACTTCTTGGTACATATCTGTAGGGGTCAGGACAGACCTCTCTCAGAATGTGCCACTTTGGCATATGGATTATTTTGTGCTAAAGGCACTTGAGACCCTATAGGCTCAAGAGAAACTTTTGTCCTCCTTTAACAATACAGAACAACCTAAACTGCGGGGTCTTTTCCAGAATAAGAGTTATTAACAGAGATAAATTTTATCTGAGCCACCCATCTGTATGGTAGGACAAACATCTAATCACCAAATATCTGCTCTTTTTGCTGCCCTGTGAAGTGCATTCCTTTCCTCTGAAGTCGCAGACCCCAAGCCCTTTTCCCTTCATTCAGAATGACATATATACCTCATTTCGCCAGTCTTTCCATGTCTATGTGGTTTCCTTGAATGTATGCCTATTAAATTTTATTTTCTCCTGTTAATCTGTCTTGTGTCAATTTGATTCTTAGTCCAGCTAGAAGACCTTTGAAGAGACAGGAATTCTTGCCACCCCACCCCCTCAACATATCCAAAAGAACTGAAAGCAGGGTCTCAAAGAGAGATTTGTACACACCACATTGATACCAGCATTATTCACAATAGCGCAAAAATGGAAGTAACCCAAACATCCATTGACAGATAAAAGGATAAACAAACTGTGGTATATACATATAAGGGTATATTACTTGGCTTGTAGAAAAAAGGAAATTCTGCATTATGCTAGGACATGGACGAACCTTGAGAATATTATGGTAAGTGAAATAAACCAGTCACAAAAAAGACAAATACAATGTACCCATTTATATGCAGTACCTAGAGATGTCAAATTCATAAAGACAGGAAGCAGGACAATGGCTGCCAAGGACTAAGGGGAGTGGAGAAAGGGAAGTTCTAAAGTTTCAGTTTTACAAGATGAAAAGAGTAAGGAAGATGGGTGGTGGTGATAGTCCCTCAACATTATCAACGTATGTAATACCACTCATCTGTATGTAAAAAGGGTTAAGAGGGCAAATTTTGTTACATTTTACCACACACAAAGCTTGGTACACCAGTTTTCCTTCTCCACCAGAGTAAAAAGAAACTGCACCTTAAACCCAAACCCCCTGCACTAACATGTAATGTCTTCTACAATCTGGATTCTTCCTACTTTCCCAAATGGATCATTGAGCAGGCACAGATTACATGAATGGTCTACACACTATCCTGGGCTAACAGTGACATCTTGTGGCCAGTAATCATTTTTCCGCACAGTATGACTAGGTGCTTCTCAAACTTTCAAATATGCTGAAGTGGGAAGTGGGAAGTCGGGGGGGGGGGGGGGTCTTGTTAAAATGGTATTGTGACTCAGCAGGTGGGGGGGGGCCAGGATCTGTACTTCATGCAACTCCCAAGTAATGCTAACGCTTCTGATCTGGGGAGCAGCCCTGGAGCAGCAACGGTCTTCAGTTCACTGACAACTTCACTCGTGGAGGAACACAGGTGTTCCCTGGTCACCCACTTCTCTCCCCATTTTACCGGTTACAGCTTCCTATACGGTCATGATCCCATCCACCATGCCTGCGAGCATTTCCTTCTGAACTCCTCCTTCCCATTTTCTACTGATTCCTGTCCATTTAGCTCAGGAGGATCGCTTTCTCTGCACCTGTGTCAAATCAGTCTCGACTGAGAAAATGAAGATAGTTTCTTCTCTCAAGCACCTTGCAGGTTTGAGACAATAGCATAATTGACTGTCACAGACCCTCTCCTCCCTCTTCAGTTAAGCAAAACGGCTGGGCTTCCAAGTTAGGTTCCTGGGTTCCAAACCCGCTCGGACCTAACACACCTCACCTGAGATCGTGGGCAAGCCACATCCCTTCCGTGAGTCTGTTTCCTTAACCCTAAAAGAGGGGTTAGCAATGGCACCTTCCCCTGGGCTGTCCTAGGCATTAAAAGACAGTGCCCATAAAAGCCGCTGCATCTCTTGGGCTGGGGCACAGCGGCCCCTGCTCCTCTGCGCCGCTGGCGTCCGCCCACCCCTCGGGAGCCCCCCCAACACACCTGCGGGCGCCCCCACCCGCGGGCGTTCCCTCCCACCTGCG
>NW_023270615.1:21079335-21190135 GCF_011800145.1 Mirounga leonina
GCTCCCTACACACACACACACCCGCGGACACCCCACACACACCCGCGGGCGCTCCCTCCCCCCAAATACCCGCGGGCGCTCCCCCCACATACACACTCCCGCGGACGCCCCACGCACCTGCGGGCGCTCCCCCAGACACCCGCGAGCTCCCCTCACCGCCCGCGCAGCGCTCCCAGTCTCCCGCACACTTCCATCCTGTTATTTCTCAAAGGGAGCCCCACTGTCAGTGTCAACTGCCCCCCTCAGGTGGCCCGCGGCGACACACGCCAGGAAGCCGCGCAGCCGCCCGCCCCGGAGCCTGCGAAGGAGACGGCGAAGACTTCCGCTCTCCTCCGCCAGCCCGGCACTCGGCTGCGGCGGGGCCGGGCGAGGACAGCGGAGCCCCCGGCGCGCGGGAGACGTGGGGGGGTGCGCGGCCGGCGGAGCCCTTCACCCGCCCCCAGGGACTGCGGGAGCACGTACTGCGCTCGCCAAGTGTCTTCCCCCGCCGCCCGCGGTTCCTCGCACGCCCGCCGCAGGGCAGCGATCTCAGCCTCCAAGGCGCGGACCTCGGCCCGCTGCGCGTCCATGGCGCCGCGCTGACGAGCAGCGGCCGGAGCGGGGCGCGCCTCGCCGGGCGCTTCAAGCCTCCCGCGCTGCCGGCGCAGACCATCCGGGAACTCGGCGGGGGGGCGGGGGAGGGGGACGCCCGCGCGTGCCGCCCGCGCGTGCCGCCCGCGCCCGCTCGCAGTATCCCGGACTCGGGCCGTCGCTGCGGTCCTGCCCCACCTGGCCCCCAGCGGCCCCCGCGCTCCGAGAGAGTCGGCTAGCTCCAACCCGAAGCCCAAGGGCGCGGCAGCCCACCCCGCTCCAGTGGACCTTGGGTCCACCCGGGCGAGTACGTCACTGGAGAGGCGGTTCCGGGGCCACGTGACCGGGAGCCTCTGTATTTTCCGTCCGCCCCGCCGCTTCCGCTTTTTTGTCCGGGAGTCGAAGAAGCGGAGGCTCTGATCGTCGGTACTACGAATTAGGGAGTTTCGGTTCTGAGTCCTTTGCACATTGAGGGCAGGATGACGGAGGCTTCGCGGCACTCCGGAGGACCGCAAACCAAATGAAGAGAACTCGGAACTGCGCGTGGCCACGGAACCTTAGGAGGCTGGATTGGAAATCCAGCAGGAAGGAAGACAGACCGCGCCTGCTGGGCCACGTGACTGGAAGTTAGGGACCTGGGCGGCGCTGGGTGCCGAAGGCGACGTGGTGAGGAGTGGGTCTGGGGCCCGGGAAGTGACGGGGTCGTTTGGCAGCCCCCTGCGTATCGTCTTCGGGTCTTCGGGAGGAAGAAGGCTGGGGACTGGGGAGGCCACCAGAAAGATGTAGGCCGTGGCTCACGCCCGGAGCACCAGCCCCGCTTGGGAGGGCCTGTGCGCTCTTGGGGAAGGGCAGGGTCCGAGCCGAGCGCCTGGCTCGTGATGGGCCTTAAATCTCGGTGACTCCGGAAGAGTTTTCCTGAGTCGGTCCTAATGCAGCAGGTTCCCTGGTGCGGCGTTACCAGTCACAGGTTCTGAGACAGGATCTGTTTCTAGTTGTGGCTTCACCACTGGTTCTCCGAATGGCGTTGGGAGGATGCCTTCACCTCTCTGCTCATCGGGAAAACGAGAGGCGTGCGAACCGCCTCGTACAACGCTGGCACGTGGTGGAAAAAAAAAAAGCCTGTGTATCTGTGGTATCAGCTGCTGTCGTTGTGTGGAACAGCGTTTTGCAGAGGCTTGTGTTGCCACGTAGCGTCGTAATGGTAGCGTGTGTGCAGTCAGGGCTCTGAGGAGCTCCGGGATGGAGAGCTGCTTCCGCATGTTAACCGGCCACACCGCGTTTCTGTCAGCTTTTGTTAAAGTGAATAAATGAAAGTGTGAACGAATAAAGGAAGAACACCTAAAAGTATGCATAATAAATGGGGGGGGTAGAGTGCAATATTGTGGTCATGTAGAAGGAAAGAATTTGCCGGTACCTGTGTCTGTGTGTGTGTAGAGGAGGTGCTGTTCCAAAGAGCGTTTGTGGAAAACGTGGATTTAGGGCTTGAGCAGAGTCTCCAGGGATAAAATTCGGAAGTAATGCAGGAAGAAATGAAACACGGGTCCAGGCCACCAGTTTGCCATACAAGGTGCAGGGGAAGGAGGTCGGGGGCTTTTTTCAGATATGAGAAGAACCAAGGGAAAGAACTCTTCCAAGTAGATAGGAGATTGTTTTTCTCACTAGAACACACTGAGTGTATGTGCAGCCTTCATGAAAGCCGACAGAGAAGTGAAGCGCCTATTTGTGGGTGGCCTTGGTCAGAACATTTCCAAGGCAGACCTACAAAATCAGTTCAGCAGATTTGGAGAAGTTTCTGATGTGGAGCTCATCACACGAAAAGATGACCAAGGTGAGTCTGTAGTCCTTCGTGGGTCGTTAAAGGCAGATAAAATTTATATCAAGTATCACAAAATAGTGGAACCCCAGAGTGAATGTTAGCCCTGACGCTGAAAGTGATACGTGTTTCATTGCAAGATACGAGTCTGTGTGTGCCAGCCCCCTGCCCTGTGCCTTGAAGGTGTTATGTAAAATGTGGAACCTGCCCAGAATTGCATTTCTGAAATCAGAAGACATTCTAAATTCTAAAACATCTGCTTTCTGAAACATGCAACTGTTAATTTCCAAAGCTAGAATTCTAGTATTTACTAGGTGTCCTACTGGATAGAATATTACTAACATAGAACAATTGAAACACTTCTTTAACTGATGGCTTAATTTCTTTTGGAGTATTTTTATTTATTTATTTATTTTTATTTTTTATTTTTTTAAAGATTTTATTTATTTGACAGAGAGAGACACAGCGAGAGAGGGAACACAAGCAGGGGGAGTGGGAGAGGGAGAAGCAGGCTTCCTGCGGAGCAGGGAGCCCAGTGTGGGGCCTGATCCCAGGACCCTGGGATCATGACCTGAGCCGAAGGCAGACGCTTAACGACTGAGCCACCCAGGCGCCCCTGGAATATTTTTATAAACATTCTTAGAAAAATGTAATCTTTGTATCCAGTAAAACTAAACAAGATTTTTCTTTGAAAGAGTAAGATTCTAAGAGTCATTTTTTAAATTTAGAAACTTGATTATTTTTACATTGTTCTCTGGGTAAGAGTTTAAGTAATTTTTTTTTCTTTTAGGAAACCCACAGAAAGTCTTTGCATATATCAACATCAGAGTAGCAGAAGCAGATCTGAACAAATGTAAGATTTGTTTTCTATTTGCTTTCTATGTGCTTTCTATTCTATTTGCCATTTCATGTCACTGTGTAACTTGGAATAACTTTGGTTCTAAATCTAAACCTTAACAGCCGCTTGCAAAACATCCAGAAAAATAGCCATGGTTGAGAGAATTCCAACACCCTACAATTCAGCAGGTTTAGGTCCATCCCATTTGGTGTAAGCAGACATATGGCAGCACATTGCTCAAAAATGGATTCTCAAATATTTTGGACAAGAGAACACGTTCATAGAAACTGCCTGTTAACACATAGCCCACTGGATATTATGCCATACTCCCCCTCCCTGGTGTGTTCATTTCTGAGGCAGCTAATTCTTGTCATTAAGCACCATCAGGAGAGGGCTTCACAGTATGCCCTGTAAGACCATATCCTTAAAATTATGAAATCTCTATCAGTAAGTTAGTAGAGCTGAGGGCAAACTGGCCTTCAACAAAGAAGGAGGGGGAGATAGTTGGTACAGCCACTGATGCAAGAATGTGTGTGAGTTACTAGAGTCTGAAAAATTAAGACACTGAAAAGAGAACATGCTAATGGAGAAAGAGGTCCATCAGCCTTCTTTGTTCTCATTGGGAAAAAAACTGATCTATCCTCTCGTTCAGTGAGAAATAAGTGGTGGTGAAGAGCACATCAGCTCTGCTGTGACCTGTGACAAGTTGTTTAAACTAGAAGCCCCAGTTTACTTACCTGGTATATAACAAAGATAACGTTGACCTCACGATATCACTGCAAAGATTAAATTGAGTAATACGTTAGTATTTAGTGTAGTACCGACCATGTAGAAATTCTGCTTGTGGTTATTACTAACAAAGCTGAGAGCAGCTATTGAGAAAAATCAGCTTCTGGGGCGTAGGAATCGAAACACAGTTCAGTCATCTGCCGCTAATTTATTTGCAAGTTACACAGCGATAATTACTGTGGGCTGATAAATAGAAGTTCTACAGGATTTCATTGTCTTCTGATTCACCCTCTGAAATTACGTTTCACGTTTTATAGTTTTAGTGTGGGAGATAACAATAAAATGTTAAATAAATGTCAGTCATTCACCAGAGGTTTCTGGTATCACTTTGTGGAGGAATGATAAATTTCGCTTTACATTTTACACATTTGCTTCATTCAGTTCTTCTAGGAACGCTGGACGATAAGGAGCTTAAGGACTCCTGGGGTGGTTGGCTCAGCTGAGACCAGGACCTAGGCCTTTTCTCCCCAGGTCGTGGTTTTGTTTTTTGTTTTTTTTTAAGATTTTATTTATTTATTCATGAGAGACAGAGAGAGAGAGAGGCAGAGGGAGAAGCAGGCTCCCAAGGAGCAGGGAGCCCGATGCGGGACTCGATCCCAGGACCCTGGGATCATGACCTGAGCCGAAGGCAGACGCTTAACCATCTGAGCCACCCAGGCGCCCGGTCATAGTTTTTTTATTCTGTGTCTCTTTTTGAAAAACATGTACTTTTCTTGGTACTAATTAGAAAAAACATGCGCTGCCATATATTTTTGCATTGCCATGTATTTGAGTAATAATTCTTTACTTTACAGGTATGTCTGTTTTAAATAAAACAAAATGGAAAGGTGGAACACTACAAATTCAGCTAGCAAAAGAAAGTTTTTTGCACAGGTAAGATTTGTTCTGCATGGATTTAAACTCTATTTTGTTCTATTGTAAATGGTTTTATATATTCACTTAATTGATTGAAACTATCAAGTAATATGTTATTATATACTTGGCAAACTCAAACATTACAAATAGAGCTAAAACCAGGGGTACCTGGGTGGCTCAGTTGGTTAAGCGACTGCCTTTGGCGCAGGTCATGATCTCAGGGTCCTGGGATCGAGCCCCGCATCGGGCTCCCTGCTCAGTGGGGAGCCTGCTTCTGCCCCTCCCCCTGCTCATGTTCTCTCTCTCTTGCTCTCTCTCTCTCTCAAATAAATAAATAAAATCTTAAAAATAAAATTACCTTTCTTTAAAAAAAAAAAGAGCTAAAATCCCTTTCAACTGTGACTCCCCACGACCCCAGACCCACCAAAAAAGATAATGCAATGCACTTACATGGTTTTTTATTTTAAGATTTGCTTTATGTATTTGACAGAGAGAGCTCACAAGCAAGGGGAGCAGCAGAGGGAGAGGGAGAAGCAGGCTTGGCGGGGAGCAGGGGCTCCATCCCAGGGTCTCGGGATCATGACTTGAGCCCGAAGGCAGATGCTTAACCGACTGAGCACCCCCAACATGTGTTTTAACTTAAAAAATATATACCTATTTCATCTTTGTAAACACAGCCTTCTCTGGGGATGTAGATCTTCCCCCTTTTTTGTAGCGATTGTTTAGTACTGTTTCCGAAAATAGCTATACCACAGGGTATTTGGTTATCCCCCTGTGATGATGGACATTTAGACTATTTCCACTTCTCATAATAGCTGACCCTTGAGAATGGCTCCTGCATAGTCCATGGGTTCCTTGGGTTTATGTCCACAGGAGAGTTGTTTTATCATAGGATTATGTACATTTAACATTTTAATAGACACTAGCAAATTGCTTATGTTGATTTTGGCTGTTAATGCTAGAGTCATATAAAGACACGAAGATAATAGGAAGTCCCTGTATGAGAGGCATAAGATTAATTATGCAAGTGATTTAAGAACAAGACAGTGTAATAACCATTAGAGCATTTTAAGATCCTGCAAGGTATTATTGTCAGAGAGAAAAGATTATATGGGTTTGGGAGATTTCTAAATTGGAAATAGTTTAGGGATGTACAGCTGGAGCGACTGGGAAGGTTGGTTAGATTGTTCTAGGCCCAGGAAATGGCAAGGTCTGAAACAAGTGGCAAGCAGCCTACTGAAGGCATATTTTGAAGGAGTGGTCTGGTGAGACTCTGACTCTGTTCTTCCACTCAGGGCCTCTGTGAACAGCGTAGTGATGGGACTTTATTCCGTAGCAATTCATTGCCTACTCTCTGCAGGAACCGGAGCCCTGGTCCTGAGCAGGGTGGGCATGCTGTGCTGCTACTTTGGAGTGTCTGGGCAGGCATGCCTGAGGAACTTGAGTCTGACCATCATTCTGGGAAGTGGAATGTAAAAGAGACAGACCAGGGGCAAAGAGGCCCCTAAGGACTGGTCAGTGCAGCTCTCCAGGCCTGAATAAGGTGGGGGAGTTTGAATTGGAAGGTTGCGATGGCATTCTGCATTCTCTTCATTAAGAGGGTAGAAATAATCAGGCCTTGGCAGATTGGGCTCTCAAAGACACCTCTTCTTCATGAAGAGTGAAGGGATTGAGGATGGAGAAAATGCTAAAAGTAAGCAGGAGAAAATTGAGAGGCCCTAAATGATCACTATAAAGTCAGAAGCTTTACGGTATTAAAAACAAAACACTTAATAGCATGGTTGGTTATTTTAACTCTTATTTATATTTTTTTTTTTCAGATTGGCCCAGGAGAGAGAAGAATCAAAGGCAAAGAAAGAAAAATCAACAATAGACAACACCAGCTTTTTGGAAAAGTTGGGAGTGGTGGATTTCCATGTGAAAGCTGTGCCAGGGACAGAAGTGCCAGGTCACAAGGTGAGTCTCGCTGGCAGCCTGAGTAGCCCAGGAACCGAGTCCTGAGACCAGGGAACCATGGGTGCCATGTCTTGAGCAGTTGCTTTTTCCCTTGCTTTGAAGCACTTAACATAGGCAGTGCTTTATGGTTTTCACAGTGCATTTACAAGTCTTGGGAACGCACAGTGCCCCCTCATTTTACAGGAAGAAATCAAAACCCAAATGGAGGTGGGTCTCCCAAGCAACATTGGTGGTGAGGCATACAGGCTGGTCCCAACTTTGCCTTTTTAATGATTAGTGTTTTTGTTAGTGCCCTACATGGTTTATATGGGACTGATAGCTGCCCCACTTGTCCTTCTTTTTTCTTTCCTTATACGCTGTTTTTGTGAACTCCTGTTTCATCATCAAAAACAAAACCCAACGTGGGGTGCCTGGGTGGCTCAGTCGTTGAGCATCTGCCTTTGGCTCAGGTCGTGATCCCAGGGTCCTGGGATCGAGCCCCGCATCAGGCTCCCTGCTCAGGAGCTGGTCTGTTGCTGGTTTCCTAACTCCCTTCTCCTTCTCCACTCCCCCTGCTCGTGTTCCCTCTCTCGCTGTGTCTCTGTCTGTCAGATAAATAAATAAAATCTTTAAAAAAAACAACAACAAAACAAAACCCAACAGTAGTAATATGGCCCACTATGAGTGTGAATTTTTTTTTTAAAGTTGTGTTTATGCAGTGTGGTTAATCTTTTCCGTTTGTGACATACATAGTAAATGTATTCTTTTTTTTTCTTTTAGAATTGGGTTGTGAGTAAATTTGGAAGAGTATTACCTGTCCTTCACCTAAAGAATCAACATAAACGTAAAATATCCTTTGCAATTTGGCCTTTCAGAGTAACTATTATTTACCACAGTGATGGATACTTGCAGAAGTTCACTTCATCCCACTAGAATTTCCCTGCCTCTGTCAGTAAATCTTAGATGCTTAAAGGTTATGTTCCCCATTTCTAGGCAAGGTAAGACCTACCTGCTTCCACGTGTGAAACAATGAGAGGTTCATGAGAGACTGTGAGGAGGCTTTATACTAGTGAGTGACAAAAGTGACACTTGTCAGAGAAGCACTTGTATTGATTAACTTTTACATCCCCCGTCTTGATTGACATGGATTCAAAGCCGTTGCCCAAGGTGCCAAAGAAGGGCGAGGGGACTCTGCTGTGGCTGAAGAAGGCGCTGGAGGAGGTGGGGCATGGTTTACATTGGTAGAAAGTGGTGGGAAGAAGACCAAGCAGGAGAAAAGCAGTAGGTAGGAATATGTAGATGGGCAGGAGAACGGTGGGTGGAGAAGTAGTGTGCATCCTGGACGAGCAAACATGGAGGCCTGTTCCCTTGAGGAAATGAAGTCAGATTGTCGGGGACCGTGAATTCCCAGCATCGTGGACTTGTGGGCAAGCTGTAACCCTGTGTGCCAGTCAAGGAAACAGAAGCAGCTCCAGGCGTTCCCGAGGGGATGCAGTACAAACAGCTGGATTCAGCAGGTGCTGGGGGAGCATGCAGCTGATGGGCAGGTTGTCCGAGATTAATAACTGCAGCAGACTGCTAACACCCTGGGGCTAGAGAAGCGGAGGTGGGGGGTGTCTTCATTGCTCACAGCTACTGTGCCCTGGGGCCGCTGGAAAACTGGCCACACCTGCTTCTGCTCTCCTGGCGCTAACGTCCAGGAAAGCTCACTTCCTGTCAGCCTTCCCTCTGTGGCAACCACCAACAACAGCAAAGAGGAGGACGTTGAAGGACAGTGTGAAGCTGACAAGAGACACTGCCTGGCACATCTCACGTTTTTGGCATGCATTTTTCAGTAGTTACCAGATGCTAATTTAGTTCTTACTAAAAGTCCTAGAAGGACTTTTCAGGATTGATCACTGAAAGCAACTTACACTTGCCTATTCATATGTGTTAGGAAACCAGCAAATGCTAGCTGTCGTCACAGCACTTTGACATTAACTAGGCTTTTTATGGACAATGTCAGCGACAAAACAGGCCTAGGAAAGAATTACTAGCTTCCTAATAAAGACCTACAAGATGCAGAGAGTGAGCAGAATGTGGAATGGATGTTACTGGGCTGGGAGAACCAGGACTGAGGAGGCAGGAATGGCCAAAAGCAGTTGGAGTAAAGGACATGCAGCGTCCAGCTGTGCCCTGCAGAGTGCCCCTCTGTACTCTGCTTTACAGTACCAACTCAGATTTACAGAAAACCGCATGTGGCCCCTGTACCTGGAATAGAACCTGTATGGGTTTGCTGCTGTGCCAGTTAACCGTGATGGTGCTGTTTTAACTCTAGACATGCCAGTGCCACAGATCCTGAGGTCACCCAGTGAAGTGCTCATTGTGTTTGATGGGAAAGGGAGGGTAGGCCGAGTAAGTGACCTGCTCGAGGTCAAACAGTACTCCTTGTGCTTCACCACATTGATAGGTTTTCCTAAAACCTAGTGCCTCTGTTTTGTTCCTTGACTCTGGTAACATCATGAAGTACGACCCATCAAAATACTGCCACAACTTAAAGAAGATCGCAGAGGATGTCACTCATGCCACCCCTGTGTCCAGCCTTACCTGGGAACTGGAAGGAGGGGATGACCCTATGAGTAAGAAGCGACGAGGGGAGTTCTGTGCTGTTCACAGCCCCCCCCGGAAGAGGATCAAAGCGCAAAAGGACGAGGCGTCCGCTGCTTCTCCAGCTGTGAGAGCAAGACCCCGCATGGTCCCAGGGAGTCTGTATCCCACACAACAAGAGGTGGCACAGGAAGCACCCTGTAAGCCCGTTACTGCTCAGTTGCCCTGTGTCCTTGCTTCTCACAGCCAGAAACTTAACAGTGTGTTCGTTCAGACGTCTGGCACAGGAACTACCAGGCACAGAAATCACATGTCTGAAGAAGAGATGCGATTACCGATCGCAAGAGAGGAAAGCCTGGGGAAAACTACATGGTCCTCAGTGGGTGACTCTGTAGATGAGCCCTTTGAAGTCGTACGGGGGGACTTCAGGTCAGGTGTTCATAAGTTGCGTTCTGTAACAGCATTAGGTGTCAGTAATGTCTCCTGCCGGGATGGGAATGGTAATGCCCTGGGAAACGATTGCAACTATGATTCAGGAGATACAGATGAGATCATCGCAGCAAAGAAAAAGACCAGTGAGGTCAAAAACAATGCAGAGTTTTCACAAGTGGAAAAGTCTGCACACAGGAAAACGTCTTTGAGAAATAGAAAAAACTGTGTTAAAGCGCGAAAAAGAAAGAACAACCCAGAGCAAGCCGTCAGTCCCAGGGTCACAGCCCACTGCAGCAGCAGGGAAGAGGCAGGCTCTGCATCAGAATCTGCCGAGTCTTCGGGAGATGAGGAGTATGATGCCATGATGAAAAACTGCCCCCGTGTGCAGCTCACCTTAGCTGATCTGGAACAGTTGGCTGGCGGCATCCTGCAGCCTCCCGAAGAAGATCCTGAGCACGGTGGCCAGGAGACCGCCGCAAAGTGTGACAGGACTCCGGGTGGCCTGCACAGAGCAGCCCAGCCATGTATCTGTCCCGAGGACATTGTGGCTGACCTTTTAGAAGGAGAAGAGAACACCTGTGGAAAACAGAAACTGAAGGAAAACAACTTAAAGCCAAAATTCCAGGCTTTCAAGGGAGTAGGCTGTCTCTATGGAAAGGAATCAATAAAAAAACACTTGAAAGAGGTTGTTGCCTCTGACAGTACAAATAAAGATCAGAATTCCTTGAAACTTGATCCCAGTAGCATGTCGATGGAGAAGGGGTCCCCATCAAGCAAACTAACTCCTCTCCAACATGCAAAGAAGACCAAGGACCCAAACCAAACTCGGCCTCAAAAGAGACGTTCTCCTTTCCAGAGCCAGGATCACAAGATGGTGTCCCCTAGCAGTTTGGAAGAGGGAGGTAGGAATCCTATTTCTAGTCTTTTGCCGTTAAAAGATAAGGAATATTTAAGTCTTGGTGCAAAAACCCCCAAGGTAGACTTTGACGGAGACTGCCGCCACAGGACCCGGGAGACCGGAGAGGGCTCCGGACAGAGCAGCCACCCGGCGCCTGGGAAAGCACCGGAGGGCTCCTCCAGGAGAGACGCTCGGGGAAGCAACACCAACTTCCCACTTTCTGTGAACATTTGGTCCGATGTTCACACTAAGGAGAAGCATGCTGAAGACAATCAGAAGCGTTTGGCAGCCTTGGAAGCAAGGCAGAAAGCAAAGGAAGTGCGGAAGAAGCTGGTTCATGACGCCCTGGCAGACTTGGTGAGTGCTCTCCCAGTGTGGGCGCCACGAGGCCACCCTTCCTTCCCTTGAAGGTCGGCGTGCCCCTCCAAGCTCTTTATCCCAGCACCCACCTGTTTCATGTTGTGTCCCTTGAGTTAGAAGCTTTTTTTTTTTTTTAAAGATTTTATTTATTTATTTGAGACAGAATGAGAGAGAGAGAGCACATGAGAGGGGGGAGGGTCAGAGGGAGAAGCAGACTCCCTGCCGAGCAGGGAGCCCGATGCGGGACTCGATCCCGGGACTCCAGGTTCATGACCTAAGCCGAAAGCAGTCGCTTAACCAACTGAGCCACCCAGGCGCCCGAGTTAGAAGCTTTTGTCGCCTTATGTCTTTAGTATATACCAGAGACATTGAGTTTGAACTCTGTTTACTGAAAACATTCTTACTTGTTTTAACCTCAATTTTTCCTCATGATTTCTTTTCGTTTGGAAGCTATAACTGGCATAGTTTAGTGACGTGTCCGAATTTGCAAATAAGTCACCAGTGATTTAATCTCATTAAGATTCACGATACTGACTTTATTCATTCTTTCAACAACCGTAAGTGTCTGTGAAGTCCCAGGCCTTCACAGTTAGTGCTAGACTTCCGGGATGAGGATCGTGGTCCCTGCCTATGGCGGTCGTTGGCTCACAGAGTGGTGGGCACAGGGCCCAGAGAGAAGAGTGCCCATGCACCCCAGCAAGTCAGCCAGGAGGAAGGGCAGGGGCTTCCTCAGCCTGAATGGAGTCTAAGGAAGAAGGATCAGTGTGAACTGGTTGGGCAGAGGCAGGAGGGCGGGAAGGGAGAGGAAAGGCATTCCATGGGAGGGGAGCAGTTTGCAGTCAGTGTAACAGATGTACAGAAGATGAGGATGCTCGGGAGAGGAGCAGGGCAAGTGGTGGGAAGGCTGTGGAGGTTGGACTTTATTCTGTGGCTGTGGAAAGGAAAGGGGTGAAGACTTGCTGCATATATAACAGAACAGGAATCTGCACACTGTGGCTCACAAGCCATCCAGCCTGTGGCCCATTTTGGTACAGCCTTCAAGCTAAGAACGTTTTTACATTTATGAAGGGTTTTTAAAAAGAAGAACCAAGATTATATGTGGCCTGCAAAACCTAAAATATTTACTCTCTGGTCCTTTACAGAAAACATTTACCAGCCTCGGATCTGGGAAAGATTGTTTAGGCCATGACAAACAATAGGTCAGATTGGGAAATCTGGAACCAGGGAGTGTCTGGGAGGTAATTAGCCAGAACCAAGGCAGTGACAGTGGGAATAGACTTAAAAGATAGCAGCAGCATCCACACCTGGAACTTGGGGACCAACTGGACACGGAGAGGAAGAAGTCTCAAGTTTCCATCTTGGGAAACACGTGGATGGTGGCGTTCACTCTAAGGGATGAGAAGGGGCTGTCTTAAGGTGGTGCCTTTGTCAACTGCTCTAGGATGGTCATCCAGAGGACAAGCCAACACACATCATCTTTGGCTCTGACAGCGAGACAGAGGAGCAAAACCACCTGGGAGAGGAGCCCCTGAAGGTAAGTAGCTCGGGAAGTCCATGCAGGCTTTCCGCCACTCTCGCAGGTCCATTTCTGTCTCCTGCATACCAAGACCTCCGACAACTGCCACTTTCAACATCAAGTCCTCCCGAGCCACAGTGAGCCCCCTGGCACCCCCGACCACCACACATACCGATACCAGATTTTCCCCACGTGAAGCTGTCCTCCACATCATCTGCCAGGAGGCATCCATACTGGTGCAAGCCTGCAGAGAGCATGCTCTGTAGTGACTGCACCCCTCCCCCAATGCGGGCTGCACGGGAGCCTCCAGATTAGGACCCAGGTCCTGGGAGATGCATCTGGGTTTCTGGGTCTTCAGTGTGAGAGGAAGACTGGAAAGAAGGGATTGCAGATCGCCTCCGTTGTTAATAAGCACTCCCGTGTGCATCTGCGTTCCAGGAGTCCGTGAGCAGAGTATCTGGGAGGCTGTTTGACAGCAGTGAAGACGAAGAATCTGGCTCCGAGGACAGTCACAGGTTCAGAATTAAACCTCAGTTTGAGGGCAGAGCTGGGCAGAAGGTTAGTGAAGACTGAAAAGTAATCCCACCTACAACATGTCCTTGTTGCTGAATGGTGTTCCCATCTGGGTACGTGCAGCCTTATTTGGATGGTTCGTGGGTCGGTGAGGTTATGCAGACACTAATGTAGGGAATTCCAGGGTGAAGGAGGTGTGCTTGGAGGGTCTTCTGTGGGAGCGCGGTCTTGGGAATGTGGCTCCCAGCTGTCCATGTGTCTGTGCAGCTCCTGGACTTGCAGTCTCACTTCGGCACTGACGACAGATTCCGCATGGACTCCCGGTTTCTGGAGAGTGACAGTGAAGAGGAACAGGAAGGTAAATACCTCCCTGTCCAAACAGTCCGCTGTCGGAGCTGGGGGACCCTGAGAAGTCATCTGGTCTAGGAGAAACTGCGCCCCAAGCCTTGTGAGGCCTGTGACCTCTGGGCTGCTTACGCAGTCCTCCTCGAGCGTGAAGCTGCCCGAAGGACAGGAGAGGATGGCATCCACAGAGACTGTCTCCCTCTGGCCTGGCCCTGGCCCAGGGGCCGGGGGGGGGACACACCTGGCAGCAGTGCAGTGGGTCCTGGTGAGGTTGGGGGAGGAGCTGAGCACCCACCTTCCCTCCGCGGGGCGTGCGGGGGGGGCAGGTGTTGGAGCAGCGGTGAGCACGGAGTGCCCTTCCGCTTGGAGTCCTCCCGACGTGGGTGCATCTCCCAGCCGGTGGTGTTCCCTAGGACTTTCTCCTTCACAGCAGCGCCAGACCGTCTCCACACGACCTGTTGCCTTACCCGTCCAAAAAGCCCTCACGTCCCGCCTGGCCAGGAGGGCGGCCCTCCAAGTGGGGCGCCTGCTTGCCTCTCCCGTCTCCGGACTTCTCTATCCTCACACCTTTTTCTCTCCTTCCTGAGTTAATCTACCCCGAGCCTTAGGCCTCACCATGCGTACTTCCTGTTACCCTTGCTCACGGGCCTGCTCATCCTGCCCTTCTTTCTGCGGACACAGGCCTTAGGTCCCCCCAAAAGCCATTCCTTCCACTCTGCCGGATTTCCAGTTGCCATTCCCATCTTTTGCATTCTAAACTTGAAATTAAAAAGTAAATTGCAGCTAATTCAGAAGAAGTGGCTTTTTGTTGAAAATGCACTTTCTGATCTGACTCAGCCGCTCTTCTTTGAGGTGATTATTCAGTGTAGTGTACGTTTCTGGAAACCAGTGTTCAGAGAAAATTCCCCAGGGTCCACACCAACTTGTGTTTCAGAGCTTCTTGCTCACAGTTCCTCGAGAAGGCAGGGGCAGACAGAACCGTGAAATAGCCTGCATTGAGTGCCACGTCCAGAGGTTGCTTTCTGAACTTCTGGCTCTTCGGTCTGTGTCTCACAGCCATGGATGCCCGTTCACCAAGCGCAGTGGCATTTCCTCCAGCTTCAGCCTCCAGCCTGCCTGTGGCTTTCGTCCCTGTTCACCACCTCGAGATGTTCTCTTCCCTCTGCTCCCACACACCATAACTCTTGTTTTCTTCCTCATTCTTGGTTCCTGGTTTTCCCTTTGCCTCTACGTGTACATTCTTCCTAGGGTTCTTAGGTTCCCCGTGGCTTCAGCCTTCCCTGTACATCAAAGTGAAAGCTGTTGCATGTTAGCACATTCATATGGTCCAACCTAATGTAAACGCTTTGCACTTTCTTCAGTGTGTGTGTTCGTTTTGTTTCCTGCACCTGGCAGGCCCTCCCCTTAGGGGATCCACTTGGTGTTTCCTGCCTTAGACTCCACCTGGTTTATAAAGCTTTTCTTGGTGCAGTTGAACCTTCTCTCTACCTCCTTTGAACCCTTAGACATTTGAGGTATTTCTGTAGAGAACTGACTCAAATTACTGTCTTATTTTGGTATCTGTTACATGGTTGCTTGTCTTCTGCAGTGAGTTCAGGGGTCTTCCAGGCTTAGACCGCCTCTGTATTTTGGCCTGTAATCCAGACTAGCTGCTTTGTTGTCTGATGTTTGTGTTTCCTGTAGTTGAAGATAACAGCATTTGGGCCCACAATGCCCTGTGTGTGTAGGACCCATGGCTCTCTTCCTGCAGCATTTGTTACTGAAGCAGAGGCCAAGCAACTGTCTTGTAAGGTGTTATAAGTCAGGAGAATTGCCATCCTTCACTACCTTTCATTTTTAGGTTGATAGGTAATTTAAGTCACATTTCTAGAGCGGTAAAAAATCGGGCTGTAATCACTGTGGTTTTGTGATTAGTATCTTGCTCTGTTGCATTTGTCGAGCTTTATCTTAAGAACTTTGATTTGCCACTGAAAGCCATCAACTGTAGATTTTGTTTTCATAATTACAGGTGGAAATGGGACTTTTCATTTGTTGGTCATGTGACTTCTGGATTCCCTGTGGCATTGAGAGTCATGGGGTTGGGGAGGTTAGGAAAACAGGGTTGGACTTTTCTTTCTCCTCTTTCACTGTGCTTTGCCCATGTTTAGGTGCTTTATGATTATTTGATTATTGAGACCGCTCAAGCTACGTTTGCCAAGAGATTACTAACTCCCCCTTTCCCTCTAAGAGGTAAATGATGAGAGAACAGCGGAGGAAGAGGAACTTGCTGCAGAGAAGCTCAAAGCCCTGAACATCGTGCAGAGTGTTTTGCACACCGCCGTGAGCAGTTCTGCACATAAAGGATCCGGAGCTGCCAAGAAATTTAGGTATGGCTTATGTTCCATCCTGTTTCACCCTGTTTTCATTATTGAACTCGGTTTAAAACTAGGCCGTTTTAGACGTCCTGGGGAGGGCAGTTGGCAAAATGTATCAGACCCTTACAAACATATTATCTTGGACCCAGTGGCGCACTTCGAGAAACTAATCTTAAATTTTTTCTCTGTTTTTGTGCTTACATGTCATAGCGGCCTTGCTTTCAATAGGGAAGCAGCTTGGACAGTGGTTTAAGTATTAACTGTGGAACTGTATCAGTGTAATTTTTCGTTACGGAAAATTTTAAACACATAATTTGTAGAGACTGGTGTTTAGGGGCGCCTGGGTGGCTCAGTTGGTTAAGCGACTGCCTTCGGCTCAGGTTATGATCCTGGAGTCCCTGGATCGAGTCCCGCATCGGGCTCCCTGCTCGGCGGGGAGCCTGCTTCTGCCTCTGACCCTCCCCCCTCTCATGTGCTCTCTCTCTCTCATTCTCTCTGTCTCAAATAAATTAAAAAAAAAAAAGAGACTGGTGTTTAGAAAGCCCTGTAAACCAGCTTCGGTAGTCACCAACATGTGATCAATTTTACTTTCTTTTGTTTTTTAGGGGTTTTGTTTGTTTGTTTTTCTTTAAAATAAGCTCTACACCCAACAGGGTCTTGAACGCACGACCCCGAGATCAAGAGTCACGTGCTCTACAGACTGAGCCAGCCAGCAGCCCCCAGTTTTCCTTTCTATACCTTCACTCACTTTCCCCCACTTTCCCCACTAAAACACTTTATGCAGATCCAGTTTTAGCCATATTTATTTTAGTATGTGTAAATTAATTTTTAATGTTAAAAAAAAGACTCATGGAAACTCAAAACTAGGTAGCTTATAAAATATGAACTTCTAACAAGATCCTGATAGTTTTCTTTGTGTGGTTTTGTCTTGCTCAAAAATTAGAATTGTCGGGGCGCCTGGGTGGCTCAGTCGGTTAAGCGTCTGCCTTCGGCTCAGGTCATGATCTCAGGGTCCTGGGATTGAGCCCCGCATCGGGCTCCCTGCTCCGCGGGAAGCCTGCTTCTCCCCCTACTTGTGTTCCCTCTCTTGCGTGTCTCTCTCTCTCAAATAAATAAATAAAATCTTAAAAAAAAAAAAAAATTAGAATCCTGGGGCGCCTGGGTGGCTGAGTCTGTTAAGCGTCTGGCCTTAACGCTCAGGTCATGACCCCAGGGTCCTGGGATCGAGTCCCGCATCGGGCTCCCTGTTCAGCGGGAAGCCTGCTTCTCCCTCTGCCTGCCGTTCCCCCCTGCTTGTTCTCTCTCTGTCAAATAAATAAAATCTTTAAAAAAGTAAAAAAAAAAAAATTGGAATTGCCCCGATGTTGAATTACAGTTTGCTATTAATTTTTTGCATTCAGCTCTGATTTCTGTCTGCCAGCTTACTCCTGTCTGTTGTTTACACAGGGATGTCATACATTATGATCCAACGAGGCATGACCACGCCACTTACGAAAGGAAGAGCAGTGATAAACCAAAGGAAAGGTAAATCAGCTACCACTCTCTGTAGCAGGATCATAGGAATTAATCTCATTTCAGACCCTGAGAGAAATAGAGAGTAATAGATAGATAATCCTGGGTAATCTCTTCTTTGCAAGGTACTTCATAACTTACTTTTCCAAATAAGGTAATGTTCACAGGTTTTAGTAACTAGGGCCTGGACGTATCTTTTTGGGGGCAGCACTTCAGTCCAAGACACTTCTCTAGTGTGGTAGAGCCTCTGTTTCCTGGGCCGCGACACTGTCAGTTTGATAAATACGGCAAGTACACGGAGCAGCCAGTAATCCTGCCTGGCCTACTGCCTCCGTTTTCCTACCGTGAAGTCAGTAAAGACAGTGTGGTTTACTGAATTAGATCATGGAGCAAAAAAGACGGTGGAGAAACGGGAAATGAGAACGAGGCTTGGGCTTAGTTAACGGTAATGGATTGGTGTTAACCTTTTGTTTGACGACTGTGTCATAGTTACAGAAGATGTTGCCGTGCCAGGAAACTAGGTGAAGGCTATTTGGGAATGGTGTCTTCCCCCAGAGCGGGTGGCCCCAAAGAGGAGGAGGAGGCCACAGTGTATTTTATGACCTAGTCTTAAGTCACACACTGACAATCCACCTTATTCAGTTTTCTTGAAACAAGTCGATAAGTCCAACCCATATACTTCGATGTGGGGCGGTGGCTTGGAAACAACACCTCTTAAAGGGAGAAGTAACGAGGAATATGTGGACATATTTAAAACCGCCATAATCCGCCCGCTAGCCAGATTGTTTACATCCCTGCCACATGCACAATACGCTCACCCCTCCCTCGATGGCCCAGAAGCCTCACTTTTACAGTATCTGTTCAGAAGCTGGGGTGCTGTCGTCCAAATCAGATCTAGAGGCAAATGAGGCCTAATGGTCGCACTTCCTTGAGTACAACACCGTGAGTGCAGTCCTGATCAGAGACAGAACTGTGAACTCGAGGACAAGTCACCTGTCCCTCCGCAACCACACAGTGGTGGGGCAAGCACAGGATGGCCACTGGAAGCCCTGCTGTTCACCTGAGGGAAGCACGAGGCACAGGGGTCACGGGTCTGTAGCAGCTCTGAAGTCCAGAACGGGAAATGTGGGGACTTCTTTGATTAGAACCACAGGCCTGGTGATAATTCTGTGTGGTTCTTGACTCTGCCTTCGGGATCATCCGTCCTTTTTTGTGAATGGTGGTGTGCGTTTGTGGCTGAGTGATTTTCTCAGCCTGCTTTTTACTTTTAGAAATGTGGGCATCCAAAAGCCTTGTCATTGTAGAATGTACCTGTCAATCCAAGTGGTGTTTCTGCTAATATATTTCTCTTAAAATATTTGTGGGTCTCCTGTGATCTTCTTGAGGGTCACGCCCATGAGGCAGAAGCCACCGGTCATTTTACTGTGGGCTTCTGCTGAGACACCATCTGTAAAGTCCTTAGGAGCCTCACTGGCCAAACGGTTGAGGTTTTTGAGCTATGACTAGGGTCTTAACAAAGCGTTTTGCTTTATATTTAGACTGAGGTCTATGAATTTCTCTGTTAAAGATCAGACAGTAAGTGTATTGTCTATTGCAGTGATTCCACTCTGCCTTGTGGAAGCAGCCACAGGTGGTACGTGAGCTAGTGAGGGAGGCTGTGTTCTGATAAAATTATTAGCCAGACACTGAGGTTTGCATTTCACATAATCTGTCCACGTCACAAAACCATCTTTTTATTTTTACAATCATCTCAAACCATAAAAGGTACTCTTAACCAGCAATGCACACATAAATAGGCAGCAGCCTGGATTTGGTCTTTGGGGCCCAGCTTGACCAACACCTGCTATAGACCGTGTTTTCCTGTGTCTTAGATTGGATCTTTGCTTAGAGGCCATTTCTTAAATTTCATGTCATTTGCCTTTTAGAAATTAGGGGTCTTCAAAACCATGAAGTCCTGGCTCCTTAAAGAAATGTCTTTAGGGGCGCCCGGGTGACGCAGTCATTGAGCATCAGCCTTCGGCTCAGGTCATGATCTTGGGGTCCTGGGATCGAGCCCCGCGTCAGGCTCCCTGCTCTGCGGGAAGCCTGCTTCTCCCTCTCCCACTGCCCCTGCTGTGTTCCCTCTCTCGCTGTGTCTGTCTCTGTCAAATAAAGAAATAAAATCTTTTTAAAAAATAAAAGTATTGGGGCGCCTGGGTGGCTCAGTTGGTTAAGCAACTGCCTTCGGCTCAGTCATAATCTCAGGGTCCTGGGATCGAGCCCTGCGTCGGGCTCCCTGCTCAGCGGGAAGCCTGCTTCTCCCTCTCCCGCTCCCCCTGCTTGTGTTCCCTCTCTCGCTGTGTCTGTCTCTGTCAAATAAAGAAATAAAATCTTTTAAAAAAATAAAAGTATTGGGGCGCCTGGATGGCTCAGTCGGTTAAGCGACTGCCTTTGGCTCAGGTCATGATCCGAGATCCTGGAATTGAGCCCCGCATCGGGCTCCCTGCTCGGCGGGAAGCTTGCTTCTCCCTCTCTCGCTCCCCCTGCTTGTGTTCCCTCTCTCGCTGTCTCTCTCTCCATCGAATAAATAAAGAAAATCTTGAAAAGAAAAGAAAAGGAATGTCTCGGGCGCCTGGGTGGCTCAGTTGGTTAAGCGACTGCCTTCGGCTCAGGTCATGATCCTGGAGTCCCGGGATCGAGTCCCGCCTCGGGCTCCCTGCTCGGCGGGGGGTCTGCTTCTCCCTCTGACCCTCCTCCCTCTCATGCTCTCTCTCATTCTCTCTGTCTCAAATAAATAAATAATAAACAAAAATAATAAAATAAAATTAAAAAAAAAAAAAGAAAAGGAATGTCTCTGGTTTCAGTGTCTGCTCCTGTTGTACTGTGAACAGCAGATACCTTCAGACCCTCCCACATGTCTCCCTAGCTAGCACCCTGTTAGCAGGCACTTCCCTGGTTCTGCTTTAAAGGAGGTGGCCCATGCTGCTCGGTGTTGTACTGTGGCAGAGCAGGGATCCCTTTCCTCTGGTTCCAACAGCATTTCCCTCACCGTCCTGCAGCTGACACGCAGCCTCCTCAGTGGCTGTGTGACTCCTCCTGACAGTTTCTTCAGGCTCTTGCTGGCACGGTCCTTGCTGCCTTCCGACGCCTGCCCATTACCTGGCTCTGTAGCCCCTCCTCCGGTTTGTGTTTTTGTTAGAGCAGCACCCCACGTCTAGGTACCAAAATCTGCATCAGTCATGAATCGCTGTGTAGAAGAACGTCCCCAAAAATCAGTAGCTTGAAGCTATAAAGATTTATTAGATCCCAGTTTCTGTGGGTCAGGAATTTGGGAGTGCTTCACTAGGTAGTTCTGGCTGAGGGGCTGTCAGGAGATTACCTGCAGGCTGGCCCACACACGTGTCTGTTGGCTGGAGGCCTCGGTTCCTTGCATCTCCATTTGGCTGTTGGCGTGCCCTCCCAGCATGGCAGCTGGCTTCCCCCAAAGCTGGTGATCTGTAGGGGAGCGCGCAAGGAGAGCGCTCCAGTGCTTTCTCTGACCCTCATAGTCATCTCATCTGCCTTAGTGCATTCCTCACAGGGTCAGGAAGTCCGGCCTGAGCTAGGGAACAGGGGAATTAACTTCCACATCTTTAAAAAGGATCAAAGGATCTTTGGACCACTTTTAAAACCACCACATGGTGGCTCAAGGATAATCACATGGAACTGCCTAAAGTACACCATTTTTCATAGTGCTCAGTTTCGTAGGCATCCCTGTTTTAAATCCTAGCCAGGTTGGTGTTTTAAATGAAGTATTAAAAGTTTCTTTCCAGGGCGCCTGGGTGGCTCAGTCATTAAGCGTCTGCCTTCGGCTCGGGTCATGATCCCAGGGTCCTGGGATTGAGTCCCATGTCGGGCTCCTTGCTCAGCGGAGAGTCTACTTCTCCCTCTCCCTACGGCTCCCCCTGCTTGTGCGCACTCTCTCTCTCTCTCAGATAAATAAATAAATATAGAAATCTTAAAAAAAAAAAAAGTTTCTTTACACAATAGTCTCCCCCAATCAGATAACCAGTTAGGATATCTTGTTAACTTATTATTTTAGCTAATACAGTTAGAATTTTGGCCCAATATTACTCATGATATGTGGAGAGGACTCTGATAAGAAAAAGGATTTTAATCTTTTAATAACTAAAATTCAGTATTGGCAAACAGCCATGTAACTTTTTGTTTGAGATCAAAGAGAAAATAAATGCAGAACAGGTATATAGTAACATCAACATTTCATATCAAGACAAAGTAGACTTAGCACATTTACAGTTCCTTTTTAAAACTTAATTATGACTAAATTCTTTTACACCAATTTTGTAAAACTCACAGAATTTTAGAACTTAGAAGTTACCTGGTGTAGCATGTTTGTTTTGCAGGTGAGGTAATAGGCCTATTGCTGCTGAATGATTTTGTTACTTAAAGCTAGTATATTATGTGTGATTTTTGGAATGTAGCTCCGAGGATAGAGGAGGATATGATTCGTGTGTAATACTTGGAGCTTTTTGACATAGTTTTGTGTATTAAAAGCTTATTGGTCAGGGGCGCCTGGGTGGCTCAGTCGGTTAAGCGTCTGCCCTCGGCTCGGGTCGTGATCCCAGGGTCCTGGGATCGAGCCCCACATCGGGCTCCCTGCTGAGCGGGAAGCCTGCTCTCCCTCTCCCACTGTCTCTCTGTCAAATAAATAAAATCTTTAAAAAATAAAAAATTAAAGCTTATTGATCAAGGTTCTGCTTTTTTTTTTGTTATTCTTATGTTAATCCCCATACATTACATCATTAGTTTTAGAAGGGTTCTGCTTTTATGAATAGAGTTTTATATGTGGATGCTCTTCGTTGTTGAAAGAATGGGATTAGTTTTCTAAGGTGTTGTTCTCCTAATCTCTGGCAACTGATGGTCTCTTTGTGATGTACGTGTCTGTTAATGTCACTGCAGTAAAGCAAAACGGAGGAAACAAAGGGAGGAGGCCGAGAAGCTGCCTGAAGTGTCTAAAGAGATGTATTATAGCGTTGCTGCGGACATAAAGGAAATATTTCAGACTACAGAAGTTACCAGTGAAACAGCAGACGACACACCCTCTAGTGAGAATCGCGATGGCGAGAAAGTTGACACCTACCACCCGGCCACTCTGACCCCAGCAGCCAAGCAGCCTGGAGGGTTCACGTTCTCCTTTTTTGATTCAGACGCTAGAGATGTAAAGGAAGGTACTTTTAAATTTTTTTAAGGTTTTCACTTCAGGCAGCTTGAACATGATGGATTGAGTGTACATTAAGCGTAATGATGTAACATCAGCTGAAGAAAGAATTTTTTCTTCCACCTAAATGAACAGTATGAGATTTGATATCATATGGCCAAAACAACATGCCAGGAGCTGTGAGTAACAGCAAGAGATTGTTTTTGCACTTAAGGGAGCAAACGTCTAGTTAGGTGCCATGAGAAGGGAAGCCCGAGAGTAATGTGCAGCATTCCTTCTTCTGAGTGGAAATAATCACGAGGAAGTATATAGTAAGTCCCCTGTTTAAACAGCTTCGTGCCTTACATGCAGTTAAAAGAAGCAAGACTTGTGGAAAGCCCGTGCCATCTGGTGGGGAGAGGAGGAAATAGGCCACCCTGGCTTTCCACAGGTACACTATGTCCTCAATACGTCAGTTCTTTCAGACTTTGTCCTTGGAAATGTGCCAGAACCTGGAGAGAAAAAAACCCAGTACGTACAATTTCACATTCCATTTCAGGAGGTTTACCTGTAAAGGCCAACATGAGCGGAAAGTTAAACGCCTGTTACTTAGTGATAGTCTCCCCTGGTAAGGGAGATTGCTGTTCCTCACTTGGTGTTCACGACGGAAGTGCAGCTTTCCTGGAAGTTCACTGTAAAAAACAGGATGTCTGCATCTCGGAGAGTACGTGCCCACCTAACCACAACGTGTGCTGCATTAAAGATTAGCAGTTAACGTAGCATCCATCCACGTGTTAGCAGATGAGTATTTATGTCAGTTCTGTGGTCCTGCAGCCCGAGGTGCAGAGATCCAGTGTTTCAGAATTTGTGTAAGTAAGACACGGTGATGCATCCTGTGCTCTGCTGTGTTGTCCATCGGACCACCAGCGTCTGTCGCAAACTGCTGAGCAGAGCTGGTGTCACACTGACTCTAATTCCTCCAGCTGAGAGCCAGGTGTGAGAACCCAGCCTTGAAATGAGCGAGACCCCTCAGCAACCTGGGAGGTGTGATTTCGGTGCTTGGGGAACTTGGGGCACTGTCCACAGCCTTTTCAGCAGTTCTGGAAAGAGGGTTTGGGAATTGAAAGTGTACACATGTGTTCCTTTCCTCGTTGATGAATAACCAGGAGGGGCAGCTGGTCTCACTGCATCGTGCTCTATTTTAGGCAGCTCTTGCTAACATAGGTGGTTCCTTTTAAATCATGTTGCCCATTTATAAACCTTTGGTTTTTATGTCTTTCTATGCTCTTTCTATATTCCTTATCAAATCACCCTGGCAATGCCAAAAAATAGGACACGTTCTCTCAATTAATATTTGAAAATCAAAAACGATACTACCTATTTTAAATCAACGGTTAAGGTCCTGGACACGTAGAGATATGTGTGCATGGTGAAAGTGACCAATGAATGTGTGCAGCTACAGTCCTGTCCCCTTCCTTTGTCACAACAATACAGATGCCTACAAAGCTGAGCCGGTGAAAACCGGGAAGGTTGTCTGGCAGGGAGCCCCTCGTTTCCAAGATAGCAGTTCCGAAGAGGAGGATGTTGCCGAAGAAGAAACAGAAGACAGGGAGCCCAGCCCCAGGTAAGCAGCTTCTTTTGGTGTAAAGCCCGAGTTAGACATGCTGATGCAAGTATGCAGGACAACTTAATTTTCTTATTCAGCTCCTTCAGAGTTCTCGAGCTTTTTTGTGACGGGGAGCATGTTTTCTCTTCAACCTGGGTAGCACTGGGTGGGGGTTATGAAGTCCCGGGTCCTGGAAGGAGGACCCTGGACCTATCCCATGGGAAACACTGGCAGATGGGATAGCAATAGTGGGATGAGACCATCAGCAACCAGTGTGAGACTTAAACAGTCCTTGTTACCAAAGCTTCAGATACGAGAGAAGAATGTTGAATAGAGAGAAGGTGGAGTCATTTTAAATCAGGGCAAAATGAGCAAAACATAAAGCAGATCTATTTAAGGAATAGTTCATTTATATTTTCAGTGTAAACATTTCATCTGAAATATTGAAATTAACCCAGGTCTGTCTGTCTCTCTCTCTCTCTTCTCTTTTGCTTTAGAGAAGTATCATTACCTGAGAAAGAGACCACTAGATTTTTCTTTTTTTCTAAGAATGATGAAAGACTTCATGGTAAGTCCATTTCTCCATTAAATGGTATAGAACAGGAAATAGTTCTTACCACTGCGCATTCCAATAGAGTCACATGCATCCAAGAAAGAAGTATTTGGCAAAAATTGTGATCCTTTTCCCTGTCGTGTGGTTTAGTGGTTCCTGTTAGACTGATGCAGGTTGGCTTAGTAAGCCCTGGAGGGCTGAGGGCTCCTTTCCACCCCTCCCTCCCTCATTCAGTATCATCAACAAGGACTTCTTTGTTACAGGGACCTGCTTAGATGCTAGACATGCAAAACTCCTGTTTTTAGGACCCTGAAAGTTCAGGCTCTTGGTGAACTCTTTTTTTAAAGCCTGGTACAAACAGAAACCAAGACACATAATGGTAAATGATACATAAACAGTAAAATCCTAGCAGTGCTACATTTTCTTTTTTTTTTTTTAAAGATTTTATTTATTTTTGACAGAGAGAGAGACAGCGAGAGAGGGAACACAAGCAGGGGGAGTGGGAGAGGGAGAAGCAGGCTTCCCGCGGAGCAGGGAGCCGGACGCGGGGCTCGATCCCAGGACCCTGGGATCGTGACCTGAGCCGAAGGCAGATGCTTAACCAACTGAGTCACCCAGGCGCCCCAACACACCATCTGTTTTAAAGGCATTAATCTCCTGCCTTGTCTTTTTTTTTATGTTCCCCTAGTAGGTTCTGATTTATTCTGGAGAGGAGTGGGGAATAATATTAGCAGGAATTCTTGGGAGGCCAGAACAAACAACTTGCGGATGGTGAGTAACTGTGTCTCCATATTGATTGTCTCCTAAAATAGATGCCGTGCTATTTTTGTGTTAATATTTGTCTGGTGTAAGAGAGTGAGAGTAAGGTGTGAACCTGAAGACACAAAGGATGACACCTGAGACCATGATTTAAATGCTCACAGTGCAGGGAGGGGCATTGTTTAGGTCAGGCTACACCTGGTGCAGGTTAGCAGTCTGCAGAACAGCCGACTTAGGGGCCCAAGTTCCAGCCATGCTTGTTAAGTAACAGTAAATCATGAGATTTTTGGAAGACTAAAATACAGTTTCAATTATAGACAACTCCCATAATGGTTTCCATAATCCTGACATTGAATAATCTAAATTTTACTATATAGTTACAGAACATCTTGAAAATGATTTACATTTATTTTTAACAAAGGCTTGATATGTTTTTATAGGACTGCCGGAAGAAACATAAAGATGCCAAAAGGAGAGTGAAACCAAAATAACTGTCAGCATTGGTTTTGATACAAATGTGAAGAAGGCTCACCTATGGAAACTGGGTGATACAGAAAATAATTTTAAATGAGAAGAACTCACAGTGAAGGAGTATTCAAAATCTGCCTGATGGATATCACTCTGCTATCTTTTTCTGTGGCTTTCCTCTGTATCTCTTCCTAAGTAACTCTTCAAAAAAATAACCTGAACTTTTTTTTTCCTAACAAAGCACAAGACAATCTCCCAAAATGCTTTTTATATTATAATCTCTGTGCTATTCTCAGTAACTACTAGGTATTTCTAATGCGGGGTTTACATAAAGTCTTTAAATGTATGGGTAAGAGCACTTATATTTTCCAAATTCAGTTTTGTGTAAATTATATGCTACTTGAAATATTTATTTCTCATTGTATAAAATATACTTTACCTCCATTTTGTCCTTTTTTTAAAAAGTTGAATGGGGGGGGTGCCTGGGTGGCTCAGTCGGTTGAGCGACTGCCTTCGGCTCAGGTCATGATCCCGGAGTCCTGGGATCGAGCCCCACATCGGGCTCCCGGCTCGGCGGGGAGCCTGCTTCTCCCTCTGACCCTCCCCCCTCTCATGCTGTTTCTCGCTCGCTCGCTCTCTAATAAATAAATAAATAAAGTCTTTAAAAAAAAAAGTTGAATAGGGGCGCCTGGGTGGCTCAGTCGTTAAGCGTCTGCCTTCAGCTCAGGTCATGATCCCAGGTTCTTGGGATCGAGCCCCTCATCAGGCTCCCTGCTTCGTGGGAAGCCTGTTTCTCCCTCTCCCCCCCCCCCCTTGTGTTCCCTCTCTGGCTGTCTTTCTGTCAAATAAATAAAACCTTCAAAAAAAAAGTTGAATACAGATCAGCCTCAGTTCTGTACTTCTGTCCTGATGAACAACTAACTGAAATGCAAGACACTTCAGACAAGCCTCATAGAAGAGTTCTGTGAGGACCAGGGAAGGATGCCAAGTAGAGTTTTCCTGTTCTTGGCCTCCAGGAATTGATGGGAGGTGAGCCCATTAATCCCAAAACTCTGGTTTAACCAGAGGCTTATGAAAAATCCAAGTTAGCTGTCAGGACTCTTGAGTCCAAAGAGGGAGGCAGATTTAATATTTCCTTAAATCAAACTGGTTAGGATTCAAGACAGGTATGCCTGTCAAACTGCACGCTGTTCAGAGTTGTGTTATATAGACAGCCCCCAGGGATGGTCCTTGAGCCACAATGTGTATATCTGGAATTAAAGTATTTATTAATTTATATCTTGACCGAATATAAACTCTAGAGGGCTGGGATGTCATCTGGTTTATTGACCATTGTGTCCCAACTGCCTAGAACCGTGTCTAGCACAGAGTGGTTGCTTGGTACATTTTTTTTTTCTTTCAAGATTTTATTTAAATTCAGGTTCACATGTAGTGTAGTATTACTTTCAGGGGTAGACTTTATTGATTCATCAGGTCCATCTAACACCCAGTGCTCATTACATCCAGTGCCCTTCTTCATGCCCATCACCCAGTTACCCCATCCCCCGACCTCCCCTCCAGCAACTAAATAAGATAAAGACAGAAAGGGAGGCCAACCATAAGAGACTCTTAAATACAGGGAACAAACTGAGGGTTGTTTTGAAATAAGTCCAAAGAAGTAAGCAGCTGAAGAGTCTTTTGGGATTCCTGTTTCCAAGACTTGATGGAAAACAGAAAAACCACCACTCAGCAGGATAAATAATCCAAATGTTCCACCATCTCTTGATGCAGATTACATTTATACATTCCTACTGCCGCATAACAGGTCATCCCAGTAAAATAATTTTGCTCACAAATAAGCAATTTGGTCAGGACTCCGTTGGCACCCCTCATTCCTCCTCCCTGTAGTGTCACCGAAATGGCTCAACTGGGGCTGGAGGATCCACTTCTAAGATGGCTTGCTCACTCAGTGCCTGTCCCTGCGTTTCCTCCCAGCATGGTGACTAGGTGTCAGAAGCAGAAGGTGCCAGTCTCTTTTCACTATATTCTACGGGTCACAACAGAGCCCAGCCAGAACCAAAGAGAAGGGGACACAGACCATCACCTCTCAGTGGGAGAAGTGTCAAAGAATTTGGCCATATTTAAATTTGTCACACCCACCATCTTCAAAACAGACAAGTGACATCAAGTATCCTTGCCCACCCCTAATTCCTGCTCCCCAGATACAACCATCTTCAACAATTTTATTTGTGTTCTCTGATGCTTCTCTCCATTACCTGACATGCTTATGCTGTGATTTCTTGGTTTTTCTTTTTTTTTAAGATTTATTAGAGAGTGCGTGCCCTTGTGCAAGCACGAGTGGGGGAGGGTGGAGAGAGAGAGAATCTGAAGCAGACTGTACGCTGAGCACAGAGCTGGATGCAGGGCTCTAATTCATTACCAGAGATCAAGACCAGAGCTGAAACCAAGTCAGTCACTTAACCAACGGTGCCACCAAGGCGTCTTCTTGGTTTTTCAGTTTTAGACATTACCTTTTGTCTCCTACTCTAACAAGTGAGGAGTCAACTCTGATCCAAGTTGTGGATTTTGACATATAACTTTTTTTCTAGAATCTTTTTTTCCACTTGCTCAACCTCTTTATGGATTTATATCTTTCAACAGTACCATAAAATGTTTCTCAGTACCATAAAATGTTTCTCAATGTTTTAAATGATCAGACCTGTTGTCCCCACCTTTTTTCCTGGACACATCTATCTGGGAGCCTTCTATCCTGCTCTAATCTGGCTGTCTGGACAGATGGTAAAAATGAACTGCACAAAGTGGAGAACTTCTAGTTAGTAAGCTGAAGAAACACCTCTAGAAAATAAATGTCCCCACCTAGAGTTTCTCATTTCATCAAGGTAGTGAGACCCCCTGACTCTCATCCTGGAGTGTAAGTGACTGTTGAATGAATGCTTGCACAAACTCTCAGTGTTCTTAAACGTGCTGTGCCTTCTACAGACTCTCGTAATTTTCTGCCCCTCTAACGGATGCAGTCAGCTGCTACAGAGTTACTCTGCACTTTGAAGGCCTAAACTTTCCTTCAGTCTCTGGTGCCAAAGCCCGAGGTCCGCTGCCCTTTGCGTGGCTCCAACTTCCCTTTGGTTTTTGGGGTTTTTTTTAGATTTTATTTATTTATCTGAGACAGAGAGCATGAGAGGGAGGAGGGTCAGAGGGAGAAGCAGGCTCCCCGCCGAGCAGGGAGCCCGACGCGGGACTCGACCCCGGGACTCCAGGATCATGACCTGAGCCGAAGGCAGTCGCCCAACCGACTGAGCCACCCAGGCGCCCTTCCCTTTGGTTTTTAAGCAGCGGATCCGGAAGGTGCCAGGCAGACCCACAGCAGAGATAATACATTGTAAGCGAGCAGATGGATAAAAAAGCAGATAAACTTTGCTTTCATCACAGGAAACGTTACACAGGGATAACTAAATTTGGTCAGCAGGCATTTCGTTCTCTTCCCTCCTGTTACGTGTCTGCACGTGGCCCTTGACCAAAGCTCGTGCAGGAGGACGCAGGGGAGCTCCGGAGGGGCTGCGGGGGCCTGGCGCGCGCCTCCGGCCCAGGCCGCGCAGCGGTCTCAGCCCCGGGGCCGTGCGGCTTCACCGACCCCGCGGTGCCCCGCCGCAGGTCTCCGCGACCCTGAACCTTGCTACGGTCACTCAGGTCGGGGCCGCACGGTGCAGTCGCCCCGTTTGCGCGTAGGGAAACGCACGTGCGCTGTGCGCAGCCAGGTGACACGCACGAGCACACCGCGTAAAGCGCGCAGTCAGCGGACACCACGGCAGCCACCGCCCGCGAGCCCCCGTCTACGGCCCGGAGGGCGCCGAGCCACCGCCGCCGCCCAGGGAGGCGTTGCGAGGGGGCGCGCACGGCCCTGCCGCCAGGGTAGGCGGGGCCGGAGCCCGCGCGACCAGTCGGCGTCCGGCTTGTTGATGGGTGGGCGGCGGCGCACGCTGATTGGCCGGCGTGGCCCTGCCTTTTCCTCCCTGCCCCGCGCTGTCAGAGCGTTGCATCACCTCTGGACACCCGGCGGCGGCGTGGAGGAGGCTCTTTCGTGGCGCGCCCACACGGGGCCTTTCAGGTACCCCCGGACCTGCCCGCGGGGTCGCCCCGGGTGGTCCCCGCCCGCCCTGGGCCCCTGTTGTACCGTCGCCTTACCCGTGGGCCCCTCCGTACCCCCGCCCTGCCTGCAGGGTCGCCGCGGATGACCCCGCGGGTTCTCCGCACGTAGCCCCCGCCCTGCCCGCGGGACCGCCCCAGGCCACCCGGCCTGCCCGCGGGTCTCCTCGGGCAAGCCCCCTCCGCCCCGCACCCGCACGGGCGCCCAGGCCACCCTGCCCCCGTCCTGCGCGCGGGGTCGCCCCCGCTGCCCCCGCTCTGCCTGCTGGCCCCTTGGGCGACTGCGGGAAGTTGGTGCGGTAGTTTGCTGGAGAAGGTCAGAAGGTGGGGAAATGACTTGAAGATCGGGCGTTCCTTGCACGAATCTCGTCCTAGCCCGCGGGAGGGAGGGCTGGTCGCCAAGCGCCTGGGTGGGGAGCGGAGCGAGCACAGCGCCCGATGGCCGAAGACGCAGTGGGCCTGGTGCCTGCGTCGGCAGCCGGGAGCGGGCGGACACTTCTGGGGGCTTGTGGCGGGGAGAAGGAAGTCTTCTCGGGACTGCCCTGGGCTCGGGGCCTTGAGGCTGAGTGCGGCTTGCAGAGAGGGTGAGTCCGGAGGACCCTCGTAAGGACGGCGGCATGGGGGAGTGTGTGTTGCTTCAGGAGAGGGGGCCTTGCGGCAGCTGTAGGGGGTGTGCGGAGCAGGTGGGAGACGACGGCCTCCGGCCTTAGGAGTTTTTGGTTTGCCTTGGGATGAAAGGGTGTTGGGAATGAGTCCAGAAGAGAAGGAGGGTTTTCTCATTAAAAGGTGGGGCTTATTTTTAGCGTTCAGGTTTTGCAGAAAGATCAGGATGGAACTAGAAGCAAAGTCATTGATTTAGGGGATTCCTAGTAGTATCGTGAACTTTTAAAACGCAAGTATCAGTAGGGGCGCCTGGTGGCTCAGGCGGTTGAGTGTCAGACTCTTGATTTCAGTCCAGGTCATGATCTCAGGGTCGTGAGATGGAGTGGCAGGTCAGGCTCTGGGCTTAAGTGGAGTCTGCTTGAGACTCTCTCCCATCTCCCTGTCCTTCTGACCTTCACCCCACACGCACTCTGTCTCTCTCAAATAAATAAATCTTAAAAAAAAAAGGGGGGGGGAAATTCCAAAGCCCATCCTCTTAGCCATTGTCTTGTGCCGGGAGGATCCCATGGAGTGGGATAGATTGAAAAGGCAGGTGGGAGGAGTTTCGCTGATGGAAACTAAGGATGCCGGCCAAGGGAATCCTTCAGACTATTGTTTCTGAGCCCTCACCGTGTGTCAGCACACGCTGGAGAGCATAGACAGTAAGAATGCTTCTGCAGGCAGTAGATTTACAGTTGAATTGGAGAGTGTGTGAAGTAAACCACAAGGCGTAGGAGAGGAACGGACTTGGGGAGGGGGATATTAGTTCCGAAAAAGGGGATTGATAAAAGCCTCAGGGAGGAGAGTGCATTACTTAAGCTAGGTTAGTGCTAGAGTATGTGGGGAGGGGTCCAGATGCAGGAAAGCAGTAGATCAGGAAAGTGGTTTTGTTTCTCAGTGTGATGTACCTGGTGGTTGAGTGTTTTGTTTTGTTTTGTTTTTTAAGATTTTATTAATTTATTTGACAGAGAGACACAGCGAGAGAGGGAACACAAGCAGGGAGAGTGGGAGAAGGAGAAGCAGGCTTCCCTCGGAGCAGGGAGCCCGATGTGGGGCTCGATCCCAGGACCCTGGGGTCATGACCTGAGCTGATGGCAGACGCTTAACGACTGAGCCACCCAGGCGCCCCGGGAGAGAGAGAATCTTTTTTTTTTTTTAAAGATTTTATTTGATAGAGACACAGCGAGAGAGGAACACAAGCAGGGGGAGTGGGAGAGGGAGAAGCAGGCTTCCCGCCGAGCAGGGAGCCCGATGTGGGGCTCGATCCCAGGACCCCGGGATCATGACCTGAGCCGAAGGCAGACGCTTAACGACTGAGCCACCCAGGCGCCCCTGGTGCTTGAGTTTCGTAAGAGTAAAGGTCAGGAGGAAAAGTAGTAATTTGGGGGAAGGTCATGATGACCTTGAGTGCCCTATTGAAAAGTCTGTACAGAATATTGTTGGGAGAGATGAGTCATTGAATGTTTTTTTTTTTTAATACAAAAATGATACTTTCAGAGCTTCTCCTTAGGAAGGTGGTATGTCGGATATACAGTATTTATTTTTCTCTTTATTTTAAAAGTTTTTGTGATAAAGTTAATACATACCAAAAAAGTGGTATGAAGTAATAAAGATTTGTTCTTTCTTGCCCCTCCCCCGCCCACCATGGTAGGCATAGTTAAGTTTGGTGGCTATCCTTCTAAATTCAAGTACAAAATTACTTAAACATCGATTTTATTTACATATGTATGTTTTAAGTCTCTTAAAAATGGTAATACACATAGTGTAAGTCGTTAGAACTGTGACTTGCTCTTACGGTAAGAGGGAGGAAGCGGAGATTGCTTCCTAGCTTGGCCTGGTGATTAATCTCCCTCCTCCTCCTACTCCCCACACCCCATGCCCTGTGGTTACTGGATGCTGTTTGCAGGTACAGCTCTCCAGTGGATATGAAGGGCCAGAGCAATCCTGTGATTTATGCATGGGGGCTGTTTCTCCTCAGCAGCCGCCATAGCCCGGTCACTGGTACATGGCTCCTCCTGTGCCTTTAGGTTGAGTCTTTGTTTGGCATAATAATGCACTGATTCTTAATCTTTGGGGAATAGAAGCTCCCTAGAAAGTTTTATAAAACTTATGAGCCATTTTCACCAAAAGCTTAAATCTCATTTTCTCAAAAAAAAAAAATAAAAATTTTTCAGATAGATATTCCTGAATAATGATTAGAACAGTTCGAGAGTAGTGACTTAAAAACTTTGATGTGCATGCTAATCCCCTGGGATCTCGTTAAAATGCAGGTTCTGACTCCAGTCCAAGGTGGGCCTGGCAAGTCTACTGTTGTCAGCTCCCATAGATGCTGGCAATTCTAGAACTGGCCTCGAGGAGAATTAGAAGTGACAGAAAGAAATGTGTTGATATCCAAAGATCTGTTAATCTTCAGTGGTAGCCCCTTCAGTTTCAGTTGGCCTCTAATAAGGTGCTCACTGAACCAGCAGGACCCCTAATAAATCATTAAGTGCAGATTCACACCCTTACCATCCATGAAAGGCCAGGCATTGTAACAAGATCCAAAGATCCAAAATGCCATTCAATGCCATTCTGTTTAATACCATTTAATGACACACCTAGTCAGAAATGGATACTTGGATTCATTAAATGGCCCACCTGTTCTTCTCTTATTTTTTTCCGTATATATAAAACTCAAAGACAGCCTCACATCTCAAAAATAAATGAAAGAAAAGGAGACACACTGCTGGTTAAAAAAAAAAAAAATTTAAAAATTTAAAAAATATATATGTATTTTTTAAAAAATTTGTTTTTTGGATGGCATGGGTCAATGGTCGTGCTTAGGTTTTGATGCTTCCAGAATTGGCTGAGGTACGTAGGTCTCTTTGCTCCTAGAGTCAGTTACCTGTACTGTTAAAGTTCTTGAGGTTTTGTTTTTTAAAGATTTTATTTATTTGACAGAGAGAGAGAAAGAGCACAAACGGGGGAGCCGCAGAGGGAGAGGGAGAAGCAGGCTCCCTGCTGAGGAAGGACCCCAACATGGGGCTCGATCCTAGGACCCTGGAATCATGACCTGAGCTGAAGGCAGACGTTCAACCGACTGAGCCACCTAGGCACCCCAAGTTCTTGAGTTCTTAAGATTCTCTATCTTCTCTGTTGTTTTCTCATTATTAGCAATCTTGTCCCTTTTTATTTTTTATTTTCTTTTTTTTAAAGATTTTATTTTATTTATTTGACAGAGACAGCAAGAGAGGGAACACAAGCAGGGGGAGTGGGAGAGGGAGAAGCAGGCTTCCCGCTGAGCAGGGAGCCCAATGCGGGGCTCAGTCCCAGGACCCCAGGATCGTGACCTGAGCTGAGGGCAGATGCTTAACGACTGAGCCACCCAGGCGTCCCTCTTGTCCCCTTTTAATCTAATGTTGGCTTGGAAACCTGGTCACCAACCTTATTAGAATTATTAAGTAAGAATATATAGGCTTTAAGGAGGAATGGGTTGGAGGATGCTCACTAGATAGTTAAGCCCCAGATTGATCAGGTGTTTCTGCAGGGGTTATTAGCAAAACTCTTAAAAAAGCCACTTTAAGACTTCTTTCACTAGGGACTAAATCCAGGATGTATACAGCTTGTCCTTTACAAATATCATGAATAAGCAATAAAAGGGATAAAATAGAAAATTGGAATGAGCTAGGAATTATTTGAATGTAAGAGTCTCATCTTTTCAGCTTTAAATTTTTTTAGGTTTTACCTGTTTTCCTCAAAGAAATGAGGTTATCTCGACAGAAGTGCTTTCTATCCTGTGAGTGTAGGTAAGAATTCTTACCTACTTTGAGATTTACTTTTTTCAGGTTATTAATGAATTTTTGGTATCCTTACATAAATTTCCAAGATTTTGTCTCCTCTTACAAGTGTATTGTCTACAACTACTAAATGTTGTATTGTAGTTAAGAAGTAAGTGAAGAATGTGATTTGGGAACAAGTTTTACAATAATCAAAAAGTACTGGGGGCACCTGGGTGGCTCAGTCAGTTAAGCATCTACCTTTAGCTCAGTTGTGATCTTGGAGTCCTGGGATTGAGTCCCACATCAGGCTCCTCAATCAGCGGGGAGCCTGCTTCTCCCTCCCTCCTCTCTCTCTCAAATAAAATCTTAAAAAAGTACTGTGTATTCCTATTTCACACAGTATACAAAAATAACTTAAAATAGATCAACAACCTAAAATTAAAAGCTAAACCTTCACAACTTTGTTTTAGGTAGTGGTTTCTTAAATATGACACCCAAAGCTCAAGTAACAAAACAAAAAGTAGATAAACGGACTTCACTAAAATTAAAAGTGTTGGTGTTTTAGCAAGTAAGGTGAAGAAAATAAAGACAACCCACAGGGGGTGCCTGGGTGGCTTAGTTGGTGAAGCGCCTGGGCCTTCAGCTTGGGTCATGATCTCAGGGTTTTGGGATCCAGCCCTGCATCAGGCTCCTTGCTCAGCAGGGAGTCTGCTTCTCCCTCTTTCTCTGGTCCTCCCACTGCTTGCACTCTTTCTCTTTCTCTCTCTCAAATAAATAAAATATTTTTTTAAAAAATGACGACCCACAGAATGGGAGAAAATTTTTGCAAATTTTGTAACTGAGAAGGGACTTGTGTCTAGAATATATGAAGAATTCTTACACCTCAACAATTAAAAGACAACCCAGTTTATACATTGGACAAAGGATGAATGGTAATTTCTCCAAGTGAGATATAAATGTTGCCAATAAGCACATGAAAATGTGGTCAGATCACTAATCATTAAGGAAGTACAAATCAAAATCATAATGAGATACCACCTCATGCCCACTAGGATTTCCTATAATCCAGAAATGGACAATCAGGAGTGAGGATGTAGAAAAATGGAAATACTTACTCACTTCTGGGAGAATGTAAAATGAGGCAGCAGCTTTAGAAAACATTTTTGGTAGTTTCTCAAAAGTTAAACACAGTTACCATATGATCCAGCAATTCTACTCCTGGATGCAGACCCAAGAGAACTGAGTACATATGTCTGCACAAAAACTTATATGTGAATATTCGTAGCAGGATTGTTCATATAGCCAAAAAGTGAAACATTCCTAATGTCCATGAACTAATGAATGGATAAACTTTGGCATATCCATACAATGAAATACTCAGCCATAAAAAGTAACGAAGTATGAAGACATGTTACAACATGGATGAACTTTGAAAACGTAATTCTAAGAAGCCAGACACATGATTCCATTTATATGAAATACCGTGAATAAGAAAACTCATAGAGCAGAAGCAGATTAATGGTTGCGAGGGGGCTGGGGAAGAAGGGAGTGGAGAAGGGCTGCTGATGTTGACAGATTTTTGGAGCAGGCCGGGCAAAGCGGTGGTGAAGGTTTCTGGAATTAGAGTGCTCATGGTTGCACAAACTTGAGAAGATACTAAAACCACTGAATTGTACACTTCAAAGGGTGGACTTTATGGCACATGAACTATAATTCAAAACCGTCATGTTTTTTAAAGTATTGTGTAGTGTCATGGGTAGTAGTGTGTACATGCATTTTATTGTATGCCACTCTGTTAATCCTAGACTTCTCTTAAGAATAATAAATTCGATTTTCTCTTGCAGCAGCAGAATGGTTCAGCAAGTTCCGGAAAACATCAATTTTCCTGCTGAAGAAGAGAAAATCTTGCAGTTCTGGTCTGACTTTAACTGTTTTCAGGAATGCTTAAAGCAATCAAAACATAAGCCAAAGTATGTGAATTTCTTTGGTAATGGTAGAGTCCTTAAGAATAGTCACTTCTCAGACTGAGTTCCATGAAGGCAGAAGCTTCATTGTGTTCCCAGAGTCTCCTAGCTCTCTGCATAGTGGGTACTTTCAGCGGTCGGTACATGTTGAATGGATGAGTTTTTAAATATTAGGTAGATCCCGTTTCTTTAAGAAGTCTGGATAGAATTTGTGTATCACCCTCTTGTGTTCATTTTTCTCATTCTTACCACCCTCATTTAAACACTAGACTGGTCTTCGCTTCCTGTTGGAGTACTTCCTGCCTCCAGTCTCCATTCACTTAAAAACCAGTCCTTTCTGTACTGTTTTCATCATTTGTTCAAAACTATGTTTCAAAAACTATGAGGTGTTTGTTCCTGTTTTACTGATGAGGTAACTCAGGATCGGGATGAATAACTTGCCTTATGTCATGGAACTAATAAGCTAAGTGTGGATAGTCTGATGGAGGTCATTCCAACTCCGCCATAACTAGCTTTTTTGAAGGCAGGACCTCCAGTAAATATCTAACCATTTATGTCTGTGAATTTTCTGGTCTTGCTGCTTTTCTTCTCCCTGGAGACTCTACTATGATAGGAGCTATCTGTAGGAAAGTGTTATCCTAAATTATTGCGGTTTTAAAGTCACTTAACACCTTTTTATTACCTCTGTTAGATTTACGTTCTATGATGGGCCTCCTTTTGCAACTGGACTGCCTCACTATGGACATATACTTGCAGGGACGATTAAAGATATAGTTACCAGATATGCTCACCAGAGTGGGTTTCATGTTGACAGAAGATTTGGATGGGATTGTCATGGCTTACCTGTGGTATGTTTGAGTCACCAGCTTTATAAGATTCTGATTTTTTATTAAGCATTGGATTTCATCATATAATATGTTAACATGAATTTTTCCTATAATGTATTTTGTTTCTATAATATTATGTATAGTTCATTTTCTCTATAGATTTTTGAGATCCAATTTTTTAAAATCTGTGTTATTTTCTAGAGTTGCTGAATTGCATTTATTTCAGAGGGCAAGGATGTTAACAGTCTTATCGCAAATTTTCAGGAATATGAAATTGATAAGACACTGGGAATCAGAGGACCAGAGGATGTAGCCAAAATGGGGATTGTAGAGTATAACAATCAGTGCCGAGCAATTGTGATGAGATATTCTACTGAGTGGAAGGTATGTTGGGTTATTTTCGGTAGAATGAACGAAAACTTTAATTTTTAAGTGGGAGTTGAAAAGGTTTATACTCCTTTTGTGCTTTTTATGAGATGCGTACAAAAGTATGGCTATCTGTGTGAGGTTGTGACATAAGAGGGTTGACCATCCTCTTTAAAGAAGTATTTAGCTTTCACCTACAACTCTATTAAGCTGTTAGCTTAAACTGCACCCTCTCTTTTTGGTTTCTGTGTGCTTGACTGGTCTTCAGTACTTAATCTCTTACCTACTCACTGTGTATGACAAGAATCAGGCTGTCCTAGCAAAAAGATAAACTCGAATGTTGCAGTAAAAAAATTCTGGTGTTAGGGCGCCTGGGTGGCTCAGTGGTTAAGCGACTGCCTTCAGCTCAGGTCATAATCCTGGAGTCCTGGGATCGAGTCCCGCATGGGGCTCCCTGCTCAGCAGGGAGTCTGCTTCTCCCTCTGACCCTCCCCCCTCTCATGTGCTCTCTCTCTCATTCTCTCTCTCTAAAATAAATAAATAAATAATCTTAAAAAAAAAATTCTGGTGTTAAAAACAATTCAGATTTGGCCTCACTGTTGTATTAATTTGACTCGCATCCTACCTACATCTGTTTGTAAGTCCTCTGAAGGGCTGGCAGAGCTCCTGTCTCTCTTGTTCTGATGGGCAGAGGAGCAGAGAGCCCCTTCTCCTCCCTGGCTGTCCAGCTAGTGTGTCTGTGTTTCTTAAAAACATGTCTGACTTTTTTTGCATCTCACTCTCTTACCACTTCGACTTCTCAAACTTGCTGTTAATCCAAGTTCCCTATTCTGCCGATAGTATCTGTCTTCCAGGCTTCACACACTATCCTCATGATCAAATCAAATGCCAAATCCTATCAAGTCTTTCTTCTTCGGTGTCTCTTGTCAAGTCATTGCATTCCTACAACCTGTCCCTGGCCCCCCACCCCCCTCCCTGAGTTTCTGTAACCATCTTCTGATTGGGCTCCTGCTCCCATTCTTTGCACTTTCCTGCCAGGTTATCTCTCCCGCAAGACTGCTCATCGTGGTCTTCCCTGCTCACAATTTTGAGTAGCTTCTCTTCATTGGTGAATAAAACCTGATTTCCTCAACCTGAAAATGAAAGGTCCTCGATTCTCTCCTAACTTTTTAATTTTTAAATTTTTTTATTAAAAATAAATTCTTGGGGCGCCTGGATGGCTCAGTCGTTAAGTGTCTGCCTTCAGCTCAGGTCATGATCCCAGGGTCCTGGGATCAGGCCCCGCATTGGGCTCCCTGCTCAGTGGGGAGCCTGCTTCTCCCTCTCCCACTCCCCCTGCTTGTGCTCTCTCTCTCTCGCTCGCTGTCTCTCACTCTGTCAAATAAATAAATAAAATCTTAAAAAATATATATATAAATAAATTAAAAAAAATTTTTTTTTTAAACCTAACTTGATTCCGTCAAACTTTCTTGCCTGGTTGCCAGAAGGAAAAATCTAATGAATATGATATGCATTTGGCTTTTTTTTTTCTTTAAAATTATTTTTTATCTTTCAGCTTTTCAGTTTGAAATAATTCAGACTTAGTAAAAATTTCAAAAACAGGGCGCCTGGGTGGCTCAGTTGGTTGAGCGACTGCCTTCGGCTCAGGTCATGATCCTGGAGTCCCGGGATCGAGTCCCGCATCGGGCTCCCCCTGCTCGGCGGGGAGTCTGCTTCTCCCTCTGACCCTCCTCCCCTCTCATGCTCTCTGTCTCTCATTCTCTCTGTCCCAAATAAATAAATAAGAAAATCTTTAAAAAAAAAAAATTTTCAAAAACAGTTATGAAGAAGTCTCCTATACTCTTCTCTCACTTCCCAAATTCTAACACCTTCAATAATCATAATTATCAAAAGCAAGAAATTAACACTGATACAGTATAATAGATCTTCTTCAAATTTAACCAGTTTTCCACTAATTCTGATCCAGGACCCAGTCTAGGAACATACATTGCATATAGTTAGACCTCCTTATTCTACTTCAGTCTGGAGGATTCCCTCAATCTTTCTTTGTCTTTCATGACCTTATCACTTTTTTTTTAAGTTTATTATTTAATTTCTACACCTAAGGTGGGACTCAAGCTCACAACCCCAACATCAGGAGTCGCATGCTTTTCCAACTGAGCCAGCCAGGCACCCTACCTTGTCACTTTTAAAGAGTACAGGCTGATTATTTTGTAGAAAGTCCCCCAAAGTCTGATGTTTTCTCATGATTAAGTTTGGGTTATATATGCATTTTTGACAAGAATGCTCAGGAGTGGCATCATGCGCTTCTCAGTCTGTCATTATCAGGAGGCCTGTGACACTAATATGTCTCATTCGTGACATTAATTTTGTTCACTAAGGTAACATATGTCAGGTTTCTCTGTTGTTGATTTGCAGTTTTTCCTTTGTAATTAAGTGTGCTCTGGGGAGTCTTTGCAAATATCCTATTTCTTACACTTTTGTTTATGAATTTTAGCATCCATTGATGATTCTTGCCAGCAACAATTATACCTGTGTTATTTGCCAAATGGTAATTTGGGTAGACTTTTATAAAGGAATATTAATATTTGTAAGTGACATCATCTGCCAAGAGAATGAATGCCAAGAGAACTGTTCTTAACCCTACATAGTGCGTTGTTTACGGTATAGGTTTACCTGAGCCGTTGCTTGTTCTGTTTTCCCAAAATCATTGTATGTGGTGATGATAGAAGTGACACACATTGATGTGCGATAACAAATATCAGTGTCTAATAACTCTAATATTCATATTCTTAAAGTCCACTGTTACCAGACTTGGCCGATGGATTGACTTTGACAATGACTACAAAACTCTGTATCCACAATTCATGGAATCTGTCTGGTAGGTTTACTTGAAATTTAAATATAATGAATATTCTGTTTATTGCTTAGTGGAGAGATTTTTCAGATTCACAATTTATCTAAAGTCTTTGGGATGGATTTATTTTTTTGTTTTTAAAGGTATTTATTTTTTTAGAGCACTTTTAGGTTCCTAGCAAAATTGAGAGGAAAGTACAGAGATTTCCCCTATTCCCTGCCCCCACACATGCACTCCACTACCAACATCCCCACCAGAGTGGTACATATGTTACCATTGATGACATACACTGACACATCGTCATCACCCAAAGTCCATAGTTTACATTAAAGGTCACTCTTGGTGTTGTATGTTCTGTGGGTTTGGACAAGTGACATGTAGCCATCATGCTAACATCATATAGAGTATTTTCACTGTCCTAAAAATCCTCTGTGCACAACTGTTTCTGATTTGGTTCTGACTTCAGTAAATTTTGGATTCTGCTGAGGTAATAGGATACGCATGTATTCTGTGGTATATAATGACTCCAACACGTTGAGCAGTAACCTGTAATCAAATACATTAGTATCTTTGCATTAGGACACATAATTGTTCATGCTAAGTAGATAAAACAAAGAATATAAACGGCCTGATGTCAGTTAAAGGGTTTTGTGGGGTTTTGTGGGGTTTTGTTTTGTTTTCTCATTTCTCATATAAATTTAAGTTGGGGCCTGACTAGCTCAGTTGGTGGAGCATGTGACTCTTGAGCTCAAGGTTAGAAGTTCGAGCCCCATGTTGGTTGTAGAGATTACTTAAAAATAATCTTTTTTTTTTTTAATAAAAAGAGCACCTGTGGCTAGTGCCTACAATATTGGACAATATAGCTCTATATAATACTTCCTAATTTACATAAAACCATACTTGAATCAGAGGAAAATGGTTTTTAAAGCTTCTCAGTGTTAGAATGTTAGTTATTCCTGAGGAACATGTTGGCACATAAATAAGGCACATAGGTTTAGAGGGAATATAAAAAGATAGTAGGTGATACCTTTAATAATGATAACATTAATAATGGTAGATAATTTAGACTGAGTTGGTGCTTTTGACTATATAAAGTACTTCCATATCAATTTTCCCACATGATTCACAGAGTCCTGTGGATTGGGTTTGGGGTGAAGGCAGGTGACTGACTTGCCTGAGATCACAGTTAATTTTATGATTCTTAGGTTTCAAACTGGGTCTTAACAATATCAAATCTAGGGGCGCCTGGGTGGCTCAGTTGGTTAAGCGTCTGCCTTCAGCTCAGGTCATGGTCCCAGGGTCCTGGGATCGAGCCCCGCATCGGGCTCCCTGCTCGGCGGGAAGCCTGCTTCTCCCTCTCCCACTCCCCCTGCTTGTGTTCCTTCTCTCGCTGTTTCTCTCTCTGTCAAATAAATAAAATCTTTAAAAAAAAAAAATCTAATCTAATATTCCTTCTCTAGTCTTCTGAGAATATCCTTGAATCAAAGTATATAATTTAAGACTGAGTTTAAACTTGGGAAATTTGAGGGGTGCCTGGGTAGCTCAGTCGGTTAAGCATCTGACTTCAGCTCAGGCCATGATCTCAGGATCCTGGGATTGAGCCCCACATCAGGCTCTTTGCTCAGCGGGGAGTCTGCTTGTCCCTCTGCCCTTCCCCCTGCTTGTTCCCCCCAATAGATAAATAAAATCCCTAAAAAAAAAAAAGAAAAACCCTTGAGAAATTTTGATAAGATGGCAGCATAGGAAGATCCTAAAGTCACCTAACTCTCACAGACCTACAATTTCCTGGGAAAGAGACCTGAAAACTAGCTGAACAACTCCTTCATACCAAAAGGCCCACATTGAGGTGGGTAGGGGAGGCAGAGATTGATTGATTGATTTACTTGTGATAGAGCTTCAGCCTGAGGGGCAGGCTTCAGGTTTACCACTCTGTCTATAGGCTAAAAAGGTGCCCTCGGGAATGTGCCCCAGGGGACACCACATTTGTGCTGTCTCTCAGCCTCACTCCAGCTCACTGATACCTCCCAGAAAGAAGTTTATATACTTGTCTGAAGACCCAGTTTTTGCAACTGTTAGCCAGGGGACACGTCCATATTGCCTTGATCTGGAAGTCCGCAAGCTTTACAGTGTGGTCCCACAGAGCTGTATATATTTGTGTACTTTATTTTAGTTTTTTGGATTTTTTTTTTAATGTTTTATTTATTTATTCATGAGAATCAGAGAGAGAGAGAGAGAGGCAGAGGCAGAGGGAGAAGCAGGCTCCCCACTGAGCAGGGAGCCCGATGCGGGGCTCGATCCCAGGACCCTGGGATCGTGACCTGAGCTGAAGGCAGACGCTTAACCATCTGAGCCACTTAGGCGCCCCAGTTTTTTGGATTTTATTTTTTTGTTAGAGAGAAAGAGAGCACAGAGGGAAAGTGAGTGGGAGTAGCAGACTCCCCACTGAGCAGGGAGCCCAACACGGGGCTTGATCCCAGGACCCTGGGATCATGACCTGAGCCGAAGGCAGACACTTAACCAATAGAGCCACCCAGGCGCCCCTATTTGCATACTTTATAAAAGCTGTTGCCTGAGCGTCTGGATTCACATTCAGCCTGAAACTAGGTTCTGACAGAGAGACCTTCCCCTGGTACACTCAGAGGTCTTGGAACACTCTCACCAACTGTGAACTATTGAGAATAAGTCGGGCTGCTTAGACAATCACAAAGGTTTGAGAGACAACCAAGAACGCTAGGGCAAGGTTGAACAATAAAGTTCATCTACATGAACTCTTCTAGACTGAGAGAGAGAGCAGTTTTGCCTGGTTCAAAGAAATAAACCCAGAAAATCAGCAAAATGAGACAGAGGAGTAAGTTCTAAACAAAACAACAAAAAAAAAACCCTCAATGAAATGGAGACAAGTGGGGTGCCACAGTATGAAGGGATCTCAAAAAATTAAAAATAGAAATACCATATGATGCAGTAATTCTACTTCTGGGTATTTATAAAAAAAAAAAGAAAACACTAATTCAAAAAAGATGTATATGCCCTTATGTTCATCACAGTATTATTTACAGTAGCCAAGATATGGTATCAACCTAAGAGTGCACTGATTGATAAACAGATAAAAAAAGATGTGGGGGGTAGGGGGTGTGTCTTGGTGACTCAGTCAGTGGAGCATCCAACTCTGATTTCGATTCAGGTCACAATCTCAGGGTCAATGAGATCGACCCCTGCATCAGGCTCTATGCTCTGGGTGGAATCTCCCTCTGCCCCTCTCCTGCTTACATGGGTGCTCTCTTTCTCCAAAATAAAATAAAATCTTAAAAAAAAAAAAAGGTTGTGGGGAGGGGGGGCCCTGGTGGCTCAGTCAGTTAAGCATCCAGCTTTTGATTTCAGATCAGGTCACCATCTCAGGGGTGTGAGATTGAGCCTCACATCAGGCTCCACACCGGGCATGCAGCCTGTTTAAGATTCACTCTCTCTCCTCCTCCCCCTCTTCTCCCCCTCCCTCCCTCCTTCCCTCCTTCCCTCCTTCCCTCTCCCCCTCTAAAAAAAAAAATGTGTGTGTGTGTAAAATAGAATATTACTCAGCCATAAAAAAGAGTAATTCTTGGGGCGCCTGGGTGGCTCAGTCGTTAGGCGTCTGCCTTTGCCTCAGGTCATGGTCCCAGGCTCCTGGGATCAAGCCCCACATCAGGCTCCCTGCTCTGCGGGAAGCCTGCTTCTCCCTCTCCCACTCCCCCTGCTTGTGTTCCCTCTCGCTGTGTCTCTCTCTGTCAAATAAATAAATTAAATCTTTAAAAAAAAAAGAAAAAGTAATTCTTGCCATTTGACAACATGGGTGGACCTTGAGGGCATTATGCTAAGTGACATAAGTCAGAAAGACATATGATTTCACTTACACGTGGAATCTAAAATCACAAAACTTAGAGAGACAGAGAGTGGAATGGTATTTGCCAGCGGGAAAAGGGATTGGAGGTGGGCAATGGGTAAAGGGGGTCAAGAGGTACAAACTTCCAGTTATAAGTAAATCACGGAGATGTAGTGTATAGCATCGTGACTCTAGTCAATAATATTGTAGCACATATTTAAAGTTGCCCAGATGATAAATCTTAAAAGTTCTCATTATAAGAAAAAAAAAATTTTTGTAACCTTGGTGGTGGATGATAAGTAGACTTACTATGGTGATGATTGTGCAGTGTGTACAAATAGCAAATCTTCATGTTACACACCTGAATCTAGTATAGTGCTGCATGTCAATTATGCCTCAATAAAAAAATTAATAAACTTGGGAAATTTTATATAAAAACACGTTTTAATCTTTGTTTAAAGCCAAGTAATACTGTGAAAAAATATGCACAGTTTTCCATAAAAATATTTTAGCAAATGGGAAAGAGTTTATTTATTGTACCAAGCACATAGGAATTGGAGTATAAAAATTATCCATTAAGACAGTATTAAGGGTTCCCACCAATGCATCCTGACATCCAGCTGGGACAGGTGAGTATTCATCACAGGTGACCCCAGGATAATGTTACCATGGACATTTCAGCATCTTGGTATATTTAGCTTAAAGCAACATGGTTAAGTGTTTAATAAAAGTTTTGGACTAACTGTAGGAGAGATATCCTAATCCCAATTATTTATTCTTTTTATTTATTTTAAAAGATTTTATTTATTTGACAGAGAGAGAGACAGCGAGAGAAGGAACACAAGCGGAGGGAGGGGGAGAGGGAGAAGCAGGCTTCCTGCCGAGCAGGGAGCCCGATGTGGGGCTCAATCCTAGGACCCGGGGACCATGACCTGAGCCGAAGGCAGACGCTTAACAACTGAGCCACCCAGGCGCCCCTATTTATTCTTTTTAAATTGCCTTTGTAAAACTGCCCATTATAGTAAAATTTAAACAATACAACGAGAAAACTATTAAGAAAAGCAAAAACTCTGAAATCCCAACCATAGTTAACATATTGGTAAAAATTTGCTCTTTCAGCATTTCTAAAAAATCTAAGTATACGGATATGTAGTTTTACCCAATTAGTACCTCAATGTACAGTATGGTGTGGATTGCTTTTCTCACTCACCATCAAGTCATGAACATCTTTCCATGGACAGATTATTACCACTTTTAATGTCTACATAATGTCTCCTACGAATCTGTTGTAATTTACCAGCTAGTCCCCGTTGAGAGAAACAACGTTTCCATTTGATTGGCTGATAGAAACTCTACTGTACACAAACTGGCATAAATGTCTGAGTTTGGGGAGACAGAATTTTGGTTGCATCATTGTTGTAAAACTGTGTCTTTACTTGCTAGGTGGGTCTTCAAGCAGCTCTATGATAAAGGCCTTGTGTATAGAGGCGTGAAAGTCATGCCTTTCTCCACTGCATGCAACACTCCACTTTCCAACTTCGAATCTCACCAGAACTACAAGGTGCGTGCGATGTCATCGAGCATTAACTTGTGCACATGGAAGTTGAAGGGTTGTGATCACAGTAACCAGTCCTGGTGTGGACTGTTAGCCTGGGGAGTCCGTCAGATTGACCATTTCTTACGGAGTGCTGGCAATATTTGCCAGTCACTGAACTGAGGCTCTATAGAGAATAAAAGTAAGGGATTCCCCCCCCCATGAGATTTGTAAATGGTGTGTCCTCACGTGATAGCTTCTGCTTGTTTTGACCACATCTTTGTGCCTCTCTCGGGTTAATAAGTCACTGCTTTTGGAAGAGGATGAGATGTCTCATCTGGGACCTTGTGATATTATTCATTTGTTACAAGTATTTGGAAGCAAATCTGATTTGTCCTTCGTTGACAGTATTATGATCTTTTTTCTGATGAATGGAATAACTGCTGTCGTTGCTCTGGTAGGAGAGTTAAGACGGGTCTGATGTTCACCAAAGTGCACTCACTGCTTTACCTTATCTAGAAAGATGGTAGAGGCAGTGAATCTGAAATGTGGAACATTGTTCTCATGTGTGTGTATTCAGGAGATGTTTTCACTTCAGAGACTTCATCTAGTCCTCATTGGTTTTAAAGGACCTAATTTGTTTGAAAATTGTGTTCTATATATACATTATACATTTTTAAAACACAAGAAATCTTTTTTTTTTTTTAACATTACCATAATACCATTATCACACCTAAAAAAGTCCTTGGTCATCAGTAATAGAAATATCCTAATGGTCTAATTCCTGGATATCATCAGTGTTCACATTTCTATTTGTCAAATACCAGGCCTTTTTCCCTCTGTTCTTTGTTGTTTTAATCAGGATGTAATCCTGATTAAAAGAGTTGGCAGCAGTTGTCTTGCAGGTCTGTTTTCATCTGTGGTCTCCATTTTGCTGTCTATTTCCCTTTTTTTTCTTGCAAATCATTGTTTAGGAAACAGGTTTTATCTTATAGAGTTTCCTACAATGAATTTTGCTGGTTATGGTCCTCCGTATTTTGTAGAAATTGGAACTTCTCGTGTTTGTCGATGTCCTTCCTTTGGCATGTGTGTCATGAAGAGAGGTCACTGTTTAAAATGGCATTCATTTGTATCTGGCTATTCTCAGCGTGATGTTTGTGACAGTCATCTGTGTTTTGTGGAGGTAGGGATCTTTTGTTCTAGTTTCTGTGCAAGTGAATAGTCCACAATTTATGTATTTACAGCACCTTTCGCTCTATTCTTGCCTTACAGCCTGATAGGTCACGGCTGTGCTGAATTCGATGTTTCTTTCCATACACATTTTTATACTTTTATTATCTGCCTACGTATTCACAAACAGTATATAGCATTCTTATGCTTGTCTTTAATCTCGCCCATTGTACTTACTCTGTACCTTGCCTTTCAGAGGAATCATTAAGTTTTAAAGATTCTTCATCTTGAAACATGTAGCTTTGAGTTAATTTTTATCTGCTGTATCGTGTTTCATATAACAGATTGCAACGTATTCATTCTTTTGATAGACACTTTGAGTTGTTTTAAAGGGTATAGGCCTTTTTCTTAATGGTAGCAAACAGTGTTGGTAAGAAATTTTTGTTTTTTTTTAAAGATTTTATTTATTTATTTGACAGAGAGACACAGCGAGAGAGGGAACACAAGCAGGGGGAGTTGGGAGAGGGAGAAGCAGGCTTCCCGCAGAGCAGGGAGCCCGATGCAGGGCTCGATCCCAGGACCCTGGGATCATGACCTGAGCTGAAGGCAGACACTTAACGACTGAGCCACCCAGGCACCCCAGCTAAGAACATTTTTTAACCTAAATCCTGTGTACTTATGCTGGAGTTTTCTTTGGCTTCTAGATTTCTACATGTTAGATCCCCAGACTAGCTTGTGAGCTCCTAGAGCTTTCAGAGGGTATCCTCTTCTGTAAGTACACAGTGCATTCTCTTGGGATGAGCAGGCTGTGCAGAAGTAAACTGAGTTACAGGAGCGAGTACTACCAGCTGTCCAAAAGGTAAACCAATTGTGGTCTATAAAAATATTTATCTTTTTTATGTTGTCTAAATTTTCAGACACTGTACTATATATAAATGAATTGCGCCCTACGTTCTTTCTGTGTCTGGCCTCTCTTGCTCAAGATTATATTTGTGAAAAGTCATCCCTGTTGTGTGCAGTTATAGATCATTTTAATTACTGTCTGGCACTTAATTTTCCCACTGTACCATCGATGGGCATTTAGGTGATTTCCAGTTTGGGGCTCTGATCCGTAGTGCTACTGTGAATGTTCTGGAAGTGGGAAGCATACATACACATTTCTGCTATGGGTTACATACCCGGGAGTGGAATTATGGAGTCATAGGATGTACTTAACATTTAGCTCTAGCACTGGGGTCGGCAAACTGTGAAGTGCCAGATAGTCAGTGTTTCAGGCCTTGTGGGCTAGACGGTCTCTGTTGCAAGGACTCAACTCTTTCAAAACCATTCTTCGCTCTTGGGGTGTAAGAACATGAGTGACGGCCAGAGTTGGCCCGTGTGTCATGGTTTGCTGCCTCCTGCTCTGCGAGGTAGATGTCCTGATCTGTACTCCCACCAGCCAGTTCTCATGACTCTGCTTTCTTGTCCGCACTTAGCATTTTCTGCCTTTTCTCTCTGGCCATTCTGCAGTTACGTTGGTTGCAACTAAGGTTTGTTTTTGTTTCTAACTTTTGACATAATTTTAGACTTACTGAAAAGTTCATAGAATTCTTGTTTACCTTTCAGTGATGGTCACCCTCTTTCACCACGTCTGCATTGTTCACTCTCCCTCTAGGGCATGGCGGTAGCACAAGACCCTTTGAGAGTAGGTTGCGGACATGATGTCCCTTTTCCTCTAAAGGCTTAAGTACGTATTTTTTAAAATCCATACTCTTCTCTTAAGTAATTGAAGTTAGGGAAACAACCATCTAATCTGTTGTTTGATTCCACTAATGGTCCCAGTAATGTCGTTTTCAGCAAAGAGAGTCGTAGGTTCTGTGTTTTGTTCAGGTGCGCCATCTCCAGCCTTCTTGGAGCAGCGCCCCAGTGTCTGTGATCCCTGACACTGGCATTTGAGGTGCACAGGCCTGCACCCCAGGGGCATCTGACGGTTCCCGTGTGGATGAGGTGACGTTTGTAGAGCCCCTTCTTCTCAGGGAACTTTATTCAGGATGCAGTGAGTTGGCTTCGGTCAGGGGATGAGCTTTTCTACTTTGGAGCTATTTTTTAAAAATATTTAATCCTTGATATTTTCATGTTGCCATAGAGTTGGAACCAATTTTTTATTTAATGAACTGAATTAATATTGGCATATTGCAGTTTTAAGTACACGGTGTTTTAAAATGACTCATTTTTATATTTTGTAATAAAGAATAATTCTGCCTTCCAAAACAATTGTTTTGTTGAACTAACTTTTGATGGATTTATTATAAAAGTAGCTCATTATAATAGTGAAACTTCTAATATATATTCCTCTTGATACACTTAAAATGTTTTACTTGTGACTACTAAGGTAATTGTTAAAACATTTTTCAAGAATATAAAGAAATTGGAATCTCTTGCTTTATATCTTCTTTTTATAAATATGGCAACTGGTTTTTATTCTGGAAATCTGTTCTTTAGGATCAGTTTCCTTTTCTGCATGTATTATTTATTATGGATTTTGTAAAAAGGTATTTTATCTCATTTTATCTCAGGATGTTCAAGACCCTTCAGTGTTTGTAACTTTCCCTTTGGAGGAAGATGAAAATGTGTCTTTGGTGGCTTGGACAACCACTCCCTGGACATTACCTAGTAACCTTGCCCTGTGTGTTAATCCAGACATGCAGTACGTGAAGATTAAAGGTAAGTATGGGCCTGGTTATTTATGACTGATACTGAGAAGATCACTTTAACTTATTTTGGGATAGAATGAAAGCTTATATTTCTTTTGGAGTAAAAATAGAAGTTTTTGAAAAAGTGTTAGACTTAAACAGAAAAATAATCTCTGAAAGAGGTGGGTTTTTTTCATTTTTGATTGAAAAAGTAATGCACATAAAAATTAAAATAGTAGAGAGCTATAAAAAAAGATCCCTTGTAATTTTCAGATTGTAATACACTTATACACATCATACCCGTTACAGATGAGGAGCTGGAGGTTCAGAGAGGTGGCCTCTCATTGTTGCCAGGAACCTCTGATGTGTTTTTTCAATGCCACCAACCAGTGAACGTCCTTCAGACACTAGCTACCTGGAGATTACGTCAGACTGCACAGGTTAGGGCTCAGTCCTACACGTCCTCCCCCACAGCCTCACTGCAGATGGCAGTTGCAAGTCCTGTGCTTCCGACAGACCTGTGACCTCCTCCTGGGGTTGGATTAACTTGCTAGAGTGGCTCATAACTCGGAAACGTTGTACGGTTTATTGTGAAAGGATAGAAAGGATACACAGGAACAGTCAGATGAAGTACATGGGGTGAGGCCTGGAAGGGTCCTGAGCACAAGAGTTTCTGTCCCCCCGGAGCTGGTGTGTGTTGCCCCCACAGCGTGTGGATGCATTCAATAACCTGGAAGCACTCCATACCCCATCCTTGTGGGGTTTTATGGAGGCTTCACTGCTTAGGCAGGATTCATTAAATCATTGGCTGTTGGTGATTGAACTCCATCCTTAGGTGACCTGGGGGCTTTCGGAAAGTTCCCCTCATCAGCATAACAAAGGACCCCTTTATGGCTGTTACCACTTAGGAAATGACAAGGGTTTTAGATCTCTGCTGGGAATGGCTACTGCGACTGAAATGCGTATTTATTATAAGTCATTGTATCACAGAGTTGGTACCAGAACTTGAGAACTTTGTGCCTTTCAGATATTAACTGGTAGAGAGTTAGCCAAAGTCCTGATGAAGCTCTTTCTGTAGAGATTTATATGAAAAAAGAAGACTGTTACCTTCAGGTTTGGATAGTTTATGGAGGGAGGGGAAGCCAGGGAAAAAAAAGAAAACCATAGCCAGAAAAAACAACCGTACAAGATAGATGACTTGATTCACAGCAGCTTGTGAGGCAGGCGAAGGATTCGAAGAAGGAACGGGGGAGGCGGGGGCGTGGGGCAGAAAACAGGTGTTTTTATTACTACTTAGCAGTGCCTTGGGAGCAGATAGGACCAGCAGCTGGTTTCTTGTGCTCCTGGCCGTGGGCACAGAGCCTCTCCAGGCAGGCGCAGGCCCACAGAGAGAGTTCCCCATGTCTCCCTGGGGACATGGCCATTCTCTAGTGAGCCTGATAGCCTGAGGGGCCATCAGGCAGATGGGCTTCAGTCCTGTCCCTCCTCTGCCTGCATACGACTCCCACCGAGTGTCCTGAGTTTTACCCAGAAAATGTAGACTCCGCTAACAGTGAAGGTCTGGTGCAGCCAGCACTGGGGGGTGTCGGTGTTGTTTCTAGTAGCTTTTCAGTGAATTGCAAAGGCCTTCTCAATGATCCGTAGAGTCTCATGTTTCTTTTTTTTCCCATAGTTTCTTATCACAAATTGGAGTAGTTGCTTTTTTATTTTTATTTTATTTTTTTTAAAGATTTTATTTATTTATTTGACAGAGACACAGCGAGAGAAGGAACACAGCAGGGGGAGTGGAGGAGGGAGAAGCAGGCTTCCCTCTGATCAGGGAGCCCGACGTGGGGCCCGATCCCAGGACCCTGGGATCATGACCCGAGCCGAAGGCAGACGCTTAACGACTGAGCCACCCAGGTGCTCCTGATTCTCATGTTTCTTACAGTGAACTGAATATACGTCATAGACTCTAGTAAATCCTTGGGTGTATCAGGGGCACCTGGCTGGCTCAGTTGGAAGAGCGTGCAACTGTTGATCTCAGGGTCATGAGTTCGAGCCCCATGTTGGGTGTAGACATTACTTAAATAAAAAACTTGAAAAAATCGTTGGGTATATCCTACTTTACAGGTGGGAGTTTAAATTAGTCTGTTTTTATAAGGCGATTTGTCATTTGCTGTTAAATTGTAAATGTTTATACATTTAATCTAGCTTTTCTATTTCTAGGATAGTATCCTCCAGAAACACTCTAATAAGGGTACAAAGATACGTGCAACGGGGACGCCTGGGTGGTTCAGACAGTTAAGCGTCTGCCTTTGGCTCAGGTCATGATCCCAGGGTTCTGGGATCGGGCCCTGCAGCGAGTCCTGCATTAGGCTCCCTGCTCAGCGGGGAGCCTGCTTCTCCCTCTCCCCACCTCCATGCTCCTACTCTTCTCAAGTGCGCGCGCGCTCGCTCTCTCTGCGCGCACGCTCTCTCTCAAATAAATAAATAAAAAACAACAGCAAAAAAATGCAACAATATACATTACCCCCCCCCGTTCACAGTAGTAACAATCTGAAAACAACATGAATGTCTAGAATTGATAGGTTAAAAATAACTTGCACTTCTTAGAATGGAGTACCGTGTAGCTATTTAGAAGAATGAGAAAGGACAGTTTGTGCTAATATATGGAAAGATGTTCATATATAGTATGTGAAGACAAACTGAAAACTGTATTGAGTTATATCCCATAATTACCTTTTTAAAAAAAGCCATTCCCATAAGATGTGTGTTAGGATACAGGTAGAAAAATACCTGGAGGGCAACACTCAAATGATAGTGTCTTGTGGGGAGGTGAGATGAATGGGGACTTTTACTCAGGGAGTTTCTTGGTTTGTTAATGTTACGATTTTTAAGCATTCACATGTATTACCACTGGTCGGAGAAAATAAGATTAATTTATGTAAAAGGGAGAGTTCAGTTAAGTGCATGTGCTGTTTTTGTCTTCTTTGGGTCTGGAAAGCAGCGTGCCCTGGTGCATATCTCCATGATTTCTGAGCACACGGGGTATGGTGATATGGGACCCCACGGAGGAGGATGTGCTGGCACGTGTCTAGACTCTGCCGAAGTCTGAATGTCACTGAAGTCCACTTTTCCCCTTGCTCTCGTAGATGTTGTCAGAGGAAAACTACTCATTTTAATGGAAGCCAGATTACCAGCCCTCTATAAGTTGGAGAGTGACTATGAGATCCTTGAAAGGTGAATATACAGATTTATTGCTTTGTGCCTATGTGTGAGAGGTGAGACACTTTATTGCCCAAAAGCTCTATTATTCGAGTTCAGTTAATACGACTGAGTATATTCAGGTCACACATTCCAGCATTAACGACTAAGAAACAAGTAAACCAGGAGGGAGTTGTGACTTGATGTGTCTGCAGTTTCATTTCTTTTGAGGATTTTAGTCTAATTATGAGTTTCTCCTTTTTCTAGATTTCCTGGTACCTATCTCAAAGGCAAGAAGTACAGGCCCCTGTTTGACTATTTTGTGCAGGTGAGCTTATGGACCTGTACTACATGGGTGCTCCGTACCTGCGTAGGAGTCACTGGGGTGCTGTCCCATGGCTTGTGTGGGTTTCCTGTGGCTTGTGTGGATGTCCAGTCCAAAGTCTGTCTTAGTAGTAACAAAGTTGAATTGTGTTTGTATTGCTTTCTTGTTTTATTTTATTTTATTTTTTAAAAGATTTTATTTATTTATTTGACAGAGACACAGCAAGAGAGGGAACACAAGCAGGGGGAATGGGAGAGGGAGAAGCAGGCTTCTCGCTGAGCAGGGAGCCTGATGCGGGGCTCGATCCCAGGACCCTGAGATATGACTGAGCCACCCAGGCGCCCCAATAGTTTTATTTTTTTTAAAGATTTTATTTATTTGACAGAGACAGACACAGCGAGAGAGGGAACACAAGCAGGGGGAGCGCGAGAGGGAGAAGCAGGCTTCCCGCAGAGCAGGGAGCCCGATGCGGGGCTCGATCCCAGGACCCTGAGATTATGACTGAGCCGAAGGCAGTCGCTTAACCAACTGAGCCACCCAGGCGCCCCAATACTTTTATTTTTTTTAAAGATTTGTTTATTTATTTGACAGAGAGAGACACAGCGAGAGAGGGAACACAAGCAGGGGGAGTGGGAGAGGGAGAAGCAGTCTTCCCGCGGTGCAGGGAGCCTGATGCGGGGCTCGATCCCAGGACCCTGGGACCATGACCTGAGCCACCCAGGCGCCCCTGCTTTCTTGTTTTAATAATTAAAATCCTATGGGAATGTTTTTAATACTTTTCTCAAATTATAAAAGGAAGCACATAAGTTTATTTTTATTGTTTATAGTCTACATATCCAGGAAATTTATTGGGTTTTTTTTTGTTTTGTTTTTTTAACAAGTTTAAGATAGTGCTCAGAATAAAACCTGTGTGTAACAAACAGAGTTCGTTTCAAGGAAACTGATGAGGCACCAAGGCAAAGCTCATACATGTGGTAACTTAGTTTTCTTAAGTGTCACAGAGCTGTTTTGTGCAGTTTTCATTTTCTGACAACAGAGAATCCATAGTTGCAAGCCCCATCACCATCACCAAAAGAATAGAGTCAGCAGGAATTTCCCATTGATACCTGTCTATTCAGGGATAGAGTTTGGTTAATGCAGGTGGACCTCTGCCATTTGGGCTCTATCCACAATATCGCTCATATCTGTCTCTTCATTTTTGTGCACCTTGAGTGTTTTCCCATGTTTCTCATCTTCCAATTACAGTTGACCCTCGAACAAAAATGGGGTCAGTGGCACCAGCCCTGGCACAGTGACTCTTGACTCCCCCATACATAGCTGCTAATAGCCTACTGTTGAGCAGAAGAAGCCTTAACCAATAACACAGTCGGCTAACACAGAGTTTGTATTTTATGTGTGTTATATGCCATATTCTTAAAAATAAGCTAGAGAAAAAAAAATATTAAGAAAATCATTGGGAAGAGAAAATACGTAGTATTTTTAGTAGTATATGTATACGAATTGAAAAAAGCTCCTTGGTGTTTTAAACAGTTCTGAACACTTTGTTTTCTCAACCATTAAGTATATATAAAAAGTTTTTCTCCACCAAAAGACACAAAGTCCTAACGCATCTTTTTAAAAGAACATTTCTGTTGTTTATACTGTCCTGAAATAGAGAAAGCCAACTTTCCATATTATGAGATTAGCAGAACCACGATACATAAACCTAAAAGTTAGCATTTGTGCACAAATACTAATTAACTTATAAATATATAATTATAATTATTAAGGAGATATGTAGCACTTCAAAGAACAGTTGCCGAGTTGAACATGGCATATACTAAAACTGCAGCATGATATGGGAGAAGTAGGAATTTTTAAGAATCGTACTCGGTGATCTATAATGCAGTTCACTGTTTTAATAGGCTAAAGGAGAAAAGCCTTTAATAAAACTCAGCTTCCCTGTGTTTAAGTCTCTTAGAAAACAAGGAATAAAGAAAACTTCTTCACTAAACGGGCGCCTGGGTGGCTCAGTTGGTTAAGCAACTGCCTTCAGCTCAGGTCATGATCCCAGGGTCCTGGGATCGAGTCCCACATCGGGCTCCCGGCTCAGCAGGAAGCCTGCTTCTCCCTCTCTCACTCCCCCTGCTTGTGTTCCTGCTCTCGCTGTCTCTGTCTCTGTCAAATAAATAAATAAAATCTTTAAAAAAAAAAAAAAAAAAAAAAAACTTCTTCACTAAAAAAAACCCCAAAAAATCCACATATTGGTGGGCCAGGCGGGAACAGATGACCAGCAGGAAGGCAATGTCCTGCATCCTGGTGGCTTTGGCTCAGCAGCTCTGGCAGCTCCCCAGCCGGCCTGCAGGTGGCAGCAGCAGCCTAGGGGCACAGGACAGCTCCCCAATGGCCATTGGCAGCTGTGGCCACAGGTGGGCTGGGATGCCCTTAAGGGGAGAGTCTGCGCCTGGCCAAGGGGGGCTTCAGGCCATGGCTGCCCTTCAGGTAAAGGCCTTCTTCCTCCTTCCTGTTGCTGCTGATGGATTTCCCTCTGCTCCCTGTGAGCTGTAGCCACTTGCCAGGACACTGCACTTGAGTGTTCTCCACTTGGCCGACCTGCTTCCTGACCGTCCTCTAATATTGCTTTAAACGTCTCCTTGGGGCGCCTGGGTGGCTCAGTTGGTTGAGCGACTGCCTTCGGCTCAGGTCATGATCCTGGAGTCCCGGTATCGAGTCCCACATCGGGCTCCCTGCTCAGCAGGGGGTCTGCTTCTCCCTCTGACCCTCTTCCCTTTCGTGCTCTCTGTCTCTCATTCTCTCTCTCTCAAATAAATAAATAAAATCTTTAAAAAAAAAAAAAAAGTCTCCTTTGCTTTTCTTCCCTCCCTGCCTTTGTTTTCATTAGGCTTTCCTCCTGTTTACAATATCCCTCATCTTTCTTTAATGTCAGATGTGCTCAGGTACAATCTGCTCTTCAAGGCTGAACGCATATATCATCTGAAAAAGCTTTTTTGAAATGCCTCTGGTTTCTCCTGAAAAATGTCATTGCTACATTCTTCTCTCATGTATCTTAATATATTTTACTTTGGATGTGTTTTGTCTTAAAATTCTCACTAGGGGCGCCTGAGTGGCTCAGTCGGTTAGAGGGTGTGAGTCTTAATCTTGGAGTTGGGAATTCGAGCCCCACGTTGGGTGCAGAGATTACTTAAATACATAAATTTTTTTTGAAAAGGGACTAGCTTTATTTAAAACCCAGTGTTTTCCGGTTCTTATGGGACACTGTTAGGAGACTGACAGGAGGTGAGGCGGTCTTTCACTTACTGTGCCTGCTGGCCTTGCTGTTCCAGCTCAAGGAGGATGGTGCTTTCACAGTGCTCGCCGATGGCTACGTGCAGGAGGACGAGGGCACGGGAGTGGTGCACCAGGCTCCGTACTTCGGTGCTGTGAGTACTGGAAGTCCCACAGGGTGTCTATGGGAAGGGCGTGTCGCGGCCACTGAGTCGTGCATGCATGTCGAGCACCTCATTCTTGGGCACACCATGCGGTCCAACTCTTCAGGCTCGCTGCCCCCAAACATGGTTTATCAAACTTATGTCTGTAATTCGTTCTCACCCTGAGCTAATCTCTGAAAAGAGTGAGCTAAATGCTGGGTGCTCCCGGGCATTTTGTCTTTCTGAAAGGCACCCTGTGTTTGCATTCATTCATAATTTACTCTCCATGCACTCTCCTCTTTCCGGTATGCAGTTATGTGAGTTCTGGAAAGGGCGTCCACTCACGCAGTCACCATGACCGTCACTGTGGAGAGGTGCTGCACCTCCCTGGTGCTCTTGAGCAAACACTGTGCTGAGAGAGCAGAACTTGACCTCCTCAAAGCTGTATGGTGTGGCCAATTTTAAATTTTGCCCAGAGTAATTTTTCTAAAAATGCAATCCTGTTGATGTTATTTGTGTATGAATGAAGTGTGCACTGGGGATCTACAAATTCCTCTGGGCTTGACCGTTCTGCAGTGGGAGTGAAGCTAGTCTGACTGCGTTCATTTTACTTTCACACTTAACCTCTGCAGAGATTTTTATTATGGAAATCTTCAAATATACACAGAAGTAAAGAGGTATTAGAATAAATCCTGATGATCATGTCATCCCACTGCAAACATTTGGGAAGTCTGTTTCTTCTTTCCTCTACCTTGTCCTCTTCCTCCCACACCTTCTCCACTTTGGCCTGAGGGTTTTGAAACAAATCCTCAACATCCTATGCTTCATCTGCAGATACTTCTGTACACAACTGTGACTGAAACAGCCTTTTATTTTTAATATTGCCAGCATGCCACTGTTGTATTCAATAAAGTTAATGCTTCCTTAGTATCACCGAATACCTGGTCAGTATTCAGTATGATGGAAGCATTCTTGATAATACTGTTTACTGGGTTTTAAGAACTAGTCAGATTTTAGTTATTCATAATTTTAGGGTCAGCTGGTATGATTGCTGCACTGATAATAAATAATAAAAAGAAAACTTCTTGGTTTTGAATTGTGGTTTACATTTTCCTATTAAAATGTATTATTTGTTGTATACTGGGTATGTGTGGGTTTTTTGTTTGTTTTTTAGGTTCCATATATGAATGAAATCATACGTTATTTGTCTTTCTCTGTCTGATTTATTTCACTTAGCATAATACTCTCTAGTTCCATCCATCTTGTCAGGAATGGCAAGATCTCATTCTTTAATGGCTGAGTAATTATATATATATACCACATCTTCTTTATCCTCTCATCTATTGGACACGTGGGTGGCTTCCATATCGTGGCTATTGTAAATAATGCTGCAGTAAACACAGGGGTGCATGTATATTTTTGAATTAGTGTTTTCATTTTCTTTGGGTAAATAGGACTGGATTTACTGGACCATATGATATTTCTATTTTTAATTTTTTGAGGAATCTCCATACTGTTTTCCAGAGAGGTTGCACCAATTTACATTCCCACCAACAGTGCACAACGGTTCCTTTTTCTCCACATCCTCGCCAACACTTACTATTTCTTGTATTTTTGATTCTAGCCACCCTGACAGGTGTGAGGTAATACCTCATTGTGGTTTAGATTTGTGTTTCCCTGATGAGTGATGTTGAACGTATTTTCACATGTCTGTTAGCATCTCAGTGTCTTCTTTGGGAAAAATGTCTCTTTAGGTCCTCTGCCCATTTTTTAATAGGATTGTTTGCTTTTTTGGGTGTTGAGTTGCATAAGTTCTTTATGTATTTTGGATATTTACCCTTTATCAGATATGTCATTTGTAAATATCTCCTTCCATTCAGTAGATTGCCTTTTATTTTGTTGATGATTTCCTTCGCTGTGCAGAGGCTTTTTATTTTGGTGTAGGCCCATAGTTTATTTTTGATTTTGAATGCCTTGCCTGGGGAGACATAACCATACATATGTTTTGCTGTGGCTGCTGTTCAAGAGATTACTGTCTATGTTTTCTTGTAGGAGTTTTATGGTTTCAGGTCTCACATTTAGGTCTTTCATCAATTTTGCCTTTATTTTTGTTGTGGTATAAGATAGTGGTCCGGTTTCATTCTTTTGCATGTAGCTGTCCAGTTTCACCAACATCGTTTATTAAAGAGACTGTCTTTTCCCCACTGTATATTCTTTCCTGCTTTGTAGTAGATTAATTGACCATATAAGCGTGGGTTTATTTCTGGGCTCTCTATTCTGTTCCATTGGTCTGTGGGTCTTTTTGTGCCAGTATCATGCTGTCTTGATTACTACAACTTTGTAGGGTACCTTGAAATCTAGGATTGTGATACCTCCAGCTTCGTTCTTTCTCAAGATTGCTTTGGGCGTTTGGAATTTTTTGCGGTTCAAGCAAATTTTAGTATTACTTGTTCTAGTTCTATGAAAAGTGCTGTAGACTTTTGATAGGGATTGCATTGACTCTGTAGATTGTTTTGGGTACTATGAACATTTTTACAATTTCGTTCTTTCAGTCTATGAGCATGGGATGTCTTTCCATTTCTTTGTCATCTTCAATTTCTTTTATCAGTATTTTATAGTTTTCATAGTACAGGTCTTTCACCTCCTTGGTTATGTTTATTCTCAGGTATTTTGTTAATTTTGGTGCAGTTGTAAATGGGATTGTTTTCTTAGTTTCTCTTTCTACTACTCCATTATTAGTGTATAGAAACACATCAGATTTCTGTATATAAATTTTGCATCCTGCAACTTTACTGATTTCATTTATTCTAATAGTTTTTTGGTGGAGTGTTTAGAGTTTTCTATATGTAGTCATGTCATCTGCCAAGTGGCAGTTTAACTTTTTTCTTACCAATATCGATGTCTCATTTGTTTTTGTTGTCTGACTGCTCTGGGTAGGACTTCCGGTACTATGTTGACAAAGTGGTGAGAGTGGACTTCCTTATCTTGTTCCTGACTATAGAGGAAAAGCTGTCAGTTTTTTACCATTTAGTGTGTTGTTAGCTGTGGGTTTTTCATATATGGCCTCTATTATGTTGAGGTATGTTCTCTCTGAACCCACTTTGTTGAGAGTTTTTTTCACAAGTGGGTGTTGAGTTTTGTCGAATGCTTTTTCTGCATCTGTTGAGAGGATCATAGAGTTTTTACCCTTCATTTTGTTAATGTGATGTATCACGTTGATTGATTTGTGGATACTGAATCATCTTTGCATCCCCAGAGTGAATCCCGCTTGATCGTGGTGAATGATTCTTTTACTGTAGTGTCGAATGGAGTTTATGAAGTTGAGTATTTTTGCGTCCGTGTTCACCAAGGATACATGTATGTTATCTTCCTCCTCCCTTAGTGGATACCCAGCTGTATACAGGGGTCTGTGAAATAATGGCCGGGAAGATGATGTAATCCCTATCCAACTATAAGGCTCTGGGATTCTCTGAATGGTCCTGAATTAACTTCAGCTGAGAGGATAATTAAAGTCCATTATGGTTATGAGTCAGAATACTGAAGCATTCTCTTGTAAATCTATCACCTCCCACACTCCTGTCTCGTACACACTCAGCCTGTTTCGTTCCCTTTGTCCCCAGGACGACTATCGGGTCTGTATGGACTTCAACATCATTCAGAAAGACTCTTCTCCTGTTTGCCCTGTGGATGCTTCAGGCTGTTTCACGGCAGAAGTGACAGATTTCACGGGACAGTATGTGAAGGTCTGTGTCTCTGTGACAGAGAAAGGTGTGGGTTTCATCATACTTCTTTCTTTAATCAGATTTTTATTAAATAGCTTCCATATCTGGATTTTTTTTCCAGGAAGTTGGTTTTGTTTTGTTTTGTTTCAGCACATAAAACCAGAAAAGATAGATATTATCAGCCACATTCTAAGGGTCTAGTATCTTCAGAGGAAGCTGTAGTTTCACAGGCAGGAATCAGTGAGACTGGGCTCTGACTGGTAACTCCTGAAGCAGCTCTGAGGCTTTGGGGCCATCATTGCTGGTGAAAGACTTCACTGCCTCACATGGTATGGAAGTGCTTAATAAGATACCTAAAGTTTGACTGTGTCTCAAATGTGGACTGAGTATTTTTATAATACATGTGTTATTTTTGCCTTTTATTCATGGTATAGAGTTATCAAAATATCAGATTGCAGTGATATACGTAGTTCTCTTGTGTTACTAAGTATTGCAGGATATTTTAATGGCTAGATTTTTGTTTTTTAAACAGGATGCTGACAAAAACATCATCAGGACCCTGAAGGAAAAAGGCCGACTTCTTGTCTCCAGCACCTTCACTCACAGTTACCCCTTCTGCTGGAGGTGAGAGAAAGCGAAGACTTACAGCTCGAGCTTCTAGCCTGTGGGGGACACGTAGCGTGTGTGTCCATTCTGCCGTTTGCGGTTCCCCTCTCATTTGTATGCTTTATGGTTAGTGTGGGGAAACTGCCCTCTTGAATTCCATGAGTGTTAGTTCCTGGTTTCCTCAGCAGTTGTCTGGGAAGTATCGACATGTACAGATGTTTTGTGTTGGGGCCACATTTCTTTAGAATGAGACATACGTCTAAAATTTCCCAGTGGAACTTGGCAAGAGATAGAACGTGACACAAGTTAGAATACAAGATCGTGCTGTGAAGATGTGCGTGGAATTGGAATGCTCGGTGCCATCAAGTTTGTTCCCACATTGCCTCTTTGCTGAAGTTACGTCATTTCTTAGACAGCTATCACATACCAGCAGAACCATATTTTCTTTCTTGTTCTTTAAAGCTTTTGCCTTCTTGGTGTTGTGGAGGGAGATGACCAGTACCAAGGACGTAGGCATTAGTGTTTGCAAAAAAAAAAGAGTGTTAGCAGAAGGCCAAATCGATGAGGGTGATGTCAGTAAGAAACTAAAGGTTGGTCTCACCGTGGGTGCCTGCGTACCTCAGTCTGACGAGCCATGTGCTGCATTTTTGCTTCCCCAGGTCAGACACTCCCCTGATTTACAAAGCCGTGCCCAGCTGGTTCGTGCGGGTGGAGCACATGGTGGACCAGCTCCTGAAGAACAACGACCTGTGTTACTGGTGAGCAGTGAGCTGTGTATCTTCACACTGTCCTGTATCACGTGCTCACACTTCTCCCAGATTGTAAGAATTCTGTAGCTCTCTTTGAGTCTATGTTTTCAGGACCACAGAATAATTTAAATAGTTTTATAAGAAGTAGCATCCTTGGGCGCCTCGGTGGCTCAGTTGGTTAAGCGACTGCCTTCGGCTCAGGTCATGATCCTGGAGTCCCGGGATCGAGTCCCGCATCGGGCTCCCTGCTCGGCAGGGAGTCTGCTTCTCCCTCTGACCCTCCTCCCTCTCATGTACTCTCTCTCTCTCTCATTGTCGCTCTCTCAAAAATAAATAAATCTTTATTTATTATTATTTTTTTTATAAACACTTTTTTTTTTTTTTAAGATTTTATTTATTTATTCACAAGAGAGAGAGAAGCAGAGGGAGAAACAGGCTCCCAAGGAGCAGGGAGCCCGATGTGGGACTCGATCCCAGGACCCTGGGATCATGACCTGAGCCGAAGGCAGACGCTTAACCATCTGAGCCACCCAGGCGCCCAATAAATAAATTAAAAAAAAAAAAAAAAAAAAAAAGAAGTAGCATCCTTCCTATGATAAGGCATATGGAGGGAGCATTTTGCCTTTCTGTTAGGCTTAAATAGTCATTTTCAGGGTAAATGTTTATTTTTGAATATACCTACAGAAGCCATTTGTGCTTCCTGCTCTTGATGCGTGCCGACGAGTGCTACTGGGACAGAAGCCTTGCTCTCAGCTAGTATGTGACCCACAGGGAGGTGTTACTCCAACCTGTAGGGCTGAATGAAGTAAGGCTGAATCTGCATATTACAGAAGACTTTTTCACTGAGAGTTCTGAGGGTGATCACGGTTTCTTACTTCTGTAAGAATCGAACCTGACTTAAAAACTGCATTTCATTTTGGAAGAATGAGGAGAATCTCAGGGCAGTAAAAGGAAGAGATCAGGAACTACTATGAACTATCGCTTTTTTTTTTTTTTTTTTTGATAGGGAGAGCGCATGCACGAGCAGGGGGTGGGAAGGAGCAGAGGGAGAAGGAGAGAAAAAAATCTTAACCAGACTCCACACTGAGCATGGAGCCCAACGTGGGGCTCAATCTCATGACCCTGAGATTATGACCTGAGCTGACAGTCAACCGACTGAGCTACCCAGAAGCCCCATGAACAAGCTTTTTGTGCTTTCTAGCAAATTGACCCTGACTTCTCAAGAAAAAGCAGTTTTTCATTTTTATTCCTATGAAGCTCTTCAGTTGCCCTATAGTGTGAAGTGCTGGATGTGAACTATTAGGCTGTGGCCTCGTTGAGAGTGCAGGCCTATAAACTGATGTTTGTAATACAGGGCTCAACTGGGGTGCCTGAGAGAACAGGATGTGTGGGGCTGGGGGTGCTGTAACTCAGCCTGCTGCTTAGGTAGATTTCCTGCAGAGCTGAACCTCAGAGGATAAGGAGCCATTTGACTAGTCCTGGGCACTCGAAGCTTTGGGGGAAGGGGAGGGGAGAGAGGGGAGGCTATAGGGTAAAGGTTATCATGCTGGAGGGATGGCACAGGCCAAGGCGGTTAGGTGAGAAGCTGCATTCTAAGGAATTACCTCATTGTTGGAGCCTAGAGGCAAATGGCAGGAGCCTGCCCGTGAGCCTCAGGAGGCAGCTACCAACCAGCCACCTGTAGCCCAGCCTGTTTTGTAGGGGCTGGGAGCCCATACTAATGAGTGTCAGTAGAAGCAGTATTGTGTGGGCGCCCCGAAGACTAGGTCTGGTCGAGAGCTGCAGCTGTCCCCTAGCAGGGTTGTTCCAGTCACAGAGCATCTCCTGGGATGAATTCACAATAGATGGAGCTCCGTGAGTTTTCTGTGCTGTCCACACAGAAGACGTCCTCCTGGGAGTGAGCGCAGCATCTCTAGGGCAGTAGGTCCACAGAGCGTATACAAAGGTTTGTAAGATCTAATTTACAAATTTGCTTACTAATGTTCTCAGGCATTGGCTGTCTGACCTGTTTATTGCAGGGTCCCAGAGTTTGTGCGAGAGAAGCGATTTGGAAATTGGCTGAAAGATGCACGTGACTGGGCAGTTTCCAGAAACAGATACTGGGGCACCCCCATCCCCCTGTGGGTCAGCGATGACTTCGAGGAGGTGAGACGGGCCATGCATTCTCATGTTGATTTTTGCTGAAGCACTTCATTTGTACATCTGGATGTAGTTTCTTTTTTCTTTGCCCCTTTTTTTATTTCATCTGTTTCTATTTATTCCTTCCTAGAATCACATAAATAAGAATTTGGGAGGTTTTTTAAATTTATCTTTACTTTAGTTTTATTAAATGTGATTTTTTAAATCTCCCTCTATGTAAAAGTAAAGAAGAAATGTGTATTTTTCTCAGGAAATTGAATTGTTTTTCTTCTGTTGAATTGTTGAATTGTTTTTCTTCTGTTGCTCACCCCTTTTTCTGTCCTTGTGAGTAACTGATGATCAGTCTTAAAGTCCAGACCTGCACCGAGTTACAGCACGTGAAAGCCCCCTCATGGCGGTTAAAAAGGAAGGCTTAAAAAATATTGCCAAAAGCATTGCCAACCTTGAACATATAAAATCAAGTGATTGTGTGTGTAAATACGTGACGGGTCTATAGATGTCCCCGCAATGGCGGCTTCTGTCCAGCACAGAGACTGTTAGAGCACCGGGACCTGAGAGGCGGCAGTGAAGGAGCAGAGTCAGACCTCCCAGGACTGGACTGGAAGGGCTGAGAAGGTGGGGTTCCCTAGGTAGCTGACGCCCCAGGCAAGAACCCACAGCAGCTCCTGCTGGGGCTGCCCCACCGTGTGGACCCTGTCAGGGCCGCAGCTGAGCTGAGGGAAGCCTCCTTGCCTGGACGTAACCCTAAGTGATGTCTTGTGATCTCATTGATTGGATCTGGTAATTTAGTTCTAGCTTTGACTTGGAAAGATTCCAGATTAAGGAGCCAAATTCAGATGTCAGGAAGAAACTGAGATGCCTCAGAGTCACAGTCTAGGCGTTTCACTTAACGCTGGTTATACTGGGCAGAGATTTGGACCTAGTAAGCCCTCAGCAGGTGCGTGTGGAGATGACGCTGTTAGGTCCTCTCCGCGTAGGGACTCCTGAGACAGGGGTAGGTGGCCGAGTAGTGGAGCCCGCTCACCTCTTCAGTGACCTGCAGTCTTTCGTGAGTGTAAGCCACGCTGGTGACAACTGTCCTGAAGGTCAGAGGTTTCTAAAACTAAGTGTGAATGCTGTGTGAATAAAGCTCTGTGATCTCTGGCTCTGAGGTTCTCTTGTTTTTTAACTTTGCCTTGACAGGTGGTGTGCATTGGATCGATGGCAGAACTCGAAGAACTGTCGGGAGCAAAGATCTCTGATCTCCACAGAGAGAGGTCAGTTTCTGAATGTTTGATTCACTTCCGTACTCAGAGAGCATTGACGTGGTCTCTGGAGCAGATTACGGAGCTACGTGTAGAAATCAAATACTGGTTTACTGAGTTACAGTGTTGATGACTCATGTCATGTTGAGGAAGGGTGGCCTCTGTCCTTGAGTTGGATGTAGGCGACTTTGGTATAAATCCCCCGGATTGAGCCTTCCCGGTGCCTCTGAAAACCTGTGATAACTGCCAGTATTTCTCTTTGCAGATGCTTATGAAATCTCGTCAGAGCATTGTTTCCTCTTGGCAATTAAACTGCAAGTTCTTTCGTGGTTAAAATTAATAGAAGTGGCTTTGCTTCGTTTCTTAGCATTGACCATCTGACCATCCCTTCCCGCTGTGGGAAGGGAGTGTTGCGTCGCGTCTCTGAAGTGTTTGACTGTTGGTTCGAGAGTGGCAGCATGCCCTATGCTCAAATTCATTATCCGTTTGAAAACAAGAGGGAGTTTGATGATGCATTTCCTGCAGACTTCATTGCCGAAGGCATTGACCAGACCAGAGGATGGTATGTTCTTATTCTTTCAGATTTGATTTGATTTCACAGGTATTTAACTGAGCACCTGGCATTTATCAGCTGGGTCCTGGGGAGATTGTGTCAAACGAGACAGGCTCTGCTGCTGCCCTCTGCCTCTCACCACCAAGTGTTCTATTAAAGTGTCTTTGGAGTTGGGATCTCTCAGCTGTGGTTTTAGAGTTTGAATTATTTCGTTGACATTTTGGAATAGAGAGATTTGTTATATTTGAAGATTAAGTGATACAAAACAGTACATGTGCTTAGCTTGTTTATTTTAAATCATTTACTCAAATGTTTAATGAGTATTTACATACAAGATAATGGTTTGGGTGCTACAAATTTAGGGGTTGATTGGAAATGTACTCAGATGTTAAGGCTAGCCTTATAAAATTAACAGCTTAAAAATCCGGACTGGGGGAAAAGACAAACCACGGCGGGGGAGGATTTCGGCATTGGTTTTGTCTGGTGCCTATTTAAAGCCACGCCATCATCTTCTGAAGCAGGAAAAGGTTGGCTCGTCCAGATCCTAATTACACTTTGTTTTTTTTTTAAGATTTTATTTATTTATGTGAGAAAGAGAATGAGAGAGAGAGAGCATGAGAGGGGGAGGGTCAGAGGGAGAAGCAGACTCCCCGCCGAGCAGGGAGCCTGATGTGGGACTCAACCCCGGGACTCCAGGACCATGACCTGAGCCGAAGGCAGTTGCCCAACCGAGCCACCCAGGCGCCCCCTAATTACACTTTGATGAGTGCTGATGCTGCAGAAGTGTTTAAGGAATGTTGGTGTCATTGCTTTGACACTGGCAGTGGATGTCACAAATTGAATTCCAACCTTAATGTTCCAGAAGGTGCTCTTTTCAGCGTCCAACCCATTTTTCTTTAGGAACAGGTCCAAAACCTTCTTAGAGAGGGCCAGAAGCCTCTCCAGTAAGCGTTTGTCTGAGGCCTGGGGATGTCTGCCAGCCATTAACAGTCCTGACGTGGATCTGTAGGTGTTCACCGTCTCCTTCCCCTTCCCTCAGGCTTGGGCTGCGTGTCCTAGCAGCCAGGTCCCCCTGACCTGCCTTCAGAGGAAGGGATGTCAGTCCATGTCCCATCACGTCCTGGGGATGCAAAACCAGCTTGGAGATGATAGCAGAGCCTCACTCACTGGGGTGGCTGCAGGGACGTGGTAGAGTTTGGAACAAGCTAGCTAGCAGTCAGCCGCATGCGGAGCAGAGATGTCTTTGCTCTACGTGCTCTGCCTTCTGACTTTTGGGTGAGAATGTCTATCTTTTGTCATCAGACTGTCCCATGTGACCTTGTGCTAAAGGCACACACGTCTCTGGATTTGCAGCCTGGCGTATCTGGAGGTCCTGATAGGCCGCCCAGCACTGTCCCCCTCTGCCTTGTGGCTGTCGGCTGCCCCCCCAGGGAGGACAACAGTACTATCCTCCACTGTTGGGGTCAGTACCTCACTCCAGGCCTTTATTCGCTGTAAGCCACATTTTATTTTTTCTAACCTGATCAGTTTGTGGTAGGTCCTTTGTGATTTTTCAGCATGCCCCAAATGATTCTAATGTGTTATCGGATTAAGAACCTTTGCTATAGGGGTGCCTGGGTGGCTCAGTCAGTTGAGCGACTGCCTTCGGCTCAGGTCATGATCCCAGGGTCCTGGGATCGAGCCCCGCATTGGGCTCCCTGCTCTGCAGGAAGCCTGCTTCTCCCTCTCCCACTCCCCCTGCTTGCGTTTTTTCTCTCGCTGTGTCTCTCTCTGTCAAATAAATAAATAAAATCTTTAAAAAAAAAAAGAACCTTTGCTATAAGTGATTATTAAGAAGTGTAACTGATCTAAAATAGAAATTCCATCCAATAAGTAAGCACAGATTTTTTTTCCCCTATGCTTAGATTCCTTTTCTGTTGTTGCTGAGCTGTTTCTTCCTGGGTTTTTTACAGGTTTTACACCCTGCTGGTGCTGGCCACCGCTCTCTTTGGACAGCCGCCCTTCAGGAACGTGATTGTGAACGGGCTCGTCCTGGCAAGGCAGGTGCACGTCCTTGGGTCGTGGCTAGTCCCGGTGCCTGGCTTCCTTTGGTCTGGCAGCCATGGTCCAGGTGCATGTAGCCATTCTTTGTGAATACAGGAACTTAGGATCGCCCCAGCTTTGTTCCTGCTCTTCTCCTTCGTCTGCTGTTCCACTTCTCACTGCTCTTCCTTTCCATCCCACCCCGTCCTGCTCACTTCTTGTCTCCAGTGTGGCTCTGCACACCCCCTACCCCAGGGAGAAGGGCAGGTTGGGGAGCTGGGGGCGGGGGAGGCATGCATCCTGTGATGCTGTGGGCAGTAAGACAACATCTGTCATGGAGGGCTGGACCAGGTGCGTGTGCCTGGTCCTTTAATGAAGATTTTTGTTAACCTCTGTTTAACATGAGGAAGCTGTGGGTTCTAGAGGTTTCCAGGATCATAGGGGAGTCTTATTTTTTCTTTTACTGTCTATAGTCATAACAGAAAAAACACAAATTAATAAAATAAGAAAAAACATTTATGCAGATACCCTGCCTCATGTCCTGTCTGAGGGAGGATGGCCCCTGATATTGTGTTGTGAACATTATACATCTTCTCTCGTCAAAGCCCCAGAACTGTTTGAGATGGGTCCTCCCCCCTGCTTTTTTTTTTAAGATTTTATTTGAGAGAGAGAGAGAGAGAGAGCACGAGGAAGGGGGGCAGAGAAGCAGGCTCCCCACTGAGCAGGGAGCCCGACGCAAGACTCGATCCCAGGACTCTGGGATCGTGACCTGAGCTGAAGGCAGACACTTAACGACTGAGCCACCCAGGTGCCCCAAGATGGGTCCTTTCCTTACCTCAGTTTGACATTTGAGAAATTTGAGGTATAGAAAAATTAAGCAACTTGTCAAAGTCACACAGCAAGTGATGGTAAATTCACGTTTTACACCCAGGGAGTCTGGCTCGGCAGTCTGCTTTTGGGGGTTTTTTTAATTGAAAATTTTGTTGAATTGGAGATTTGAATGCAGTTGTGAAACAGTCACAGAGAGCCTTGTGTGTTTTGCCCAGTTTCCCCCAAAAGTCAGGTTTTTCAGAACTGGGGTACACCACCACAGCCAGCTGCTAACACAGCCCAGGCCGCCTCTGACCCTGCGCTTTACATGTACTTGTGTGCCGTGGTGTGCATAGGTCCCTGTCCACCAGCACAGTCAAGGTACTGGACTGTTCCCACATCCCAGGACCCCTCTGTTGTCCTTCTGTAATCCCCCCATCCTTCCACCCTCGCCCCCAGCCCCTGACAGCCACTCATCTGCTCCCCATCTCTGTAACTGTCATTTCAAATACGTGACGGGAATGGAATCACACCACTTAGGACCTCAGGGACTGGCTTTCCCACTCAGTGGGATCCTGGAGATTGCTCAGGATGGGTGTGTCCTCAGTCCCTTCTTCCCCATGGCTGAGCAGTGCTGCATGGTGCGGGTGACCACAGCTGGACCCCTCACCTGCTGAAGGACCTGGGGTTGTTTCCGGTGGCTGCTGACTATGAATAGAGCTAGGAGCTTCCGTTACAGGTTTTCCATCAGTACAAGTTTTCATTTCTCTGGAATAAATGCTGAGCCCTGTGTTCTTAGCTTCTCCACTGACTCACCGTGGACTTGAGAAAGAAGCTCACAGGTGGTAACAATCTATTGTTACGCCCTTATCCCACTTGCTTTTCTGTTTTCTGATTTGCAGATAACCTGTAACCGCATATAAAGTTAGGCTGTAATGGTGACTTACTTAATTGGCATCTCCCTTTTGTTTTTCAAGTGATGGTCAAAAAATGAGCAAACGAAAAAAGAATTATCCGGATCCACTTTCAATCATCCATAAATACGGTGCCGACGCCCTCAGGTACAGGCCAGCGCTGTGCCCTGTTTTTAATGTCCTTTTTATGTAAGCTTCGCTTGTTCTGTTGTGTTTCTTTCATCTGGTTCCTAGTTAGCTTTCTCAAACTATGTCTCTGCTACGGGCCAGGTACATTGGTGTGGAGTTGGCTCTAAACCCACAAGGTGGTTTCTCAGTAACGAGCATTTGGAAGCCCAGAGGTGTTGTGAGGACCAGGACCTGTGTTGCTCCCAGGCTGCTGCTGGGTTTCTCCCTCATTCCCTTGCCTGGCTCTTCATCTTGTTGGCCATTTATTTCCATGTCTGCGCTTACTCCTCAAAAGAGCCGTCTGAGATTTATTGAAACTCGAGCAAATAACAATGAAACCTGAAAAGCTTTTAGGGAAATGGGAGCCACTACTTGAAACGTTGGTCTTCGTCGTGCCCATTAAGTGTTGGGGTGGAAAGGAGCCACAACGGTTTCATTCCGCATCCTCCTGCTGCAGACACGGAGACCCACACCCAGGGGCTGAGCCCGAGCATGTTCACAGCTGCCTAGGAGCACTTAATGGGGTGTCCTGCCGCCCTGTTAGCTGTTAGCCTGCCCCTCGGCACTGCTAGCAAGTGAGCCAGATAATTCTTTGTAGAGGGCACTGTCCTTAGGGTGCCTCGTGACATCCCTGGCCTCTTCCCTCTGGGAGCCCCTCTGTGCCGGCAGAGGACTCCTGGCCACTCCTTTTGTGAGTCCCTGTGCCTGCGGGTATTGTCTGGGGAGGAGGCCCGCCGCCCCGAGGCCTGCACTGACTGGCACGGGGCTTGCTTCCAGGTTGGTCGAGGGCCATATTTTGGTATGAGGTTACGTCTCCCCTTTATTATTCACTGGGTCTCTTGCACAAAGTCAGAGCTTTGTCAGTTTTAAATTGACCATAAGAAGAGTATTCATAATTCTCTCCTTTTGTATAAAAAAATGCCAAGCTGGGTGTTTGCAGTGTCAACATGTCCAGAAAGAATACTTGTTTTAATCTGTATATTCCTTTTCCATGTCCTGTTTTTCCTCACCCAGATTGTATCTGATCAACTCCCCTGTGGTGAGGGCAGAAAATCTCCGATTTAAGGAGGAGGGTGTGCGTGACGTTTTGAAGGACGTGCTGCTCCCTTGGTACAACGCCTACCGCTTCTTCACCCAGAGCGTCCTGAGGCTACAGAAGGTGTGGGGCGGGGTCCCGTCACCTGGGTCGGTGGGTTTGCTAGGGACAGAGCTCCGTGGGTGGGGCGCAGAGCCCTGGGCCGGGGGGGGGTGGGGGGCGTCAGTGCAGAGCCTCGGTGGGACACTGGGGCTGCCCCCCCAGCAGGGGCGGGGGGGGCGCCCCTCTCATTCCCCGGTTGCGCGCCCCCCCCCCCCCCCCGCCCCATGGAACCAAGGCTGCTGGGCGTGGGGTCGGGGTGAAGAGCCCACTGCTCCCAGGGTGGGAGCACCTGGTAAAGGCTGCTGCTTGTTGCCGGGCTCGCTGAGGCATCAGGGTCCAGACTCTGAAAGTGAGAGACGTTCTGCTGGGCTGTTAGGAGGGAAAACAAGGCACCATCTGAACACCCATATGCCTAACTCTGCTCTCAGGGCTCCCTTTGGGGTCAGAGCCCGATACCCCTCATCTCTTATGTCCAACGCCTTACAGTAGAATCCCTGGGTACATTACTGTTGACTGTCGTGCAACGTTAACCCTTTCTGGAAATGGGCGGGAGGCCTGAGCTGTGAATGTCGCTTCTCCCTGTGCGTTGAGGAGGGCAGGCAATCTCCCCAGGTCCTGGTGTTGCTCCTGCCTTTGTTGTTGCCACCACTAGGGCTGGGAGGCCTCAGGCGGTCCCCACAGGCCTGCTGCTGTGGGAGCACAGTGGGCGGGGCTCGTCTGGGCTTGGCAGTCAGACGCCCGCCCGCCACCAGGCTCTCAGGTCAGGGCCGGAGTCAGCGCGGCTGCTGCCCTATCAACCAGGTGTTGCTGGTGGGGGGGGGTGCGCAGGTGGAGTGGACCTTCAGCCCAAGGAGGGTTTTGCAAAGGAAAGGGGACTGGGACAGAGCATGCTGTTTAGAATGGGCAATTTAAGCAGAGACGTTAATTTCTAGTGCTCATGTTCAGTCTATAGATGATCGTCCAGTCCTAGCCAGCTTTACTAGCTTTCCTTCGTTAGGGGTAAAGTAACTAAACCCTACACTTACAAGATTTTAGAATATTTCTCAACTCACAATCACTTTTGGTACAAAGGAAGTTTTTTCCTAAATTATGTTTAGAGCAGTCAAAAACGTAATTAACTAAGGACTTAATATCCCAAGTTTAGAGCTTATTTGGAAAATATTGCTGAGAATCAGAAATTTAAATTGTCAGTGGGGTCTGGGGTTTTGTGGATTGCTGTTGTGGGCTCCTTTCAGCTTAAGTGGTTTAAGGAGTTCATTTCTGTACAGTAATTTCTCCTAAGCATCCAGAATGTTTTAGTAATTGTCACTTCCCAGGAGGAAGAAATGGAATTCCTCTACAACGAGAACACAGTTAAAGAAAGTGCCAACATCACGGACCGGTGGATCCTGTCCTGCATGCAGTCGCTGGTTGGGTTCTTTGAGACCGAAATGGCAGGTATGACTCTCTTGGGTCATCTTCCTGGAATAAGAGTTCTTCTCTATTTCTCCTTTCAATACTTACCTGTGTTTCTTTTAAACACAGAGGAAGTTTTATAAACATTTTGAGAGATACAGAACAGTAGATAAATTCTTGTTTCTTTTACCCGTCAAATACGATTTTGTTAAGACTTGTTGTAGAAACATGCTGCTCTGAGTCCTGGGATTCGGCTCAGCATCACCCCACTGGCCACAGACACCACGTGGGCTTCCACGGTTCAAACCCACCTGCACCGCCTCTTCCCTCTGGCAGGGGCTGCCCAAAGTCCTTAGGCCTCAGTTTCTTTCTCCGAAAAGTGCCTGGTGGCGGTGTTACAAGGCTCAAATAGAGATTATGCTCAAGAGAATAGCTGGCAGACAGTAGGTTCTCAAGGAGTGCTTGTTAGCGTGCGTTTTTTAGTCTACTTTAATTATTAAATAAGTAGGCCCTGTCTAGTCTAGAAAAATTAGGAAATACAGAAAAATAGTAATGAGGTGGATGTTTTCCCCATATTTGTTACCTAAAAACAACGAATTGGGTCTTAGACACAGGTTGGAAACATAGGTTATGTTGGTTTCCTCGAGGCTGGAGACAGAACAAACTATAAGTCTGGGTGAGAAATTCCAGAAACTACTAAAGTAGGATACCTGCATGGATCCAACAGAGTTGGTGGGCGGGGGAGGAGAGACGCCTCCCCTACGTGTCCCCTGACGAGGTTAACCAGCCTCCCCCAGCACGCTGCGGTCATGCAGGCACATGGCCTTCCTGGAATCCTGGTGCCTCAGCACTTGGCACAAGAGGATGATGAGTCCAGGAAACTCCCCCAGGCTGTCAGGCATCCTGAAGCCTGCCCCCACCCGTTAAATATGTATCAGAAATACCACATGACTGTTGGGAAAGCTGCTGGACAAATTGACGTAAGTGAAGATGGAAATGAACATGCGAGGCAGAGCTCACCGCACACCCCAGGACACCTGCTCACAGTCCTTGACCCCCTGTCCCTCCTGAGTGATGTGAAGTGTAGGAAACGGGCCTGCGGACAGCCGAGCAGAGCCATGGCCTGAGCATGCCGGCTGGGGTGCATCTCCCTGGAAACAAGAGGTCAGGCCGAGGTTGTTCCCACGGCCGACTGCTCTGGGTACTCCAGTGCCACGGCCTGCTGGCTTTTTCCCTCAGCCCCTCATGGATAGTGTTCTGAGGTCTGGAGTGTCTGCAGTTCCCATCAGGGAGCCCGGCAGCCATGATGTTGCTCCCACGCACAGCACACTCACGCTCTGAGGGTTCTGTGTGCCCTCCAAGGGTCGACACCTGAGCACAGGGAACTCTGGCCTCCTAGAAGGTGAGGGGTGTAGTGAGCCCTAGAAATCACCTCTTTCCTTGAGGCTAGGCCTCTGATCACCACGTCGCCTCTCAGGGAGTGAGTGGCCGTTGGCACCTCAGTTCTGGTCTTTGTGAGCCGCCCTCTGCCGTTGGCAGCTTCTCACTGTGGTAGTTTGGACCAGAGGCCTCTTAACAGTCACTGAACACTTTTCATTAATATAAGTTGTATTTGTTTATACTTGTTGGTCTTATTCTTGGTTTTGGTGTTTGTTTTTGAGCAACGGAGAGTATCGGTTACAGGGAGGTGAATGGGAAAATCCTAAAAATAGGCCCACACCTTAAACAAGACTGGCTGAGCACCTTCACCGCCCTGCTTGCCCTCGGAGTTCCTCAGGAGTCCTCACACCTTTGTCCTTTCCTGGGGAGCCCGTTCTGCTGGTGGCTTGGGCCAGGCATTCTATGGAGGGGGCTGCTGGGCTCTGCATTATTGAGCAGTTCCCCTGGGCTCCGCTGGGACAGCCGGAATGTCTCTCCAGACATCAGGGCAGAGTCACTCTGGTTGGAAAGCACTGGCCTGTGGTGTGCCTCAGCCCCTGGTTAGAGCTGTCTGTGCGTCTGGGGTGTCTTAGTGGAGGTTCAGGGTAGCACAGTGGAAGGAAGTCAGGCATGCAGCTGTGGCCTCTCCACCCCAGGTCTGGGGTTTCTGTTTTTCTCATTGACCACGGGAGCTTATATGCACTCACAGGGTGATTTGTGTGCACCCCCCGACACCCTGATGGCCACGTCGTTCATCTTCGGGGAATGCCACCAGGGTTGTGTCACTTGGTTCTTCCTGTCTCCTAGGCAAGCGTGGCAGCCCTCGGGTGGCAGGGCCGCTTGCTCTGTCTTGGTCCAGCCCTCACCGCACCCTCGACCTGATCATCTGCTTTCAGCTTACAGGCTCTATACGGTGGTGCCTCGCCTGGTCAAGTTTGTGGATGTCCTGACCAACTGGTATGTCAGGATGAACCGCAGAAGGCTGAAGGTGAGTGCATGGACGCAGGCTGCTGTTGGGACCGGCGGAAGTGTGGGAGGGTGACCGTCGAGAAACATGAGTGCAGCCAGAAGAGAAAGGAATGTTTTCAGGTGCTCTCAGTGTCTGAAGCTCTTTCTCTTTTCTCCTTTTTACACTGTAAGTCAACTATATTTATCACCATTTGATAGATAGGAACCTGTAAGTTCTAGAAGTCCGCTTGCATATTTTCAAGACAGCTAAGGAGGACATGTCCTGTCGGAGGGAAAGTCTCAGGGCCATACAAGACTGAGCTGAGCAGGTTCTCTTAAAACACGAAAGGAAGTCATGCAGATACATGCAGATGTCACCAGGAATGGCTGTGACCTCAAGTGGGACCCTCCTCGCTTCTTCCTCTAGAGGGTCAGTTATTTATGGACAACCTGTTGGGCATGTGGGCTGAGTCCCGTCCTAGGCCATAGGATGGGCTGCGCATGGACCATGCCACTGCCCTCCAGCCTGCCTCCCAGCGTGTGAATGATGAACGCCCTTCACAAAACAGTAATTTCATTTTTGTTAACATAGATCATACACAACACACCCACATGCAGAGGGGCTCACTTTGCACTGTTTACAGCACCTGTCTCTGTGTAACTTCATTATGGTTGACTTCTCTTTTTTTATAACCTTTGTTTGTGTTTTTCCTATAGTGAGTTAGTGTCATTATTTCTGAAATATATAGTGTATCCACTTTTTTTGTGAATAAGAAACCTTACCTAAAAGTAGTTTAAATTTTCTGTTTGTAACCGTTCCCGTGTGTTGCATGTGAGTTGCAGGTGCAGCCTCCAGGTCCTCAGGCACCTGGGCTCAGAGGTGGGGAGAGCAGGGCCCGCGCCAGCCTCCTGCCCGACCCCGGACACTGTGCCGTGGCCGCCTGTCCTGGCTCTGCCGTCCTCTCTGCGCCCTGTGTACTCTCGGGGGGGTCACCTCTCTTCATTCAGCTGGGTTCTAACAGTCTAAGTAATGTGAGCTGCTTATTCACCAGGGTGAAAACGGGGTGGAAGACTGCGTTATGGCCCTGGAGACCTTGTTCAGTGTCCTGCTGTCTCTGTGCAGACTGATGGTAAGATGCTGGAACTCTAGCCCTGGTGCTGCAGCGCCCTCCGTCCGCAGCTAGGCTGTACTTGTCCCCCCAGAAATAGAAAGAGAAAGAGGGGCGCCTGGGTGGCTCAGTCGGTTAAGCGACTGCCTTCGGCTCAGGTCGTGGTCCCAGGGTCCTGGGATCGAGCCCCGCATCGGGCTCCCTGCTCGGCAGGAAGCTTGCTTCTCCCTCTCCCGCTCCCCCTGCTTGTGTTCCCTCTCTCGCTGTGTCTGTCTCTGTCAAATAAATAAATAAAATATTTTAAAAAAATAAAAGTATTGGGGCGCCTGGATGGCTCAGTCGTTAAGCGTCTGCCTTCGGCTCAGGTCATGGTCCCAGGGTCCTGGGATCGAGCCCCACGTCGGGCTCCCTGCTCCACGGGAAGCCTGCTTCTCCCTCTCCCACTCCCCCTGCTTGTGTTCCTTCTCTCCATGTCTGTCTCTCTCTCAAATAAATAAATAAAATCTTAAAAAAAAAGAGAGTTTTAAAACAACTCTTAACTCCCTAGTTCCTTGTTAGCTCATCTGTGTCAGGAAGGGCTAAGAAACGTTTGCTTCCAGAGCTGGGTTCTTCCTGCCCACCACCGGTGGCAGCCTTCGGGTCAGGGTGCTGGCCTCAAGACGGCAGAGCCACGCTCCCTGTGAGCACGCACCTCATCCTTATGCGGGTCCCTGTCATCGGAACAGGGAAGTTTTTGAATGGATATCTAACCACACAAATACGTCACAGACGACGTTTTACTAAACATCTGTGTCCTATCACTGCTACTCCAGCCTGAGGTCGTGAACCCTCTGTTCACTCCTGAACACACAAGCAAGACCTGCCTTGTGCCTGGTGCCTCTTGTCTGACCTCACTCACTTCATCCTAGGAAGCATTTCCGCAGCTCCCTGACGCGGTTTCTGAGGTGTGGGGACATTGGGTCGTGGTCGGGGCTCCTGCTCTTATGACAGACGTCCTCTGGGTTGCTTCGGGGCTCTGGCTCTCCTGCTGTTGCTGCGCCTCACGGTGTCCATCCTACCAGGTTCAGAAAGTAGCGTCACGTCCACTCACGTGGAGCTGCTCTTTTCCTGGGCCTGAGGTCACTTAATGATGTCCTCTGTCCTCATGCAGGCCCCCTATACACCTTTTCTCACCGAATTGATGTACCAGAATCTAAAGCTGCTGATGGACCCCGTTTCTGTCCAGGACAAGGACACACTCAGCATCCACTACCTCACCCTGCCCCATGTTCGGTAAGAATCCCGTGACGTGGAAGCCTCGCCTGCGCCTGGGAGGGCTCACGTGGTAGCTGCTCCTCAGGCTGCGGAGGGGCTGGAGGGGCCGCTCCTTCCGCACTCCGTGCCCCTGTCGTTGGGATGGGCTCCCCTTCCTGGGGTCCCTCTCAGCCCCGCGTCTGCCGTCAGGGAGGAGCTGATTGACAAGAGCACGGAGAGCGCAGTGTCCCGGATGCAGTCTGTGGTCGAACTTGGGCGAGTGATTCGAGACCGCAGAACCATTCCCATAAAGGTTTGATGCTTCGTTTGTCTTTTGCATGCACGGGCCCAGAGAGCTACACCTTTGGAGCGTTGTCTTAAAAGAGAGCGCTTCCAGCAGTAGCAAAATTTTTTTTCTTTTCTGCAGTAAGGGTGTGAAAGACTTAGTTCTGGTTGAACCTGATCAGTCTGGAGCTTGAGATTCGGATGAAACATTTCACATTTTACTTTGCTGCAGTTTCAAGGGCTGGCTTTTTGGTAAACCGTCCCTTCCCTTTCCTCCTAGTATCCTTTGAAGGAAATTGTGGTTATCCATCAGGATCCAGAAGCTCTTGATGAGATCGAGTCTTTGGAGAAGTACATCATTGAGGTAAGAGTGCTGGTTTGACTGTTTGGGTGCAAATAGACTTCTTTCTTGAAGAAGGTTGTTAGGGCTAGTACTCTTCAGTGAAGTTCACTGTGAGCGTATCATGCATCCTTTTCCTTTTGTATGTCAGCACATCCAAGTACTTAACCATCCACAGAATCTTACACTTTGCTTAGAATCAGCGTGCGCTTTTGCCTTTTTACAGTGTCACTGTAATTCTTTAAAAGCAATTCCAAGATGGGTGGATTTCTTTACCTTGATTAGATCACTCACTACCTTCATCCACTTATCTTCTCCAAATACTCTTTGATAATTAACCAAAAAACTTCCTTCAGATCATCAAGTAACAAGTGGGCATGCACTGGTCATGAGCAGCTCAGACTCCAGCATTGGGTGCTGAGTGAAACCCTTCCCACCCACCCAGCACTGCCTGGGGATATTCATGAGGGCGTCCCCACCAGGCTGTTGGATGTGCATACACACATGCATGTACACGTGCGCACACCATTGACCTTGTTTGTACTAGAGGGGGCCATGTTTATACTCTGCAACTTGGATTTTTTCACCTGACAGTGTTTTTTTTCCCCTAAGATTTTATTTACTTGGAAGGGGCGGGACAGAGGGGGTGAGAGAGAATCTCAAGCCGACTCCCCGCTGAGTGTGGAGCCTCACATGGGACTCCATCCCACAACCCTGAGATCATGACCTAAGCCTAAGCCAAGAGCCAGATGCTCAGCGGAGCCACCCTGGTGCCCCTCTAAGTCTAGAATCTTCTTTAGTTGAGTTTTGCTCAACTGTCTTGAATGATCTGGACAAGAAGAATTTTTAAGTCATTTATAGAATTGTACAGCCAATAAAATTTTATAACATTTTGATCACCCCAAAAAGAAACCCAGTATCCGTTAGCATTCACACGCCATTTTTGCCCTCAAGATCCCGCCACGCCCTGGCAACCACGAGTGTGGCTGCTCTGGACGTTTCACGAAAATGGAATCCAACAGCAAGTGGTCTTTTGAGGCTGACTCCCTTCACGTGGCACCGAGGGTCCGTTCGTGGTACGGCCTGTGTCCGTGCCTCAGTCCTGTATTTTGCTAAGTGATAGTCTGTTGTGTGGATGGGTCACATTTTGTTTATCCTTTCAAAGCTGATGGACATTAGGGTGGCTCCACTTTTTGGCTATTGTGACCAATGTGTGAACGTTTATGTGCAAGTTTTGGGGCTCACATGTTTTCATCTCCCCCTTTTTGTTTCATCTTGGCTGCCAACTGTAGGAATTGAACGTCCGAAAGGTTACGCTGTCTACAGATAAAAACAAGTATGGCATTCGCCTAAGGGCAGAGCCTGATCACATGGTCCTGGGGAAGCGCCTGAAGGGAGCCTTCAGGGCGGTGATGACGTCCATCAAGCAGCTGAGCAGTGAGGAGCTGGAGCGCTTCCAGGACAGCGGTGGGTGTCCGCCCCGGCCAGCACCGTCCGTGGCCCCTTCCTCACAACTGGGCTCCCGCTTCCCTGGCCTGTCACTGAAGTACATAACAAATAATTCTGACAATGGAAAGGAGGGATGACAAATGATCCCCGAGCCGTCACCCGTCCATTGAGCGCAGACCGAGTGCCCGCTCTGTGCCGGGGCCGGTGCCGGGCAGCGTGAAAGTCCTGGTGCAGACGGTCCCAGGCTCTCAACGTGGAGATCACACTGCAGTTATAAGTGTCGTGTTGTTCACACTTCCATTTTTGTATTTCATGTTTATCTTATCCATTTTTTTATTTTGCATTTTTACATTAGTCTGTGAAGTGCTATTTCCAGGCTGTTGTGATGGTTTTCCCTCATGGGGATTCATGGTGTTCTTAACCAGTCCTGTTGTTGGCTCTTCACGTTGTTTCTGTTTTTCCACTATTGTCAGTAGTTTTGCAGTGAGCATTTTCTTTTTCTTCTTTTTTTTAAAGATTTTATTTATTTGACAGAGAGAGATAGCGAGAGCAGGGGGAGTGGGAGAGGGAGAAGCAGGCTTCCTGCCGAGCAGGGAGCCCAATGCGGGGCTCGATCCCAGGACCCTGCGATCATGACCTGAGCCCAAGGCAGACGCTTGACGACTGAGCCACCCAGGCACCCCCAGAGAGAGACTCTTTTTTTTTTTTTTAAGATTTTATTTATTTATTTGACCGAGAGACACAGCGAGAGAGGGAACACAAGCAGGGGGAGTGGGAGAGGGAGAAGCAGGCTTCCCGCCGAGCAGGGAGCCCGATGCGGGGCTCGATCCCAGGACCCCGGGATCATGACCTGAGCCGAAGGCAGACACTTGACGACTGAGCCACCCAGGCGCCCCAGCAGTGAGCATTTTCACATGTAAATGTTCTGTGCAGTCGATTCCTTTGGGCTAGATTTCTAGGTGGAATGACTGAACCAGATGGGTGGACCTTCGGTTAGCACTGAATTCTGTACAAGCTAATAGGAGCCTAGAAACCACCCTCGTGAGAAGAGAGCACAGAACCCCTGGTATCGAATTCATTGTTACTGGATGTTGCTTGTGGAGAAGAAACATGTGTTTGGAAGTGTCCGAATGAAGACTAGAATACATTCAACAGAAAAGATTAAAGTTGATTTTGAGAAAGGGACTTAGCAATGAGGTCTGGAGCTGCCTCGAGGGAGAACTGGATCAGAACTTACCATGATTTCTCGAAGACATGAAGAATTCATAGTTTGGTCCCTTATTTGGGCAAGACTGGATTTGGACCAATTCAGCAAATACTTTTTAAAGCCCTTGTGTTTGGCTTGCCCTGGGGTCCCAGAAATGAGTGAGACAGACGTTGTCCTTACCCTCGAGGTACTGGCCGACACTGAAGATTTGTGGAAACAGTTGTAGTTTTGATAAATGCTCTGAAGGAAAAGTCTAGGACAATAGGAGGAGGTTAGGAAAGGGGACTTAGCCCCTCTCTCCTCTCCTTTGGGGGACTTTCCAGGTGCCTGGGAATTCTCAGCTCTGGGGTCTTAGTATGGCTGCCTGATTCTGTGCATCCACTTTGGGGCACAGGGTGTTTGGTTGGTAGGGTTCCCTCTGAAGTTGAAAATCATAAGCACAGAGCTGTCATGAAGAGAGATGGAAGGACTCAGAAATCAGATGAGTGCTTACGGGGAACTGAGAGAAATGTCCCTGAGAGTCCTCACGTTTTTGATAAAATGTAAGAAGCCTAGCAACTAAAAGTTGAATCCTTACTAACTTAACTTGATTTGTTAAATTAACAAAATCTTTGATCCAACTTCAAATCACAAATCTAAGCTGTTTCAACAGATGGCCCAAATATTTAAAAATTCTTGAAATAATCCTTATTTGAAACTGAAGGCCTACAGCTTCTAAACGACTTTCTGAGTGGATTTCTGCGCTAATGGGAAGCAAAATAATTTTCAGAACAGAGTGACATAGTCAAAATGACAGCCCAGTGCTGACACCAGGAAGATCATTGTGGATGTCCACAGCAGGCGTCCCTGAGAACAGGCATGGCCATCTGCCACCCCCTCCCCCCTGCCCCCGTTCATGCATTCTGCCTGCTGTGGGAGGATGGTGCCCAGAACCTGACCCTGTTCACTTCATCCTCGCCCCACCCTGCTCAGCAGATAGTGGAGCACCGGGGTCCTGCAGCCAGTGAGTGGTGGCCCTGGGTCCGCTTGGACTCTGCAGCCTGCTGTCTTCAGTACATCACTCTGCTCTGTGTTTATGGTGGGGAAGCACATGCCTTTGGACCTGGGGAGTCATTTACACGGGAGACGTTGGTGGTTTAACTGTCCTCAAGGCAGTATGGGGAAGTATAAAGGATATGAGTCAGGAGAACATGACCTCTCGAAGTCTCTGCAGCTTGATGCTGTGAAAATTGGCATAATGTGCTGTAGCTGGGAGGTGTGAAGAGGAGGATGCGGAGGGGCTGACTCACAGTGGCAATTGCTTCTCCAACAGGAACCATTGTTGTAGAAGGCCATGAGCTGCATGAAGAGGACATCCGCCTCCTGTACACCTTTGATCAGATGATAGGAGGGACGACGCGATATGAAGCGCACTCGGATGCCCAGGTATTTTTCTCTTCCCTAGAATGTTTCTTTACCAAAAGATAACATAAGGGGAAAAGGTAATTTGCCTGTGCCTTTCCTGAGTGTTGACAGCTGGTCTCAGAGTACAATAAACCAGATATTCATTTTAGATTGGCTTTATTAAATTATTCCATTGTATGCTCTTAACATGCGCATTTCTTTTCTTTTTTTTTTTTTTTAATATTTTATTTACTTGAGAGAGAGTACAAGCAGGGGGGAGAGGTGGAGGAAGAAGCAGACTCCCCGCTGAGCAGGGAGCCTGATGTGGGACTCAATCCCAGGACCCTGGGATCATGACCTGAGCCAAAGGCAGATGCTTAACCTACTGAGCCACCCAGGCACCCTGTCCCTACATGCGCATTTCTTTAGCATATATGTAAATAGACATTTTGTCACCTCTGCTTGCAACTGTCCTAAGTGTTGGGTCCTACAAAAATGAATAAGACGTAACCCCACCCTTCAAGGAATGAGCCAGTCATAGAGACAGAAAAGTAAGCCAGTTCTTACTCTTCTGCTTGGTAAGTTATCTGGTAGAAATGAGCACAGAGACGGGCTCCTTTCCGAAGCCTGGCGTGGAGTCAGGTTGGGGAGGCACATCCTGGAGGAGGATGTGCAGCAGTTTTGGATTCTGGGGTCAGTGCTTTTTGTCGTGATGGATCAGAGCAATCTCTCTTTGCTTTTTTTTTTAAGATTTTATTTATTTATTTGACAGAGACACAGCGAGAGAGAACACAAACAGGGGGAGCAGGAGAGAAAGCAGCAGGCTCCTGGCCGAGCAGGGAGCCCGGTGCGGGGCTCGATCCCAGGACCCTGGGACCATGACCTGAGCTGAAGGCAGACGCTTAACGACTGAGCCACCCAGGCGCCCCCTCTCTTTGCTCTTGACCAGACTTTTCTGGCAGACAGGTCATAAGATCTCTAGGTTGGGCGTGGGGGGCTTGTGGGAGTTCCTCTGTGCATAACCATGTGCACAGGACGTGGGGAGTACCATGTGAGGAAGGCCAGCCTCCTCAAACTCCTCAAGCCTTTTGCAGTGGCTTGAATTAGATGTAGGCCGAGCTCCATGTGGGCAGACGGCATGAAGAGCCCACACCCTGATGGCGGCCAGCCTGACGAAGTCAGTGAAGGAAGTGTCCTGGTCTTCTGAGATTGCTGACACAGTTCATGTACTGTTGGCTGGGCTGGCCCTGCCCCTCCTCGCCACCCATCTCCAGTTCTGCCCTCATGAAGTAGAGCAAGTTTCTGATTAAATTTCCTCAGAAACGTTCCTGCTGGGGCGCCTGGGTGGCTCAGTCGGCTGAGCATCTGCCTTCAGCTCAGGTCATGATCCCAGGGTCCTGGGATTGAGTCCCACTTCGGGCTCCCTGCTCGGCGGGGAGCCTGCTTCTCCCTCTCCCCCCTACCACTGCCCCTGCTTGTGCTCACGCTCTCTGACAAATAAATAAAATCTTTAAGAAAAGAAAGAAACATCCATGCAGCTGGTGCTTGACTTACAAGTGTATTCCCGTTTGTGGGCGGTGACACCACGTCCTCACTACATCTGTGCCCGCGGCAACACTGCATTTTTACGTCATCGACGTCCTTCACGACAGATGGCGTAGGAAGTAGATGAAGTCGGGAAGAAGATGACGGTTTATTTATTTTTTATTTTATTTTATTTTTTTTAAAGATTTTATTTATTTGAGAGAGAGAGAATGAGAGAGAGCACATGAGGGGGGGAGGGTCAGAGGGAGAAGCAGACTCCCTGCTAAACAGGGAGCCCGATGCGGGACTTGATCCCGGGACTCCAGGATCACGACCTGAGCTGAAGGCAGTCGCTTAACCAACTGAGCCACCCAGGCGCCCCAAAGATGACGGTTTAAATCCTATCAAACATGTCGGGGTCTCCTGTAGAAACCGTGTCTTGAATCACACTGACGGACTAAGGGTTGAAAAGGCTCCTGGCTGAAGAAAACAGTGGGCTGCTCTGGGCCCCTCACGGGCTCATTGGCGGTGTGAAGGGCTGTGTGGCCCCGACCCCACTTCCCTGCAAGGGCAGTGACTGCCCGTCACACAGACGAAGAGCAGTTACACGGGAGACTCACCGCTCCTAATCCTGGGAGCGGCCCCCGCAGAAGAAATGGAGGCGCTGGACCTGTCCCAGTGGAAGGAATAGCTCCTTACAAAGAAGCACCTGAACCATAATGAAACTAGCTTAATTTTATCTCCTTTGCTCAGAATAATTAGTGCTACATGACAGACTTCTCAGAATTTAACTTAAGTACAATTGTACCGAGTTTGAGATAACTGTTCCTCCTTGTTTGATTGTCGTCCTATGCACTCTTCATTCCTACAGGTTTTGGTTCTCTTAGATGTCACCCCTGACCAGTCAATGGTGGATGAAGGAGTGGCTCGGGAGGTCATCAATCGCATCCAGAAACTTCGCAAAAAGGTCAGTTTGTCACATTAAGAACAAGCTAACTGTTTCGTATTTTTTGTTGTTGTTGTTTGGTTTTTTGGTTGTTGGGTAGGACAGGAGAGGCAGGTAATATAAACCACTGTTAATTGAGTAATGGTTTATGGTCTGTTCACATTGTGCTCTGCAGGAAAAGTAGGCCCCCTTCCACTCCCTACTCATTTGCCCCAAGCTGGACATGGCTCTTTTGTTTCTCTGACCAGGAACTTCCAGCCAACCTGTCCCCCTAGTCCACCTCTTTCAGTTCCCCAGGGTTTCCACAGAATCATCCGGATAGATAGCTCTCCTTACTGGCGCAGGTCATCAGAGAGGACAGTGGGTGTCTGAGGAAGGGCTCCTAGCTCAGGGAGACATTGTTGGATCTGGACAGAGGGGTGGTTCTTCCTCACTGGGGAGCTGGGAGCCAGGGCAGGGGCCCAAGCCTGTTGCCTGCCCCACCAGGTGAGGGAGCCAGGAGCCCCCATCCCTCAACCCCGAGGAGGGGCTTCCCCACCTCCCACCAAAGCACAGGCTCCCCTACCCAAGGAAGGTCTCCCATCCCCGGCTCCGAGGAGAGGCTCCCTCACACTGACCAGGGCGGGGGCTCCCACCCTCCCTCCTCAGGTCCGTGTCTGAGACCTGTAGTTCTGGGCCTCAGGAGCCCACTTTCAGCAGGTACCGGAATGCTTGTGAACTCTACCTCAGTCCAGAGTTTTGTAAGTGGGTTTTTGCTCCGTCACTCCTTTGTTTCAGAGGAGGATTGGGCAGGAGCCTGTGTGCTCCCATGATGATTCAGCACAGGACTGTCATCAGTCCTGTTCAATATCACCGTACATTTTGATTAACAGTGTGCTTCCTTTTTAAATTTTCTGTATGTACTTTCAGTGCAATCTGGTTCCAACTGATGAAATAACAGTTTATTATAAAGCAAAGTCTGAAGGGAAGTATCTGAATAATGTCATCGAAAGCCACACAGAGTTCATATTTGCCACTATAAAGGCTCCCTTGAAACCGTATCCAGTTCCAATGTCAGATAAAGTCCTTATTCAAGAAGAAACGCAGGTGAGTTCTGGGTTTGTTGAACTGCGAAGAGATGTAAGGTTAGATTTTACGTTGTTTGTGGAGTGACCTCTTCATATTCTGCCCCCAGTAGTGACTGGCATAGTCCTCAGTCCTGAAGTACTGGGTGGGTTTGGGGAGGGGTGTCCAGAGAGGAGAGGGAGGGAAGGTGGAGCTGTTCTCACAGCAGTTCTCCTGGGAAAGGTAGCCAGGAGGTACGTAAGGGTTGCCAGGAGACCAGGAGCTATGTGGGCCTGCTTTTCCTGAAACTAGAGAAGTTGATGTCGTAGATTCTGGGACTGACTGTGCACAGCAAACAACAGTTGATTTGAAGAGCCGTTGATGTTTGTAGTAGTAGGTTTTCCATAAAATTACAGTTTCATTTCTTGTTGGCACATTTTAGTTGCAACTATGAAAATCTGATACCAGGACATGGAAGATACTGGCCATGATTCAGAAATAGGTCATTTATAATAGGGGAAGGAGTTCCTTTCTGTATCAGTCACTGATTCTGCCATATATTCCTTGTCTCATTCCTTCTTTCTTTTTTTTTTTTTCATTCCTCCTTTCTATAGAAGGGACAGATGGTACAGACAGGCAGGGGCTGGATGTCACTGTTAGTCTTTTCAGTGGGGCAAGTTACAAGATGGTTTCATTTTCTGTTCTGCATGTTTTTAAAAGAACAAGGTGAAAAGTCAAAGCTTTTGACTGTTTTAGTGATGAGATTGAATATGCTCGCAGAATCCTACAGAGTTCTAGGTGTGAGAAGTAGCTGCTATGTTAGTTGGTGACACTGGTCAGTGCCACACTTACTCAGTCCCACGCTCTCATGTGCTTAGTTAAAGGGTTCTGACCTGGAAATTACAATCACCAGAGGATCATCCCTGCCTGGTCCTGCTTGTGCATATGTCAATCTTAACATCTATACAAATGGCAGCGAGCAAGGTAAGAGTAAATTAATCCCATGGCTTGTGCTTTGCTTTTTAGTTAAACCTATAAATGTCTTTAAGACTATTATAAGAGAATTAATAAAATCATACAACTTTCTCTTTCTAATTGCCATCAAAATGAATCCACAAAAGTAAATGATTGGACTTGCACTTCCAGGAAGATGGAGTAGACATGCTCTTCCCTATTCTTCCCACAAAGTACAAGCATACACCTTGGGTGTGATGGGGGAGAGAAAAGGGCTGGCTTTTCCTTTTGCCTCATAGATCCCAGACTTGGAGCTGAAGAAGCCGGCAACCTGGAAATGCCTAATGCAGACAAAAACGCTCCAACAAAATCCTGCTCTCTGTAGACAGAGAACCAGGAGAGGCGCAGCCTAGCAAGACAGAAAACTTCTAGACAGTATTTGTTCTATTCCAGCCAAACACAACAGAAGAAACTGGCCCCACTGGCAAAGACCAAGTCGGGAGCTAGACCTTTGTCAGGAGCCTCAGGCCCCTACCACCTCGTGGTATCAGAGAAGCCCACACAGTGAGCTGGGGCTTTCATCCTACCTTGGCAGGTCAGGTCTTGATCTCAGGATTTTGAGTTCAAGCCCCACATTTGGCTCCCCAGCATGGAGCCTACTTAAAAAAAAAAAAAAATTATCTGACAGAATGTAAAGCAGCCATAATAAAAATGTTCCACAGATCAATTACAAACACAAAAGAAACAAATGAAAATAGGAAGCCTCAGCTAAGAAGTGGATATCAGGAATCAAATGAAGATTTTAAAACTGATAAATACAAGACTAGAATACAAAACCCAGTGGGTGGGCACAACGGCAGAATAGAAGGGACAGGAAAGAGTCTGTGAAATGGAAGCTAGAACAATAGAAATTACCCAGTCTGAACAAAAGAGTTTTTTTTAAAAATCAGAAGAAAATGAACAGAATCTTAAGGATCTATGGGATATTAACAGAAGTTTAATATTCTGTCACTGAATTCTGGGATAAAGAGAGGGAACGACAGGACTGAAAAAGTAATCAGAAATAATGGCTGAAAGCTTCCTAAATTTGGCAATACATGTACACCTACAGATTCAAGAAGCCGAGAGAACCCCATACCCGATAACCCAAAAACTCAGTTCACATTGAGACATGGCGTAGTCAGACTTCTGAAAGCTGAAGACAAAGAAGACATCCTGAAAGCAGCGAGAGAGTATGCCTCCCTAACCTACAGGGGAAAACAACTGGAACAGTATTGGATTTCTTGTCAGAAACTTTGGCGGCTAGAAGGCAGAATGCTACAAGAGGAGTACTGTCGACCGAAAACTCTGTATCAAGCAAAATCTCTTTCATGGTGACGGGAAAATCAAGACATCCCTAAATGAAGGGAGACTAAAAGAGTTCATTGTTAGCATTACTAATTCTAAAAGAATAGGTAGAGGAAATTCTTAAAACAAAGAAAATGACAAAAGAAGAAATGTAGGGACATCAGGACAGAAGAAACAACAACAAAAAGAGTCAAAATATAGGTAAATTCAGCGGACTTTTCTCCTTGAATTTTCTAAATTATTTGATGGTTGTAACAAAAACTATAACATCTCAGTGTATATGCAAGAAATATTTAAGGAAATTGAAAGTAGAGGGGCACCTGAGTTGCTCAGATGGTTAAGTGGCTGCCTTTGACTCAGGTCATGATCCCAGGGTCCTGGGATCGAGCCCCGCGTCCGGCTCCCTGCTCCGCGGGAAGCCTTCTTCTCCCTCTCCCGCTCCCCCTGCTTGTGTTCCCTCTCTCGCTGTGTCTCTCTCTGTCAAATAAATAAAATCTTTAAAGAAAAAAAAGAAAATTGAAAGTAGGGAAGAGCAAAGTGAGGGAAGGGAGGTCAGGTTTCTGTGCGTCCCTCAAACTGGTCAAATGCCAACACCAGTAGGCAAGTTGTTATGTGCAGATGAGGTACCACCTAGTGCAACCACTAAAACAGCCTGTTCTGGAGATTCACACAAAAACACTACAGAAATAAAAATGGGAGTTCTAAAATATGTTCATGTAACCCACAGGGAGCCTAGAGAAAGAAAACAGAACAAGTGGAAAGCAGAAAATAAGAGGGAAAGCTTAAGTTTACCGTCAGTAATTACACTAAATGGGGGAGGGGTCCGGCTGGCCCATTTGAGGGAGCATGTGACTCTTGATCGCCGGGTTGTGAGTTCAAGTTCCACCTCGGGCATAGAGATTACTTTTAAAAAATAATAGGGGCGCCTGGGTGGCTGTCAGTTAAGCGTCTGCCTTTGGTTCAGGTCAAGATCCTGGGATCAAGGCCCACGTCGGGCTGCCTGCTCAGTGGGGATCCTGCTTCTCCCTCTCCCTCTGCTTACCACTCCCCCTGTTTGTGTGCTCTCTCTGTCAAATAAATAAATATAATTTTGAAAAAAAAAAAATAATTACACTAAATATAAACGGTTCTAAATAGACCAACTAATAGAGATTGGCAGACTTAGAAAAACACATTACCAGCTATATGCAATATATAAGGAAGTCTTCAAATATAACAGTACAGTTAGATTAAAAATAAAAAGACATACCATACAAGCATTAATCAAAAAAAGCAAGAAGGGGCACCTGGGTGGCTCAGTCAGTTAAACGTCTACCTTCATCTCAGATCATGATCTCAGGGTCCTGGGATTGAGCCCCGCATCAGACTCCCTGCCCAGTGGGGTGTTTGCTTCTCCCTCCTCTCTGCCCCGCCACCCGCCATGTGTGTGTTCTCTCTCAAATAAATGAATAAGATCTTTTTTTAAAAATTTTTAAAAAACAAAGCAAGAATGTTTATGTTCATTTCAGTAGACTTCATAGCAAAGAAAGTCACCAGTGACATTAAGTAATGCTACAAATGTCAACCACAGGGAAAACATAAAGATCCCAAATGTGGATGCACCTAACAGCAGAGCTGCAAACCACAAAAGAGAGAACTGACAGCCTTAAAGGAGAATGAGAAAATTCAGTTTCAGTTTGAAATGAATATATACCTCTTTCAACAATCGATAGAAGAACTAGACAGAAAACCAGAATTGAATGAACATTAATGGAACAGCTCACCCAGCAGCAGCAGAATGCACATTCTGTTCAAGCTCCCACAGGACATTTACCAAGCTGGATTGTAGGCTGAGCCATAAAACTCGTCAACACATTTAGGGATTGAAACCATATAGAGTATGTTGTCCGACCAATAATTTATTTATTTATGCTTTGTGAAAGATCCTGTGAAAAGGATGAAAGCTTGAGCTACAAGGCAGGAGGTGGTCCTTACAAACCATTTCCCCCGCCAGGTGTGTCCGAAGTACATGAAGAACTCTCCCCATTCACAGTTTAAAAAAGATCCAGTTAGGGGCGCCTGGGTGGCTCAGTTGTTAAGTGTCTGCCTTCAGCTCAGGTCATGGTCCCAGGGTCCTGGGATCGAGCCCCGTACGGGGCTCCCTGCTCGGTGAGGAGCCTGCTTCTCCCTCTCCCACTCCCCCTGCTTGTGTTCCCTCTCTCACTGTGTCTCTCTGTCAAATAAATAAAATCTTAATTTTTTTTTTTTTAATTTATTCATGAAAGTCAGAGAGAGAGAGAGAGAGGCAGAGGCAGAGGGAGAGAAGCAGGCTCCCCGCCTAGCAGGGAGCCCGCTGCGGGACTCAATCCCAGGACCCTGGGATCATGACCTGAGCCGAAGGCAGACGCTTAACCATCTGAGCCACCCAGGCGCCCCAAATAAATAAAATCTTTAAAAAAAATAAAAAAGATCCAGTTAGACAGTGGGGAAAAGACACGAGCAGACGTTGACCAGAGGGAACATATAAGTGGCGTTTTCCTGGATTTTTCTTTCAAATTTAACTTCTTTTTCCTTCAGTTTTACTTATATTTGTGGTTCTTTAGGTGGAGTATTGCTTCTGGAAAATCCAAAAGGCGATAACAGGTTGGACCTTTTAAAGCTGAAGAGTGTTATTACTAGTATTTTTGGTGTGAAAAATACCGAGCTGGCTGTCCTCCATGGTGCCACAGGTACGTAGAAAGTCGGGAGCTGTCCTCTGACGCGAAGTGGGTCGTTTGGTATTGGTTCTGCTCCACAGCCATGCCTTCCTCCTGAGTCTGGATTGGCCCGGCCCTCAGCAGCCCTGCCACAGTGTCTCTGTGCACCTGCTGGGATGGTGACAGCATCTGACACTGTGAACCTGCCCTCATCCCTGCCCAGATGGACAGCGTCTCTGTGCCCCTCAGGAGATGGAGCCTCCCGTCCTGTCTACTCTCTGTTGGCCACGGGCTGGGGTCCAGGCCTCTGAGACACCCTGCTGTGCTTTGACTTTAGTAAGCATAGTGTCTGTGTCTAACTAGACCCAGATCCTCAGTAAGACGAGCCTAAATTAAGAGAGAGACATGTTGAAGTCCTTCCCCTGCATACCACCAAATGTGACCTTTGGAGACAGGGTTGTTGCCAGTGTGATTAGATAAGAGGGATGTTCCCAGGACCACACAGGGACACAGCCATGTGATGACAAAAGCAGAGCTGGAATTGGGGAACTGCAAGCAGACGTCTGGGAGCCTCCAGGAGCTAGGAAGAGGATGGGGAGGGCCACCCTGCAGGCTTCCAAGGGGGCAGGGCCCACGCAACACCCCGATTTTGACGTCTCACCTCCAGGATCAGAGCCAGTAGGTTTCTGTTGCTCTAAGCCCCGTGTTTGTGATTCTTAATGGCAGCCATGTAAGATGAGTACACCCTCTTTAGTAAGAATCTGGATGCTCATTTTCAGGAAATTCTAAATAGCCTAAAAGAAGAGATGTAATTGGCCAACAAACACAGGCGAGCTGCTGGGCTGTGATGGAGGAGCCGCCAGATGGGCAGAGACTAGGGCAGGCTCGCGGTGTCAGATGCCATCACCCTTTGTGACCCGGCCCAGATGCGGGTCCAGAGTGGAGGTCCTACAGCCCCTGTTCCCCGGGGACCTGTCCCAGCCACGGTTGCGACCCTCAGCAGTGTTCAGTTTTAGGTCAATGAGATCTGCATGTGTTCCCTGTGTCTTGCTGTTTTTCACATGTGTTCCCGAATCAAATGATCCGTTTTCTTCTGACTATAATTACCATGTTTTAGTATAAGCCTTCTTTTCACAGCGAAGTTTAGTGTTCTGACGTAGGAGATTTTAAGAGAATCTATAATATCAGGGAAAATACTAAAAGAAAAAACAATTTGCCATGTATTTTTGTTATTGCTATTACGCGGTTTTGCAACATTCACGTCTGCTATTTGCATGTCATTTAAGCCTCATCTGATAAAGAGAAATTAAGTGGAAAGCATCACTGCAAAGATAAAGGATAGTTTAATAATTAAGGAGAAACAAGTGAATAACTTCAGCTCTGCACTGTATAGCCTGCAAGAGTGATTTGTCGTTGCTCTCTTTGTTGTTATTTCTAGAAATACGAAACCAGACCGACTTACTGAGTCTTAGTGGGAAAACACTTAGAGTGGGAGCGGGTTCTGCCCCCGCTGTGGTGGACGGCCCCAGCACTGCGCTCTGCCACTACATCAACCTGCAGCTCCTGAACGCAGGCCCTCAAGGTGCGCCCCCCCCCGGCCGCCAACCCTGCGCCGGCGGCCGGCGGGTCGTGGGGGGCTGGCGTCGGGGTTTCCTTTCACGGTCTGCCTCGGATGTGGTGCCTTAAGGTGCGCACTCCCATCTGCCCTGGAGAGCACACGCAGGCTTGCTTCTCTTGGTGTGTTTATGTGGAAACACTCTCCATCGGCAGAGTCAGGAGATGGGGTAAACCGGCACATAAACATTATTGTCAAATGAAGTGGAACTAAGTGCCGAGCCACTTACATGTTTTTTGCCTTACTTTTTTTTCCTGGAAAGTGTTTTGAAATCTGTTGTGCACATCTATGCCTCGGTCAGCAGACTAGGTGGATATTTATTTTTCCTTGATATATTGGGCCCTCACCGTGCACAGCATGTGTTTACGGAGCATCTCTTCCCCAGCTGCGGGCCTTTATACCTGTTGGGATTTCCGTTTTCCCTGCCCTTTCCCCTCTGCAGACTGGATGCCCAGCTCTCTGGGCCCTGCTGGCTCCTGGAGCCTCCACTCTGCACAGGGGCCGGCGGCCAGTGGGGGGCTGGGAGGGGGGTGCGCTCTCGGGACCTGACCCAGCGGTGGTCTCTTCCGCAGAGTGTGTGAAGGGAACGGTGGGCACGCTCCTGCTGGAAAACCCACGTGGGCAGAACGGACTCACTCACCAGGGCCTTCTGTATGAGGCAGCCAAGGTGTTTGGCCTTCGCAGCAGGAAGCTCAAGCTGTTTCTGAACGAGACTCAGACACACGGTGAGGTGACAGATTGTGTTACATCTGCTTCATTTCTGGTTTTCTGGTGTCTTTTTTTTTTTCCCCTTTCTCCAGAAATTTGCCATACTACAGTGTTAAATTAATTAAAAGGATGATTGCTTTTCACTTTTGAAAATAACCTTAAGAGTATATTGGTAAGCAATTAGAAACACATGCTTCTAGATAAATTAGCACCGTTTGCTGATTCTAAGATCATTCTCTTCCCCAAGGATCGAACGATGACAATATTGTCAAACAGCAGCTCGTGGGAAGCTCGTATCTGGCATTGTGTTGCCACCTCCACCGCGTGCAGGGCATGCCTGCAGGCTTTTTCTCAGCGAGTGCCCAAGAGCGGAGAGCCCGGTCACTCGGGAAGGGGACGGCGGCGGCCCCTGGCTCGGCTCGTGTGCCTCTCCCCAAAGCCACTCTGGTCTCAGCGTCCCAGAGTTGCCGGCCCCATCAGCCCCGTTCTCTTCACCCGCCAGGGCACTCCCCATCGTGTGGCTGCGCCTGGAGCCCTTTCTCCAAACAGCTTCTCTGTGTGGCCATCCCTCCCGTCACCATAACTCAAACCTGTTTGTTCATTCAGCCTTGCAGCCTGGGTCTGCTGGACGCTCTGACGGGATCTGGCACCTCAGTGCTGGTGAAAAAGTGCCCAAAGTTATGTCTTGTCTTTGGTTCGCTGCAGTTTGAATGTGTACGTGTTTTGGTAAAAGAGCTTCTTCACTCCGTCTCAGAACACCCACCTCTGTGCGCACACTGCCCATCAGTCCCCAAGCGCGTCTCCTTCACCCGCTAGAGCCTTGGTGTGTGAACCCTGGTGATTGGTCCCTGCCGCTCTGCTGCGTCTGCGCCTAGTGTGAAGGTCGCTGTGTCTCCCCCTGCAGTGGTTCTGTTGCCTTTCAGGATGCCTCGTGGCTTTTTGTTGACAGTCTGACCTGAGGTGAAAAGTTGGGGTGAGGCTGTGTGTCTGTCTGGCATCAGAGGTGTCCATGCTTCTGCGTCTTCCGGCTCTAACCCTGTTGTTGTCCTGTAGGAGCCCACAGGGGATGGGACTTGTTCTGCAGCTGTGTGATTAGTGCTCAGTCTCCAGGGACCCTGTGTCCCTGGGCCATGACCCCAGCTTCTCTGTTTCTTCCTCTGATGAGAGAGGGCCTGGCAGGGCTGGACCTGGTACATCCCTTCCTCCAGGCTGGTTAGGCCCTGGTTTAAAAAAAAAAAAAAATGTACTTACTAATCAGGGAGGACTTGTGCCATTTTGCTGGGATTTTTGTTCTGGAAGTCTTGCACCTGTTTTCTCCCTCGTGTCCTCCTAAATTGCCTCCTCCTTGGGTGTCCAGTTGGTTTTTTTTTTTTGTAGGCGCACTATCTCAATTCCCTTCTCACTTCCTTTTGTGTATTTCTCTTTTGCTATTTTCTTAGTGTTTACCACAGGGATTACAGTTAACATCCTAAATTAACAACGGTCTGATTTGAATCAATACCAGTTTGACTTTAGTTTCAAAAACTCTGCCCCTGTTTGTATTCTTGTCGGGGAAACTGCTTCGTGTGTCCCAAAACATAAATTCTTAATTGTGCTTTATGTATTTGTCTTTTAAATCCTCTAGAAAACAGAAAATAGAGTTATAAACCAGACATGCGGCATCAGGTGGCGGTTACCATCAGCGTCCTTGCTGCCCCGCCCAAGGCCCTCTGGTGGTGCCAGACACCTGGTGCTTTTGTTTATTCGGGATGTCTTCACTGCCCCTCAGCTCGGCCCTCATCAGCCAGATTTGGCCAGAAAAGCTCTTATTTTGTTCAGAATTGAAAGCTTGGCGTCTTCCCGGCACTTTTCTGTGTGTGCATCCTGCCCTGGGCATGCTTGCGGCTTTCCGAATCGCGCCGTCCTCAGCATTCCCCCCCGATTGTAAGCCCTCTGTCACATGATGCATCTGCGACCTTGCACCAGCAGCAGCAGCTGTGGGCTTGTTGTTTGCCTGACAGTATTTCCCAGTGATGCCTGCGATTTTCCTCCCTGGCTGAGTTCCAGGTTCGGCAAAACGGAGACAAGCACCCTCTGCAGGCCCCCCAGACGGCCCCCGGTCGGGTTAGGACACACACGGTGCCTTTGCTCTGTTCCTCCTGGGACAACGGGGTCCTCGGGCTGGGAGGGCTGGGCAGCCAAGCCCAAGTGGGACAACCACAGACCTTCCTACCACAAGTTGCCTTTTTCTTGATGTGGCATGCGCGTGGTTTCTGTAAACCTTTGGTTGTTTCTAGAATCCTGACGACAGCAGTTGGTGGTGTTTCTGTTGAAGCTGCGTGTAAAGGAGCATCTCTGTTGTTGTTTGGGGATGCTGTCAACCCAAGCCCATTACAACTCAGTGACTTGGGGCCACAGAGAGTGTTTGGACAGCACGAGGTCCAGAACCTCATGGGGCTGTGTCCTCTCTGTCCCTGGCCCACAGCAAGGCTGAGTGAGGCAGGTTCTCCATAGGGTTTGCTGAGGCTGACCAGACAGATTGTCATAAGCTGGGGCTATGAGACCCCCAAGTGTCTTCTTGGTTCTGGAGGCCAGAGGCCAGGTGTTAGCAGGGCGGTGTCCTCTTTGGAGGCTCCAGGGCAGAATCTGGTCTTTGCCTCTTCCCACTTCTGGTGGTTCCAGGCGTCCTGAACTTGTAACCCCATCACCCCGGCCTCAGCCTCTGTGGTCACAGACAGTTTCCGGGAAATAGAACATGGGCACATCTTCTGGAAGGCCATGACTCAGACCCCCTGCATTCTCTTAACTGTCTTCTCGGTGGTGAGAGATCTGTTTGAAATGCACTCTTGCTGTGGGTTCCTTATTCGAGGCCCCAGCATTTGTGGGGAGGACGGTTCACTGGACTTCCCAGTCTGTAGACCCCAGGGTTTTTCTTGTCTCACTTTGATAACCTTTAGTGCCAAAGCTTTAGGCCACCAGGACCAACAGAAAACCAAAATGTTCAGGTACATCTTGGGATTCATGATTTTTGGCCTAGAGATTTCCCTCATTTTCTTCCCTTGCTCAGCTTTTTTTTTTTTTTATGTTTTCTATTACACTTTACAATTCTCTGCTCCGTTGTTAGACTCAAGCCTCCGTTGTACCCGGGTTCCTCTCTAACCAGACACAACTCTGTGCCTCCACTTTGCTCTCAGAGGCTCCCTGTGTCTGCAACCCTCGCTGGCTTAGGGCCCCATCCTCTGTCGAAGCGGCCAGTCCACCTCTACCAGAGTTGTCTCCGGTGTGTTCCTCCCTTGATGATGTCCCTGCTCAGAGTCCCCACGGCTCACCATTAGCTAATGCTTCAGAATCATCTCTGGACGCACAAGATCCTGCCTGTTTGGGCCCTTGTCTGCCTCCAGTGATGTCCACAGGCTGTCCTCCCATCAGCAGGCTCCTTTCACTTTGCCTCCAATATACTTGGCTCTTCTGTCTTGTTCTGCGTGGGTGAAACTTACCTCCGCTTTCTTATCCCCCATGTGCGCTGGTTCCCAGGGGCAGCCGAGCCGTGGACATGAAGAGGCATCGTTGTCTCTGGTTCTGTGTTCGTGCAGGCACCTGGTCGACACTGACCAGGGCACCACCATGTTTGTGAGATTCTGCCTGTGGCTCACAAAGCAGGCCTTGCTTGTGGTCCCAATGCGACCTCTCCGTGCCCTGAGACCTCAAAGGCTCAATGGTCTGATCCCCGAGAAGCCTGGGGCTCTTTCCAGCCCAGTGTCTCTGCCCAGCCTCATTTTCATTGTGTTTCTCCTTTCAATGTTGTCTTTTGTAAAATAGTACTAATTCGGTACATTAGAAGGATCACATAGTGGCTTCCTGCTTGTTTCACGAGATGCTCAGTATCATCTCCAGGCCCTGTAGTTATCTACAACAGAGGCAGCTTCAGGAGCGATGTCGTATTCCTGCTGGGACGAGAGCTGTTTGTAGAGAATGTTGGTCCCTCCCTTTGAATTCAGGTCTGCTCGAAGCAAAATGCCTCCCCAGTGGGCAAAGAGCATTTTAAGGTTTTCTTTTCTCTCTTTTTGGGTTTTTATCTATTCAGTGTGTTTTGAAGATTTTACTTTTTTTGAGAGAGGGGGAGTGTGAGCATGAGGGTCACAGGGAGAGGGAAAAGCAGACTGCACTGAGCAGGGAGCCTGACTGGGGGCTCGATCCCAGGACCCTAATATCATGACCTGAGCCAAAGGCAGACGCTTAACCCACTGAACCACCCGGGCGCCCTCTATTCAGTGTGTTTTAATCAGTTACATTTGTTTTATACTTTTAGATGCTCAGCGTATCTGTCATTGGCTGTATCAGCTCCCATATTCTCTTACACGAGCCTTCAGTTTTGGTAACTCTGTGTTCTGGCCTCGTAAGATGTTACAGGCTTACCGTGCCCCCTCATACTTCCCCAGACCCAAACACGGCGATTCCTCTTGCTGTAGGGAGTTAATATTTAGAGACCATGGTGGTTCTCTGTGGACCTAGGAAACACCTGTTTGGGGCAGGGTATGCAGATGTCTGGGCCAGCACGCAGGGCTAGTTAGGTTGAGGGGCATTCCTCCAGAAGGTCTGCCCAAGACTTCGCCCAAACTGTAGGGAGTTAGGCGCCTTTGACAAACTCAGGGAAGAGACCACACAAGACCACTGTCACTTCTGCCAACTGTAAGTTCAGTGGGTTTCCCAAAATCACCCTCGGGTTTGGTAATTTGCTAGCAGGATTTACAGAACTCACTGGAAACTGCTGAACTTAGGTTATAGGAAAAGGTACAGAGGACCAAATGTGGGAGGGGTCCAGACATGGGGCTTCCAGTTGCCCTCTCCCAAGGAGTCGTGGGCAGTGTTCCCTCCTTCTGGCCCCGCTGTGTGGCAGTAATACGCAGTGTGTTGCCGACCTGGGAAGCTCCCCAAGCCTGGGCGGTCCAGAGTTTGCAGTGCGGCTTCATTACCTGGCACAGCTGGTTCATTGGCCACCCGGCCGCACTGTTTCTACGCGGGCGTACTACGCGACTGAAAGTGTCTGCCCTAAGTCACATGAGTCACCTCATTAGCAGAAACTATGAGGGGTATTCAGGGCCCACCATAAACAAAACACTCCCATCACTCATGAAGTCCCAAGGGTCTAGAGGGTCCCCTAGGAGATGGGACAAAGACCAGACTCCTTAGGGTAAGGCCAGATCCTATCCACAGTCAACAGTTTTTAAATATACAGAACAGGTAGAACATTTTTTTTTTTTTTGATCTTCCCATTCTAGAAATTACGGAAGAAATCCCCATGAAGACTTTGAACATGAAGACTGTGTATGTTTCTGTATTACCGACGACGGCAGACTTCTAACATTCGTCCCCCATGTGGCGGAGTCGGCCTTCCCCTGGCATGTGCCTGTCCCCCCACACACACGGAAGATGTTCCCTTCTGGGGCACGTATGATTTGCTGCTTTGGGTCCACAATTGAAATGGGGATGATTCCTCAGGTGACTTGGCACCTCACAGTCATACTTACACGTGACCTGAACTCCCGCGCAGCCACAGGGAGGGCAGACTGCACCTCTGCTCACTTCTGCACTTGCACAACATGGAAGTGATTTCAGTGGCAGATTTATAGATCATTCTGTGGCCTTTTAAAACTTGTTTGAGATGTCCTGAAGAAATGTGTTAAATATTTCTGCTACCTGGATTTTCCTGGGTAATTTGATGGAATATTTTAAGTTTCAGTAAATTAGAATAAATAAATTTTCTCTCAGATAATAAATGTGTTAGAAGTAACTTATTTTCCCATAGTCAAATGAAACTTGAAATGTGTAATCTTTAAAGAACGCAAAAACTTCATAGTGACTTCTTTCTTAAGACAGTGGGCTAAACATCTAATTTCACTTTTTCCCAAAATCCTGTGTGTCGAAGAGGCAGATGCCAAGACAAAATCAGCTGCAGGAGTTTATTGGGGGAAACACAATGAGGGTTAAAGGGAGGGGGCAGGCCCGTGTGGACAGAGAAGAGGAAGGAGGGAGGGTTGATTAGAAAAGCCCAGCCTGCAGGGCAACCTGGGAACGTCCTGGCCAGGCTGGGCTTCCTCGTGGAAAAAGTCGAGGTGGGCAGACATGACCTGGCTTCGCCCGCCCGCCTTGGTCCGTCCGTGGCTGGGTGCCGCCGGGAGACAGGGTAGCTGCAGCACGAACACCTCGGTCGGTCTAAGGAAGGGCCCTGGCAGGAGGCTGTCCACCATGCTCCTGCGTCAGGGTCTCAGGAGGGGAACGGAATGGTGCGTCTCTGGCTGCTACGATTAATGCATTTCAACTCCACAAAGTTGAAGGGAAAAAAAAAAGAACAGGTGTTGGTCAGGATCAGAGAAATTGGAACGCCTGTGTACTGTTGGTGAGAATGTATAATGTGGTCGCTGTGGAAAACGGTATGGAGGTTCCTCAAAAAATGAAAAGTGATCTGGCAACCTGGATCTGTACCCCCAAAGAACTGAAGCCCAGATCTCGAAGAGATTCAGCACACCCAGCCTCACCGCAGCGTTATTTATCTAGCATATACGCACAGTTGACCAGCAGTCTCTGAAGAGAAGGATGCAACTTGGGGACACTGCACCGAGTGAAACAAGCACAGAGAAGTGTTCCAGGATCCCAGGTCTGTGAGGTCCCCAGAGGAATCCAGCAACCTCGGCTGCAGCAGGGTGGGGAAGGGGGACTTGTTCAGTGGAACGGTTTCTGTTTTGCAAGATTAAGAAGTTCTAGAGGTCTTTTCACAACTGTCAATATAGTTAACACTACTAAACGGTTCCGTAAAGGTGGTTAAGGTGGTAAATGTTAGGTATCTGTTACCACAATTTTGAGGTATACTTAATGTCAAAGGGACAGATGCCAGCCTGAAAGAGCTCCCACTGCCCAAAGCTGGAACAATTTGAGCAAAAAAATTATTTTGTATTGGATTAAAATCCAAAGTATAAAATAAATTTCCATGAGTCCATACTGATATCAGTGACTGAGAGAGAAGTAACAAACAACTCTGTAGATACTTCCCCTCCAGGTGGTGCACCCTAAGTCCCCACTCCTTAGGAGTGGGTGGTGCTTGGTGACCTACTTCCCACGTGACAGAAGTTAGCATCGGCCACCGTAGTGTATGCTTTCGGTATGATGAGAATGGCTCTGCGGCCCCCAGTCTAACCATGAGGAAAATCTCAAACCCACATTGAGAGACATTCCACACAGTACCTGACTCCAGACTGTCAAGGTCATCACAAACAAGGAATGTCTGAGAAACTATCACAGACCAGAGGGTTAGAGCTGCAACATGAGGTTTGAGGAACAATTCAGTTCATAACAAGGTCATGGATCCACAGACTCAATATTGACAATTCTCTCCAACTGATGTATAGATTCAAGGTAATCTCAAACAAAATTCTAGCAGAATATTATGCTAAGTGAAATAGACAAATTCAAATATTATATGATTTCACTCATGTGGAATTTAAGAAAAAAACAAGCAAATGGAAAAAAAAAGACAAACCAAAAAACAGACTTTTTTTTTTTAAGATTTTATTTATTTATTTGACAGAGAGAGAGACAGCTAGAGAGGGAACACAAGCAGGGCGAGCGGGAGAGGGAGAAGCAGGCTTCCTGCCGAGCAGGGAGCCCGATGCGGGGCTCGATCCCAGGACCCTGGGATCATGACCTGAGCCGAAGGCAGATGCTTAACGACTGAGCCACCCAGGCGCCCCAAGAAACAGACTCTTAACTACAGAGAACACACTGTCGCCAGAGGGGAGGGCAGTGGGGGGTGGGGGGAAGTAGGTAATGGGGATGAAGGCGTGCACCTTTGTGATGAGCAGCACCAAGTGATGTATGGAAGTGATGAATCAGAATATTGTACACCTGAAACTAATATTACACTGTATGTTAACTACTGGAATTTAAAATAAAGTTTCTTTTAAATCCCAGCAGGATTTTTTTTATAGACATTAACAGGCTAATTTAAAAATTATATGGATGGGGTGCTTGGGTGACTCGGTTGAGCGTCTGCCCTCAGCTCAGGTCATGATCTCAGGGTCCTAGGATCAAGCTCCACGTGGAGCTCCCTGCTCAGTGGTAGTCTGCTTCTCCCTCTCCCTCTGTGCTCTCTCTCTCTCTCTCGTAAAGAAATAAAATCTTAACATAAAATAAAATAAAATATGGAAATGCAAAGGATTTAAAAGCCAAATAAAGTTTTTTTTTTTTTTAAGATTTTATTTATTTATTTGAGAGAGAGAGAATGAGAGAGCGAGCACATGAGATGGGGGAGGGTCCGAGGGAGAAGCAGACTCCCTGCTAAACAGGGAGCCCGATGCGGGACTTGATCCCGGGACTCCAGGATCATGACCTGAGCTGAAGGCAGTCACTTAACCAACTGAGCCACCCAGGCGCCCCAAAGCCAAATAAACTTTCAAAGAGAACTAAAAAGTTGGAGGACTTAATCTGATTATAAGACTTCTAAAACTATAATAATTAAGACTATGGAATCAGCATAAAGATAATAAACAGATCATCAGGACAGAGTAGAGAATCCAGAAACAGACCTACACACATATTTTCAATTGATTTTTCTTAAATGATGCCAAAGACATCAATGGGAAAAGGATAATCTTTTCCCCAAAATGATATTGGAACAAGTAGATGGTCATAGACATTTACGTAGAACTTCAACCTATATCTCTCCATATGCAAAAATTAACTCAATATAACAGATAACGTGTATTTTACCACAGTAAATGTATGTTAACAGAGAACTAAATGTAACAGCTAAAATTGATCTATTTTCTGTAAGGAAACAGGAGAAAATCTTGGTGACCTGGTGGGATAAGTAGAATACCTCCCCAAAAATACCTACACCTTAATCCCTGGAACCTACAAATATAGTAGATGCTAAAGAAACTTTGCAGATATAATTAAGGTTATAGGCTTAATGATTAAAGAGATTATCCTGATTTGGGAGGTGGGGGGGCAATCTAATCACAGGAGCCTTTAAAAGCAGAGAATTTCACTGGAGGCCAGAGAAATTGGCAGAAGGGGTAAGAGATTCCAAGCAAGGATTTGCTGTGCCTTTGTTGGCTGGCTGAGGTGGGGGCCCAGGGCGAGATGGGGCGAGGCCTCTAGGGGCTTTGGTCGCCCCAGATGGCAGCCCCCAAGGAAATGGGCCACAGTCCTACAGCAGGAAGGAGCCGGAACTGGCCGGTACTCTGGCCAGCCTTAGAAACGGTTCTTCCCGGGAACTCTGCCTCATTAAGAGCCAAGCTAGTGGACACCTCAGTCTGGGCCCTTGTGAGACTCAGCAAAGGAATCGTCCAAGCACATCAGACATCAGCTGTGAAGTAGTAAGCTCGTGTCGTCCTAGGCTGCTTAGTTTGTGATAATTTATTACAGTAGCAATAGGAGACTAATACACGGTGGTCGAGGCAAATATTTCTCAAATAGGTCTCAGAAAGCACAAATTGGGATGCCTGGGTGGATCACTCGGTTAAGCATCAAATTCTTGATTTCGGCTCAGGTCATGATCTCAGGGTCCTGGGATCAAGACCCACATTGGGCTCCCTGCTCAGCAAGGAGTCTGCTTGAGATTCTCGGTCTCCCTCTGTCTCTTCCCCTCCCCTGCTTGCTCTCCCTCTCTCGCTCTCAAATGAAGATAAAATCTTAAAAACACACACACACAAACTACACAAAAAATATAAATAAATCAGGCTTGAAAATTAAAGACTTTGGGGCGCCTGGGTGGCTCAGTCGTTAAGCATCTGCCTTCGGCTCAGGTCATGATCCCAGGGTCCTGGGATCGAGCCCCGCATCAGGCTCCCTGCTCGGCGGGAAGCCTGCTTCTCCCTCTCCCACTCCTGCTGCTTGTGTTCCTTCTCTCGCTGTGTCTCTCTCTGTCAAATAAATAAAATCTTTAAAAAAAAAATTAAAGACTTAAAAAATCAAAAACTTGTTCTTCAAAAGGTGTTGTATATATAAAAAGGCAATTCACAGACTGATAAAATATTTGCAGAACATCTAGACTTGTATCTTAAAGAGCTCTTAGAACTCACTAATAAGACAAACAACCCAGTTTTTAAATTTTTATTTATTTACTTATTTTAAAGATTTTATTTGAGAGAGAGAGAATGAGAGACAGAGAGCATGAGAGGGAGGAGGGTCAGAGGGGAGAAGCAGACTCCCCGCCGAGCAGGGAGCCCGATGCGGGACTCGATCCCGGGACTCCAGGATCATGACCTGAGCCGAAGGCAGTCGCTTAACCAACTGAGCCACCCAGGTGCCCCAACCCAGTTTTTTTAATTTGGCAAAAGATCTGAACAGACATTTCACCAGAGAAGGTGCACAAATGGTATCAGGCACATGAGTGATGCTCAGCGTCATCAGTCATTAGGGAAATGGGAAATTAAAGCCACAGTGAGAATCGTCATGTACCCACAAGAACGGCTAGAAGTTAGAAGTCTGCCCGCATGGTGTGTGGGTAAGGATGTGCTGCTGATGATCACGTGAAACGGGACCACTGATTTGGAGAACAGTCCAGCAGGTTTTTTAAGCTGAACAGACCTCGGGTCCATACTAGACGGCACAGACCTGTTTCTACTTGCTCCTCTGAGGCAGAACCACTATGAACCATGGGCATAACTAAAGACAACCAAAGGAGAAGTCTGGGAAGTGGTAAGAGGAAGGCGAAATGGTCTGGAGCCCCAAGGCTGGAAAAACACAGCGATGGGTGTCATAAACCCAAAACCATCTTTCCGCAGTCTCAGCTCCTTTAGCAAGGAATACTCCCCAGTTCTCTCCAGGAGTCCTTCTCTGCTTTTATAGTGGGTAGATGTTCTTATCCTCAAACAGTGGGGACATTTGCTAGGATTTTGCTGCTGGACATGTCTGTGTCTTTGGTGGGGTAACCCGAGGAACTGGAAGAAGGCTTTTTCAGGGACCCGATGCTCTATGTGGACATTTGAGTTGTTGCTTGCTACCGCTCAGTGAGACTGACTCCTTGAGGAACGGGCATAATCAACTACGATTTAATCTTTCTTTGCGGCTCCAACGGTCACCCCTTCATAGTGACTGTAGACCAAACCGCAGGTTTCTTTCTTTTTTTTTTTTTTTTTTTTAAGATTCTATTTATTTGCGAGAGAGAGAATGAGAGACAGAGAGCATGAGAGGGAGGAGGGTCAGAGGGAGAAGCAGACTCCCCGCCGAGCAGGGAGCCCGATGCGGGACTCGATCCCGGGACTCCAGGATCATGACCTGAGCCGAAGGCAGTCGCTCAACCAACTGAGCCACCCAGGCGCCCAAACCGCAGGTTTCTTTGAAGGCTTGTCTGCTTTCTGTTCTTGTCCTCCTGCCTTTTGACCTAACAGAACTAGGAACATCTACAGGACTCTACCCATTATTCTAGTGATTTTAATTTTTTTTAATTTTTAAAATTTTTTGAAGATTTTATTTGAGGGAGGGAGGGAGGGAAAGAGAGAGAGAGAGAGAGAGAGAGAGTACATGAACAGGGGGAAGGGCGGAGGGAGAGGGAGCAGCAGACTCCCCACTGAGCAGGGAGCCCAACACGAGACTCGATCCCAGGACCCTGGGATCGAGCCCAACACGAGACTCGATCCCAGGACCCTGGGATCATGACCTGAGCCGAAGGCAGATGCTTAACTGACTGAGCCACCCAGGTGCCACAAGACATCTTTTTTCTGTAACCCTTTCTACTTTCTAAATTTTGTTGGTGTGCCTGTGTATTTGTGTGTTTTACCACGTGTGTATCATTCAAAAAGATAATTTAAAATATTTGGCTAATCTAATGGGTTGCTCTAATGGTAGCCCTAACTGCACTTTTCCCCAGCAATATCCTATTATTCTTTAACACTGATTATTTTGCACATAAGCCCTAATAAAATCCCCAGGACACTCTCCGCAACCCCACCTCTGACATCCAGAGTGGTTTTTAAAAGTGAAACGGATCTGTTCACTCCCCTGCTTTAAAACCCTCCAGTGGCTTCCCACAGTCCCACTCAACCCTGTCACCGTCTTCCTCACTGCACTTACTGCGGAAAATCACCTTCCTCATCTGTTTGTGTTTACACATACTGCCTGTCACCCACACCATAACGTGGTATCTTTACCTGGATAACTGGATGTTCGTACACACAGGTGCGCAACAATTCCTGAATAAAGGAGTCCGATAAGGGAATGCAAGGAAGACCTATTTCTGTTTAGTGGCCTAAGCGAAGCTACCATACAGCCTCCAACTCAGACACCGCTCATAGTTCATTCAGCCATCCACAGAATTATTAATGTGATCAAATTATCAGAAATTAATTCATATAAAGTTGGCACCTCAATTCAGTAAAAACGCGGATGACATTACAATCATCCATGTGAAGAAGAAAATAAAATTACGAAGAGAAAATACAACTTAATAGCTAACATCTGTTAAGCAATTAGTCTGCGCCATCCTCGTGTATTAACTCACTCAATTCCCTCAGTGGGGACGCAGAGAGCTCTGAAGAGACTTGCCAGGGTCACCAGGGTACTAAATGGTGGAGCCAAGAGCCAAACATTCAGGAGGCATCTTGAATGGGTACACAAAATGCTTAAATTCTACACCGAAAGAGATTATATTATTGAGTGTACGTTAAAAGTAACTCTTTAAAAATTCATAGGGCAGTGATTATGTGGCTGCAGACTATTTAAAGGGAGACATGGGGCGCCTGGGTGGCTCAGTCGGTTAAGCGACTGCCTTCGGCTCAGGTCATGATCCTGGAGTCCCGGGATCGAGTCCCGCATCGGGCTCCCTGCTTGGCGGGAAGCCTGCTTCTCCCTCTGACCCTCCCCCTGCTTGTGTTCCCTCTCTCGCTGTGTCTCTCTCTGTCAAATAAATAAAATCTTTTAAAAAAATAATAAAAATAGGGCGCCTGGGTGGCTCAGTTGGTTGAGCGGCCGCCTTCGGCTCAGGTCTTGATCCTGGAGTCCCGGGATCGAGTCCCGCATCGGGCTCCCTGCTCGGCGGGGAGTCTGCTTCTCCCTCTGACCCTCCCCCCTCTCATGTGCTCTCTCTCATTCTCTCTCAAATAAATAAATAAAATCTTTAAAAAAAAAATAAATAAAGGGAGACATAACTTAGCACCAAGCACAAGGGTGGTACAGTACTACCAACTATTAAAATTTCCACCTGTGACCAGGACACCACGGGGTCTCTACCAACCGAGCCCTGAGACTGACCACCGCCCGAGTCCGCCACTGACCTCACCAGACCCTCATCACTAAACTTCGGACCCCAATCACTCAGCCACGGACCAACGTCACCAGCCCACAGAGCCCGCGTCCCTGCCCGACGGTCACGCCGCCAGCGAGCACACAGCCTCGCGTGACGGTCCCCACGTCGGACCCCTAAACCGCAGGATCACAGGCATCCTCACTGGGCCCACGGGCGCGAACGCTGACCTCGCGAGTGTCGCATCACTAACTGGGGCACTAACCCACGAACCCCGCCATCACCGACCAACCACTCCAACTCTCCGGTCGCAGGCTTCTGGGACCGCGGAGCCAGGGGCAACCGCAGAAACGCCCTTCTAGAGCGACTTCCGCCCGCGGAACAGGCCCCGCTGCCGGAACTACGGCGGCCGCGAGGCGGGGCTGCGCGCGCCCGCGGAACTACGGCGGCCGCGAGGCGGGGCTGCGCGCGCCCGCGGAACTACGGCGGCCGCGAGGCGGGGCTGCGCGCGCCCGCGGAACTGCCGCCACGCGGGGCTCCCCGACTGCCGGGCGCTTCGTGGGGACCCGGCGTCCTCGCGGGCGGATTCGGTCCGCCGGCGGGCTGGAGGGAGTCTGGTGTGGAGATCGTGGAGATAGGGGGGAAGTCCCTGGCCTGGCAGAGTCGGGAGCTGCGGGGCAGGGGCTCGTGGCCAGTCCAGTGGGAAGCCCAGGGCACAGGGCTCGTGTTCGCCGCCTTCGGCGCGTGAGTCATTTCCCACACGAGGACGGCCGGTTGTCAGAGCGGCTCACAAGCCCAGCATTTAACCCACCTGGTAAGGTCCCCTTGGGCTGTGCTTATGCCCACGGATTTCCAGGGCCATCAGGATGGTCACAAAGACTCCTCGACCGAACCGGAGTCGGGCTCCGCTGAGCCTTCATCTCCAGTAGGCCCGACACTGGGCCCTGCCCTGGACTACTTAGTCCGGCTTGATCGAGGATCCTACTGAGTCAGCGTAGGGAAAATCCTTGGTACCGGATCACCTTTACTGTCCGAGCAAATTACTCGTCCTCCCCTGCGTTTTTTTTTTTGTAAGATTTTATTTATTTATTTGAGAGAGAGAATGAGATAGAGAGAGCATGAGAGGGGGGAGGGTCAGAGGGAGAAGCAGGCTCCCCGCCGAGCAGGGAGCCCGATGCGGGACTCGATCCCGGGACTCCGGGATCATGACCTGAGCCGAAGGCAGTCGCCTAACCAACTGAGCCACCCAAGCGCCCCTCTCCCCTGCGTTTTTTATCCTCCTGGCCTGCTTTCGACAAGCATCCTGGTGAGCCTGTAGGGAGAATTCCCCCTAGCCTTGTTACTCAGTAACTTTTTATCCACCGGCCCTCACTCTGCTCCTTGTCAGTCCACCACCCCCCTTACCCTCGTGTTCAGAGTTGACTCCAGTATCTCTCCCCTCCAGCAAAACCTCCTTGCAGTAGGCTCTACACCTATCATTATGGTCCTGAATAAAGAATGCTTTACTTTTTAACTACGATCAGAATGATTTTTTAATTTTTTTCTTTAACAATAAGGAAATAAAAACAATAGCTGAGATATGTGTGTACCAGAAATACAGCTTTGTATGAAAAATACAGCTTCCAGGAAATTGAGGCAAAAAGGAAAACTGGGTAAGTAGGGTCTAAAGGCAAAGAAAGAGCTTGGCCACTGTGGGAAGTCAGCCTTTTTCAGACCTCTGAGCTTCCAAGAGGCAGGTGATGGCTTCTGACCACCTAGGAGCTCCACTGGCCCCTTTTGTCCCAAGTCCCTTTCCTTGACTCCCCCAGATCTTAGATCAGCCACTCCTTTGATGGACACTGAGCCTTTGCAAATGGCAGGTGTGTATTCAGTCTGAGGTTACTAAGTATAAAATTCATAGGCTTTGTTCTCTTGATCATATCATTTGATCTGTATTTCCTTTCAGGTTGGTGCATACAAAGTATGACTTCCCTGTCATGTACAAGACCCTGAGGTGGGGCTTGATCCGGTGCCCAGGGACCTCTTCACCAGGGACTCTTTCAAAACTTCAGTTAAAGTCCACCAGGAACACACCTGTGGTTAAAGAATTACTATTATTTTTTTTTTTTTTTAAGATTTTATTTATTTGACAGAGAGAGACACAGCAAGAGAGGGAACACAAGCAGAGGGAGTGGGGGAGGGAGAAGCAGGCGTCCCGCGGAGCAGAGAGCCTGATGTGGGGCTCGATCCCAGGACGCTGGGATCATGACCTGAGCCGAAGGCAGACGCTTAACGACTGAGCCACCCAGGTGCCCCAACAATTACTATTATTGCAGTAAGGAACAACAACATCATGGGGAATTATGAGAAGTCTAAATAAAGAGGAGTTAGAAAGAAGCTATTATAGGATTTGAGCTTTGGATGATTTGGGGTAGAATCTCAAGTTGTGGGGAGTTTGCTCTAGGTTGGATGCTGTCAGAAAGTAAGGCAATGTGATGACTATTTTGTGGATGGCACTGCATTCTGTTTTTGTCTGTGCTTAGCATTATGAAGTGTCCTTGTGTTTGTTGCAATTTATGGTCTCAGAGTAATCTCTCTCTTTTTTAAAGATTTATTAGAGAGAGAGTGCAAGTGGAGGGAGGGGCAGAGGGAGAGGGAGAGAGAGAATCTCAAGCAGACTCCCCAGTGAGCGCAGAGCCCAACATGGGTCTCAGTCTCACAACCCTGAGATTATGACCTGAGCCAAAACCAAGAGTCTGACGCTTAACTGACTGAGCCACCCAGGTGCCCCATTTAAAAATTTTTTTTTAAAGATTATTTATTTACTTAGATAGAGATAGGGCAGAGATAGCAAGAGAGAGCAGGAGAGGGGAGGAGAGGGAGAAACAGGCTCCCTGCTGAGTAGAGAGCTGGATGTAGGGCTCCATCCCAGGACCTGGGGATCATGACCTGAGCTGAAGGCAGACACTTTGAGCCACTCAGGCACCCCTAATTTTTTTTTAAAGATTTAGGTCTCAGAGTAATCTTGTATGAAATTAGTATTTTGTGAGATTGTTATGTCTTAACAGTTGAGGACAAAATGGCCTGACTGAGTGTCAGACCAATTTGTAATAACATTGAAGCCTAACTATGAAGCAAATGTTGGCAGAATTGAAGGGAGAAATACAGTCCTACAATAATAGTTGAAGACTTAACACTCCACTTAAAACAAGCCTTAAGACTAAAAAAAAAAAAAAAAAGGCTGACAAGTCCAGTTTGACAAAGAAATGGTTTATTAAGGGGACTATGGACAAAAGCATGACTTGGGCACTGCAAGATGAGTAGATCTCTGCAATACCACAAATAGATCCACATCAATATAGTCAGCTGATTTTTCACAAAAGAGCCATGGGGCAAAGATAGTCTTTTCAACAAATGGTGCTGGAACAACCAGACACACACACACACAAGCTTAGACAAAGACTTGACTCAGTTCACAAAAGTAAATCAAAATAAAGAACTAAATGTAAAATGGAAAACCACAAAATTCTCAAAAGATAACATAGGGTATGACAATGACTGTTTACAATACCAAAGGCCTATCCATTAAAGAAAAAATTGGTAAGATATATTTTATTAAAATTAAAACTTATGCTTTCAAAAGACAATGTTAGGAGAATGAAAAGACAAGCCACACACTGGGAGAAAATATATGCAAGACACATCTGTTAAAGGATCGTTCTAAAAAAGACAAGTTTTGAAACTCAACAATAAGAAAACAACCTGATTTTAATGAGCTAAAGACCTTAACAGACACCTCCCCAAAGAAGATAGACAGATGGCAAATAAACACATGAAAAGATGCTTCACATCATATGTCAGCAGGGAAATGCAAATTAAAACCATAATGAGATACTACTACACATGTATTAGAATGACTAAAATCCAGAATACTGACAAAAATCAAATGCTGACAAGGATGTGGAGCAAAGGAACTCTCATTTATTGCAGATGGGAATGCAAAATGGGATAGCCACTTCGGAACACTGTGACAGTTTCTCACAAAACTAAATATACCCAAAGGAGGTGAGAACTTAGGCCCACAAAAAAACCTGCACATGGATTTTTTTTTTTTTTAAAGATTTTATTTATTTGAGACAGAGAGAATGAGAGACAGAGAGCATGAGAGGGAGGAGGGTCAGAGGGAGAAGCAGACTCCCCGGAGCAGGGAGCCCGATGCGGGACTCGATGCGGGATTCGATCCCGGGACTCCAGGATCATGACCTGAGCCGAAGGCAGTCGCTTAACCAACTGAGCCACCCAGGCGCCCCTGCACATGGATATTTATGGCAGCTTTATTCGTAATTGTCAAAACTTGTTAGCAATCAAGATGTCCTTTGGTAGGTGAATGGATAAATAAACTGGTACATCTAGGCAATGGAGTATTATTTAGTGCTGAAAAGAAATGAGCTTTCAAGCCATGAAAAATTTGGAGGAAACTTAAGTGCATGTTACTAAGTGAAAGCCAAAGTCTATATACTATAGGATTCCAACTATATGACATTCTGGAAAAGGCAAAACTAGGAAAAAGGTAAATGGTTTCCAGGGGTTGAGGTAGGGGAAGGGATGAATAGTCACATAGGATTTTCAGAGGGTACCATAATGATGGATACTTGTCATTATATATTTGTCCAAACTCCTAGACTGTATAACACAGAGTGAACCATAATGTAAACTATGGACTTTGGGGGCATATGATATGTCAATATAGGTTTGTCAGTTGTAACAGATGTACAACTCTAGTGGAAGATATTAATAATAGGGAGAGGCTATGCATGGATGAAAGCTCGGAGTAGACAGGCAATACCTGTACCTTCTCAATTTTGCTGTGAAGTTTAAACTGTTCTAAAAAAATTAAATTCTTTTTTAAAAAGATTTTATTCATTTATTTGACACAGAGAGAGAGAGCTCGCACACACCAAGTGCACACACAAGCAGGGGGAAGGGCAGGCAGAGGGAGAAGCAGGCTCCTGGCTGAGCAGAGAGCCCATGCGGGGCTGGATCCTAGGACCCTAGTATCATGACCTGAGCTGAAGGCAGATGCTCAAACTACTGAGCCACAAGGTGCCCTAAAAAAATTAAATTCTTTTAAAAAGTTCCTTTCTTTTCCTTTTAACACACATAGGATAAGTAGAGATGTTCTCTCATTTCCGCTATTAATAATTTTGTCCTCTTTTTTTTCTTAGTTACCCTGGCAAGGAGCTTATCAATTCTATTGATATTTTCAAAGAGATAGCTGTTGGTTTTACTGATTTTCTCTATTTTTTTTTAAAGATTTTTTATTTTATTTATTTGACAGAGAGAGACACAGCGAGAGAGGGAACACAAGCAGGGGGAG
>NW_023270615.1:21190145-21193521 GCF_011800145.1 Mirounga leonina
TTTGACAGAGAGAGACACAGCGAGAGAGGGAACACAAGCAGGGGGAGCGGGAGAGGGAGAAGCAGGCTTCCCGTGGAGCAAGGAGCCTGATGCGGGGCTTGATCCCAGGATCCTGGGATCATGACCTGAGCTGAAGGCAGACGCTTAACGACTGAGCCACCCAGGCGCCCCTGATTTTCTCTATTAATATCCTGTTTTTAGTTTCATTTATTTCTACTTTAACATTATTTTTTTCTGCTTCCATTAGTTTTATCTGGCTCCTCTTTCTCTAATTTCCTAAGATGGAAGTTTAGATTATTGATTTTAACTATTTTTCCCTTCTAATCAATGCCTTCAATACCATATATTCCCTATAACCACTACTTTTGCTGAATTTCAGAATTTTTTATAAATGATATTTTCATCATTTAATTTAAAATATTTTTGAAAAACTCTCTTGAGACTTATTTTTTGATGCATGTGTTATTTAGAGCTGTGTTCTCAGTCTTCAGATATTTTGGGATTTTCCAGCTCCTTCTCTGTTACTGATTTTTAGTTTAATTTCATTGTTTTCTGAGAACATGCTTTGTATGGTTTATATTCCTTGGAATTTGTTAAGATGTGTTTAATGGCCCAGAATGTGGTGTATCTTGGTGAATGTTTCATGTGGGCTTGAGAGTAATGTGTATCACATTGTTGGATGAATTATTTTTATAAATGTCAATTAGATCCAATGGATTGATGGTGCTGTTCAGTTCAAATATATCACTATTGATTTTCAGCCTGCTGGGTCTGTCAATTGCTGATAGAGGAGTATTGAAGTCTCCAATTATAATATTGGATTTGACTAATTTGACTAATTAGAATTTGACTAATTCTCCTTGCAGTTTTTGACTGACATATTTTAGTGCTTTGCTCTTAGGCTCATACACATTGAAGATTGTTATGCCATCTTGAATAATTGACCCCTTTATTATTATGTATTATATGTCATTATGTAATGCCCTTTTTATCACTGATAATTTTCCTTCTTTTGAAGTCAGACTTGTCTCAAATATAGCTACTTTAACTTTCTTTTGGTTAGTGTTATTTAGCATACTATGGCTTTCTCCATTACTTTTAATCTATTTGTGTCTTTTTTTAGTAACTGAGTTTGAATTCATCCCCCAGCTTTATTGAGATCTAGTTGACATATAACATTGTGTAAGTTTAAGATATACAATATGATGATTTGGTGCACATATATATTATAAAACTATTACAAAAATAAGGTTAGTTAACACATCAATTATCTCACATAATTACCATTTTTATTGAGATATAGTGCACATATAACATTACATTAGTTTCAGGTGTACAATATTATTTGCTCTATGTATATATTGCAAAGTGATCACCATTATAAGTCTAGTTAACATCTATCACCACACAGTTATATATATATATATATTTACAGTGAGGACTTTTACATTCTACCCTCTTAGCAACTTTCAAATATGCAGTACTGTATTACTACAGTCATCATGCTGTGCATTACATCCCCAGGACTTTCTTATTTTATAAGTGGAAGTTTGCACCTTTTGAAGACCTTCACTCTGCACTCCCCTAACCACCGATCTATTCTCTGTATCTATGAATTCAGTATTTTTTTCATTTTTTAGATTCCAAATATAAGTGAGAACGTACAATATTTGCCTTTTTCTGACTTATTTGACTTAGCATAATACCCTCAAGGTCCATCCATGTTGTTGCAAATGGCAGAATTTCCTTCTTTTTGTCGCCAAGTATTCCACTGTATGTATGTACCTCATTATCCATTCATGCATTGATGAACACTTAGGTTGTTTACATTTTGGCTGTTGTGAATAATGCTACAATGAACACAGAGGGCCAGATATCTCTTCCGGATACTCATTTCAGCTTATTGTTTTCTCTATTGTTTTTCAATTTCATTGTTTCTGCTCTTCATTATTTCCTTCTTCCTTTTTTAGTTTATTGAGGTGGGAGTGTAGGTAATCGATTTGAGAATTTTCTTCTTTTGTAATGTAAACCTTTAAAATTTTTCTCTGGTACAGAATTTCCTCTCACCACTGCCTTAGCTACAACCTACAAACTTTGATATGTTGTGTTTTCATTTTCATTCATTTCAATGTGTTTTTTAAATAAGATTTTATTTATTTATTTGACAGAGAGACACAGCCAGAGAGGGAGCACAAGCAGGGCGAGTGGGAGAGGGAGAAGCAGGCTTCCTGCTCCATCCCAGGACCCCGGGATCATGACCTGAGCCGAAGGCAGACGCCTAACGACTGAGCCACCCAGGCGCCCCATTTCAATGTATTTTAAAAATCTTGAGACTTCCCCCTTTGGCCCATGGATTACTTCGAACTCTGTTGTTTAATTTACAAGTGTTAACTTCCTGTCATCTTTCCGTTCCTGATTTTTTTTTAAGATTTTATTTATTTACTTGATAGAGATAGAAGGAGAGCACAAGCAGGTGGAGTGGCAAGCAGAGGGAGAGGGAGAAGCAGGCTCCCCGCTGAGGAAGGACCACCCCCAACATGGAGCTCGACCCCAGGACTCTGGGATCATGACCTGAGCCGAAGATGGCTGCTTAACCGACTGAGCCATCCAGGCGCCCGTGTTCCTGATTTCCACTTTGATTCTACTGTGTCCAGAGAGCATAGCCTGTATGATTTCGGTTCTTAAATTTGATATGTTTTATGACACAGGTTATGATACATCTTGGTATATGCTCCATGGGCGCTTGAGTAGAGTGTGTATCTTGCTGTTTTGGGGCGAAGTGTTCGTAACTGCTGATTGGCTCAGTGGTGGTGTTGAGCACACAGGAGCACGCAGAAAGGCACCGGGGGACCTTGACTCCGGTTGTTTCCTGGCCTACTCCTAGAGTAGTACCTCACTTGCCACATTTCCCCCTGACAACGCTGAGCTACACAGTCTTTACGTCACTTCAACATGGCCGCCCGCAGGTCTGAGTGGCTACCGGGCGCCGCCATGTCGGCGCCGAGTCAGCCATTTGGCGGGGCCGATTTGAGCAGAGAGCCATGTTGAGTCCGGGAGACCTGCCGCCGAGCACCCGCTACTGAGCATGCGCACACCCAGGCGGCGGCGTAAGGGATCCCGCAGGAACCCGGAGGGAGTGAGAAAGGAAGTCGGACAGGTTTAGTCACCACCTGAGGTAAATGGCCACTGTCTTGAGAGAGCTTGGGTGAGGGGCAGGTGAGTGCAGCGACGGGAACATCGGGAGTTGACCCGTGGAAAGTCTCTGATGTCTGTGAGTAGCGTCGGGTCAGTGATGGGGGCGGGCAGTGGATGAAATAATGGGAGTCTGAGGGGTCTCTGAGGGTGGATCCGCGGCGGAGGGACGGGGTCTGTGGGG
>NW_023270615.1:21193531-21276648 GCF_011800145.1 Mirounga leonina
GAGATTAATTGATATCCTCTCTCTCTTAGGCTTTTTGGTTTGCTCCTATTTATGATTTATTCATGCTATATTTTGCTAGAGATTTAAAAAATATGCCATGAGGTTGCGTATAAATCTTCATTTACCTTACTTTTATCTTTTACTTATCCAGATTAGTAGCCACGTTGCTATTTGTAATACATATTTTCTTTCTCTTTTTTATTATCAGGCATCTCAAATTTTATCTTAGGGACCATTTTAAAGTATTAGTTGTGTTTATAATCTCTACTCTTTTTTTTTTCCTTTTTAAAGTTTTATTTATTTCTTTTAGAGAGAGAGCACATGCCCACATGGGTGGGAGGGGCAGAGGGAAAGGAAGAGAATCTCAAGCGGACTCCTCATAGAGGGGCTCTGTCCCAGGACCCTGAGATCATGCTGCTGGCAGAAATGAGGAGTTCCACTTCAGTTGACTGAGCCACCGAGGCGCCCCATCTCTACTCTTTTTATATTAATTTTATCTCCCCCACTTTTTTTAAGATACTTTTTTTTTTCTCTTTTTGATGTCAATTGTTATTCTTTCCCTTATTTTCTCAGTTTTATACGGGATACCTATAGGGGTATAAAATTTCCTTTAAATACATCTTTATGTATGACATGTATATTTTTTATATTCTTTTTTATTTTATTTTATTTTTAAAGATTTTATTTATTTATTTGACAGAGAGAGACACAGCGAGAGAGAAAACACAAGCAGGGGGAGTGGGAGAGGGAGAAGCAGGCTTCCAGCGGAGCAGGGAGCCTGATGCGGGGTCGATCCCAGGACTCTGGGATCATGACCTGAGCTGAAGGCAGACGCTTAACGACTGAGCCACCCAGGCGCCCCTATATTCTTTTTTAAAGATTTATTTGTTTTAGAGAGAGAAAACATGAGCAGGGAGAGGGGAGGAGGATGGGGGGGAGGGGAGGGAACAACCCTGAGATCATGACCAGAGCCAAAATCAAGAGTCAGAGGCTTAACTGACTGAGCCACCCAGAGGGTTGGAACTTGAAACCCACCCCCTGACTGGAGGTTGAATCAATCACCAATGGCCAGTTATTTAATTGATCATCTGTATGTCATGAAGCTTCCATAAAACTCCAAAAGGATGGAATTTGGAGAGCTCCTGGATTGAACACATAAAGATGCTGGGAGAGTGGTATACCCCTTCCCATATACCTTGCCCTATGCATCTCTTCCATCTGGTTGTTCCTGAGATATATTCTTTTGTAATAAATTGTTAATCCAGTAAGTCAAATGCTATCCTGAGTTCTGTGAGCTGCTCTAGCAAATTAATGGAACCCAAGCTGGCGTTCCTGGGAACCTCTGATTTACAGCCAGTTGATAAGGTACAATTAACAACCTGGACTTATGATTGGCATCTGAAGCTGGAGTGGGGGCACTCTTGTGGGACTGAGACCTCAACCTGTGTGATCTGATGGTAACTCCAAGCTGATGATGTCAGAATTGAGTTAAATTGTAAGACACTCAGCTGGTGTTGCAGAAGTGCTTAGTGTGGGGATCCCTTTCCCTCCCTGCTTCCAACACATACACACACATTTTGGTGTTCAGAAGTATTGAGAATAGAGGAAAAACACAGAAGGGGATGGGATTGATTGGTAGAGAGCCAGGACCATTGGGGTAGAGCTGTTGGAGGCTCTGTGATCAGGGACTGTAGAATGAGTGATTTGGGGTCTGTGGGCAGCAGGATGTGGGAACCAGTGATTCTGAAGTGTGAGTAATGACTCCAGGGGAAGGTCAGTGTGCAGCAGCTGACAGTGGAGCAGATTGAGGAGTGGGAGTGAGGAACTAGGTGATGACTTGAGCGGGCTGTGAAGTCAGATGATCTCTGGTACAGTAATTGCATTCTACATTGATTATTGATATTGCAGTAATAGCAATAGCTAATATTTAACGAGTGTTTATATGCCACACATGGGCTGAGTGCTTTTCAAGTATTATAAGTTTGTTTATCTAAAAAGTATGAAGATGGGGAAATTGAGACTGAAGTGAGTTCTCCAAATTGTCACAGCTAGAAGATACAAGAGCTGGGATTCAAAAATACATTGATTTGGCTCTGTACTTTTTATTGTTCCCCTGTGTCTCCTGTTGCACACTGTAGGAGGCTCTTGGGAGTACAGCTGAGTGGCTGTCACCATGTGGCACTCTCTCTGCAGGATCCCTTTGTGTTTCCACAGAGCCTTGATGTCAGAGCACTTAGTGAGCCTTCAGAATCTCTTTTTCATACTCCAGCCCACCTTAGCCCAATATTGCTGGTAGTCTTCAGACATTCACCCATCCTTGGGCTCCTAGGAAGATTGGAGTTCTGAGATAAACAGAGGTGAGGCCCAGTGTGAACATGACAGCCAAGGAGAACTTGCCCACAGGATCCAGCTCATATCCTGCCTCTTTGGGAACGCGAGAGCTCCTGTGAAGGGGGAGGGGAGCCTCGGAAGCAGGACTGTTTTTTAGATCTGGGCTTGGTAAAACAAAATATGATCCTTTTGCAATGTGAACAGTGTATGGCTGATGTCATATGCTCCAAATCTGTTTGCTGTAGTGGGAGAGATTTTATTTTTTAGAAGTATTTATTTATTTATGTATTATTTGTTTGTTTATATTTTGAGAGAGAGCGTGCACACGTGGATGGCAGGGGCAGAGGAAGAGGTAGGGAGAGAGAATCTTTTTTTTTTTTTCTATTTTTTTTTATTCTTATGTTAATCCCCATACATTACATCATTAGTTTTAGATGAAGTGTTCCATGATTCATTGTTTGTGCATAACACCCAGTGCTCCATGCAGAATGTGCCCTCCTCAATACCCACCACCAGGCTAACCCATCCTCCCACCCCCCAGGGAGAGAGAATCTTATGCAGGCTCCATGCTCAGTGTGGAGTCTGACACTGGGCTTGATCGCACGACCCTGAGATCATCACCTCAGCGAAAATCAAGAGTGGGATGCTTAACCAGCTGAGCCACCCGGGCGCCTTGAGATTTTTTGTTTTGTTTTGTTTTATTATAGAAAATTTTAAATGTACACAATTTTAAATGTATAGTAGAGAAAATATATAATGAACCCCAAATGCCCATATCACCCAGTCTCAGTAATTATCAACTATTTGCCAGTGTTGTTTCACCTGTTTCTTCCCACTTTGTTTTGACCAGAATATTTTTTTTAAAGATTTTATTTATTTATTTGAGAGAGAGAGAGAATGAGCAGTGGAGAGGGGCAGAGGGGGGGAGAGAACAAGAGAAGCAGACTCCCTGCTGAGCAGGAATCCCGACATGGGGCTCAATCCCAGGACCCTGAGATCATGACCTGAGCTGAAGGTAGACACTTAACTGACTGAGCCACCCAGGACCCCCTTGACCATAATATTTTAAGATAAATCTCAGATTCCATATCATTCCACAAATACTTCAGCATACACAGGTCCTGATGTGGACTTTTTTTCTCACAACCACCTAGCCATTACCAATCTAACAGAAGCTCCCTGATAGTAAGTAGCTCCCTCATCTGATACTCTGTAGTCAAGTTTATCTCATTATCTAGAACATGACTTTGTTAACTTTTTACTATAAAAATTTCAAAAGTAGGAAAGCTGAGCAAGTAATATAATAAACCCCCCATATGCCCATTGGTCAGTGGGTGTCAGTGTGATTATTCTAGTTACCACTTCACGCCCAGTCATTTGTCATCTACACCTTCCTTTCCCATATTTTTTCTCTTCTGCTGGATTATTTTGAAGCAAATCTCATACATTGTGGCATTTCACCCATAAATATTTCAATATATAAACCTAAAAATAAGTATTTTAAATAAAAATAGCCACAGTGCTATTATTATACCTTAAAAGATTATAATACATTTATTTTATTTATTTATTTATTTATTTTTTAAGATTTTATTTATTCAGGGGCACCTGGGTGGCTCAGTCGTTAAGCGTCTGCCTCCGGCTCAGGTCATGATCCCAGGGTCCTGGGATCGAGCCCCGCATCGGGCTCCCTGCTCGGCGGGAAGCCTGCTTCTCTCTCTCCCACTCCCCCTGCTTGTGTTCCCTCTCTCACTGTGTCTCTCTGTCAAATAAATAAATAAAATCTTTAAAAAAAAAAAAAAAGATTTTATTTATTCATTTGAGACACAGAGATACAGAGAGAGAGAGCATGAGCAGGGAGAGAGCCAGAGGAAGAAGGAGAAGCAGGCTCCCTGCTGAGCCAGGAGCCTGATGTGGGGCTCGATCCCAGGAACCTGGAATCATGACCTGAGCCAAAGGCAGATGCTTAACCACTGAGCCACCCAGGCGCCCCGATTATAATATATTTAAAAATACCATTTCATGTAGATTGGATTGGTAGGTGGATTTAGAGGCTTGGCAGATTCAGGTTCCTTTTTTGTTATTTTGGGGCAAGACTACTTCCTAAGTGGTGGTGTGTACTTCCATCAGCCACACAATATCTGGTTATCTTTTTGTGATGTGAACAGCTGTTGATTGTTTCCTAGATCCACTATTTTATTAGGTGTACAAGATGGACATTTTCACTTCTACCGTTCCTTCATTTATTAGCTGGATATAAAAAGAGGAAGAGAGAAACTCCTTCATGAAGTGTTTGGTTACCCTAGGGTACAGCTATATAGGAAAGACAGCAGAAATGCTTTCTTTACAAGACAAAGTTTCCATTGAAGTTTCCCTTTTAAGAACTGTAAGCAAATGAATGGATAAAGAAGATGTGGTCCAGGGCGCCTGGGTGGCTCAGTCGTTAAGCGTCTGCCTTTGGCTCGTGTCATGGTCCCAGGGTCCTGGGATCTAGTCCCACATCGGGCTCCCTGCTCGGCGGGAAGCCTGCTTCTCCCTCTCCCACTCCCCCTGCTTGTGTTCCTGCTCTCGCTATCTCTCTCTCTGTCAAATAAATAAATAGAATCTTTAAAAAAAAAAAAAAGATGTGGTCCATATATACAATGGAATATTACTCAGCCATCAGAAAGGATGAATACCCATCTCTTACATCAACATGGATGGGACTGGAGGAGATTATGCTAAGTGAAATAAGCCAAGCAGAGAAAGTCAATTATCATATGGTTTCACTTATTTGTGGAACATAAGGAATAGCATGGAGGACATTAGGAGAAGGAAGGCAAAAATGAAGTGGGGGGAAATCGGAGGGAGAGATGAACCATGAGGGACTATGGACTCTGAGAAATTTAAACAGGGTTTTAGAGGGGAGGGGGGTTTGGGTAGCCCGGTGGTGGGTATTAAGGAGGGCACTTACTGCATGGAGCACTGGGTGTTATACAAAAACAATGGATCGTGGATCACCACATCAAAAACTAATGATGTATTGTATGGTGACTAACATAACATAATAAAATTCAAAAAAAAAAAAAAACCTAAGCAAAGGAGAAAAGTGAAAAAGCTTCAGGCTCTCTCTTTGGTCTTTCCTGTGAATGTTCTCACTGGTTGGGATGGGCTAGTCACAGAAGCTCAGAGCAAACTCATTATATTCTTTAAAAGCAGTTACTTTGGGTTTTACTAGCAAATAAGAAGAATATAAAAATTACCTGTAATTTTACCATCACCCAAATAATATATCTGTTAACATGGTAGTATATTTCCTTCCATATAATTTTCTTTTTATGCATGAATGCACTCATAGATGTGTATATGCGTGTATGTGCGCATGTGTATGTACACATATTGTTCAGTGAAAATGGAATCATACTGTTTGGTACATGTTTTTATTTTTACTTGTTAGTTTAACATATTTTTCTACTGTAATTTAATTTTATATAACTTTATGTTCTCAGGATGGCCTGTAAATTATTTAAGCATTCTTGGGTATCAAGATGTTGTAGCCTTTTTATTTTGTTATTAGCCGTGCTGTGGTAAAACTCCTGCATTTAAATTTTGTGCAATACAGGATGGTTTTTTTATGATATAGTTCTAGAAATAAGTTTTTGGGTCAGGTGCATGGATGCTAAATGATATATGTGTCCATGTGTGGGACTCTGGCACACTTCTTCTCTCATCTGTCCCTCTATCCATCTCATTTCTCAGATCTCTGCCTCTTTCCCAGAAGAGCCAGAAATGACCAAGTCCCTGGTGAGTTCTTACTTGTTTTTGCTCTATTTATTTGTTGCTTTATTTTCTAGTGGATTTTAGGAAGCATTTAATAATCCATATAGTAAGATGGACAAGCATAAATAAATAAAAATTAAGATCGGGGGAAAAAAAGAGGTGACTATTCACTCCGGGTCAAGCTTGGAGTATAGATATATGTGACTTGTGTGGTTTTATACAGCTATGAACTTTGAACTGTGAGATTGTCTCTGATTTTCCTGAAAGACCTAGCAATAATGGAAATGAGATACTGATTTATATTGTTGATAAGTAATTCATTTCACCTGTAGTAAAGATATCCTGGTTCCTGTTGTTTGAGAAAAATTTGGATGGAGACAGAACAGTGTCTTCAACAACGCTGTTAGTAGAAGTGCACTGATAGGTTTTCTATTGTTATAAAGCAGTGCTTTTCACACTTGCACATGACTTAAGATTCTGATTTAATAGGGTTGGGATTCCCATAGGATGTCATTTCTGCTTGTCCAAGGACTACCTTATGAAGCAAAGTTTTGAGGTTTTATGATGAACTGGTATTTTGTCAGATGTTTTTTCTGTATCATTTGATATGGTAATGGGATTTTACTTCTTTAGCCTATTGCTATGATGGATTACTATTGATTGATATTGATTGATTTTTTTTTTTTTTTTAAGAATAAAATTTATTGTCTTATGCAGCAGGAGGCCCTGCTGGGTCCTCAGACACCCCCTTCCCCCCACCTACAGTTGATTGATTTTCACATCTTGAGCCAGCCTTGCAACCTTTGAATAAACCCCATTTAATTATGGCATATACTTCTTTCTATATATTTGTATTTGTTAATACTTTGTTAAGGATTTTTATATCATATTTATGAGGGATACTGATCTATTTATTTTATTTTATTACTTCTATATATGGATGAAAGTTCCAACTCCCCTCCTGGCTTTTTCTCACACCACACCTTTGAAGTATGAAAAGGGCATCTCTGTTTAGCTGGGCAAGAATGGGAGTCTAGGCTACTCACTGGGTCTTTGCTAATGGGTTTGGGGTCAGACCCAAAGGTTTTGTTTGTTTTTTTAATTTGTTGTGTCTGGCTGGAGTATGTTTTGCCTAAAAGTTTTCTGCCTTTCTGCCCTTTAGCTAGAGAGAGCAAAGACTTTTCTTTGAGCTCTGTTTGTGTGCTCTTGTTGGTGATACTGGGTTGTAGGCTTTTCTAGCACCTGTCAAGGCTGTATGAAGCAGTCGTCAGGAACTCATGCTGTGTAGTTCCTTGGTTTCTGAGGTCCCTAGCCAGTTCGACTTTTTTTCTTTAGCCTTATGGGGTCTTCTCATATTTGTTTTATGGATGATGTCTATGGTTTCTAGATAGTAGGGTGAGAAGGGACAAGTGCATCTATTCCCATCTTTCCAGGAATGGAAGTCAGTTCACTGATTTTTTTTTTTTTAAGGAGGATTTATTTTATATTAAGCATATTCTTATATATATTTTTTCAAACATATTTACCTCTTTGTTCTTTGCATCTTAACTTTTAAAAGTAAATATTTCATTTGGAATATCATGAAAGTTACACTTATATTTACTCACATAGTTTTTTGAGGCTCCGTAGAACTTTGCTTAGCTCTCAAATTCCAGCCCTTCGAAGGTAATCACTGTGAACTCAATTGAACTGCTTGTTTTAGTATTGACTTTCATATGTCTAAGTAATGTTTATATTGGTACCTCTTAGCTTTCAGCTTTAGGCAGTATCTACTGACTTAATACCATGGAAAACAAGGATTTAACTCTCTTTGAAACACTTAGGCCCTCAACACTCACATGCATATTTCTTATGTCTCCTTATGATAGGAATATTATAGTTTTGAGTAAATCAATAGGCTGTATTTATTATGAGGATTATTTTAATTATATTCACAGCTGAACCATTTACTTTACCTTTTGTGCACTACTTTTTGTTTTACCTGCAATCAGTAATTGTTTGGCTTAATCATTTGTTTCATTTTCTGTGTGTGTGTGTGTGTGTGTGTGTACATTGTGATTATATAGCAGTTAATTCCATAAATTTTCCCAGGTATAGAAATATTTTTTCAGTATGTTAGAATATATTAGGTATTAACAGTAACGGTAATCACAAGCCTTACTATAGTGCTTGCTATTTGCCAGGCACTGTGAGCACCCTCTCTATTAACTAATTTAATTACAACCCCTATGAGGTATCTATAATCATCCTCACCTTACGGAGGAGGAAACAGATCCACAGAAAGGGTAATTAACTTGCCCAAGATTGTACCACTAGTAAATATTGAAGCCAGGTGTAAGCCCAGGTAATTCGGCTTTAGAATATAGGCTCTTAATTTCATCTCTAAAGAAACTTCTCTCGGGCGCCTGGGTGGCTCAGTTGGTTAAACGACTGCCTTCGGCTCAGGTCATGATCCTGGCGTCCCGGGATCGAGTCCCGCATCGGGCTCCCTGCTCGGCAGGGAGCCTGCTTCTCCCTCTGACCCTCCCCCGTCTCATGTGCTCTCTGTCTCTCTCATTCTCTCTGTCTCAAATAAATAAATAAAATCTTTAAAAAAAAAAAAAAAAGAAACTTCTCTCATGGTCTTTGACCTGACCTGCTCGCAGTGTTCTCTGTACTGACTTGGGGTCTCCCTTTGGCATAGTGCTAGAAATTCCTTTCATGTCCCTCAAGCGTTGGATCTCTTTGTTTTAGGCTCTTTCTTGATTTATGCTTTTGTTTTATTTTATTTTTTAAAGATTTTATTTATTTGACAGAGAGAGACACAACGAGAGAGGGAACACAAGCAGGGGGAGTGGGAGAGGGAGAAGCAAGCTTCCCACAGAGCAGGGAGCCGAATGAGGGGCTTAATCCCAGGACCCTGGGATCATGACCTGAGCTGAAGGCAGACGCTTAACGACTAAGCCACCCAGGGGCCCCTTATGCTTTCATTTTTAGAACCTGTCATACAGTAGCTCTCTATAAAGTGTGTGTAGGAAGTGAATTTTTTGAGACCTTGCATATCTGGAAATGTCTTTATTTTCATAGCTTGGTTGGGTGTAAATTCTAGATTGTAAATAATTTTTACTTTTACCAACTCGTTTTCTCTTACTAGATATGGTAATAAGCCATTGTTTTTACTTTTACTATCTCATTTTCTCCTACTAGATGTGGTAATAAGAATAATTGCCCCCAAGATGTCCACATCCGAATCCCTGGAAAGTGTGGATTTGTTACCTCATGTGGCAGAAAGGACTTTGCAGATGTGGCTAAATTAAGGATCTTGAGGTAGGGAGATTACACTGGGTTATCTGGGTGGACCCAGTATAATCACATGGGTCCTTATAAGTGAAAGAGGGAGGCAGGAATCAGGGAGAGATTTGAAGATGCCATTCTGCTGGCTTTGAAGATAGAGGAAGGGGCCATGAGCTTCTAGAAGGTGTGTAGGTCAAGGAAATGAATTCTTCCTTTGAGCCTCCAGGAGGAATATAGCCCTGCTAACATCTTGATTTTAGCCCAGTAAATCCATATTGAAAATCTGACCTTCAGAACCATAAGATAATAAATTTGTGTTGTTTTAACTTTGTGGTAAATTTGTTATAGCAGCGATAGGAAACCATTACAGATTTTGGTACCTGGAAGTGGGGTGCTACTGTAATAAATACCTAAAAATGTGGAAGTAGATTTGGAATTCAGTAGTGGGTAGAAACTGTAAGAATTCTGAAGAACACAGTAGCAAGAGCCTAGATTTCCTTGAACAGACTGGTAGTAGAAATATGGTTGTTAACCACTCTGCTAGAGGACTCAGAAAGAGGTGAGGAGCACAGTAGGAAAAATCCGTGTTGTTTTAGAGAATACCTAAATTGTTATAAACAAAATCTTGATGGAAACAGTTATTAAAGGTACTGCTGGTGATGACTGGAAGGAAATGAGGAGCATGTTACTGGAAACCAGAGGAAAGGGTACCCTGTTGTGCATCGGCAGAAAGCCCAGATGAAGTTTGTCCTGTAGTTCTGTGGAAAACAGATTTGTCAGTGATGAACGTGGATTTTTCTCAGAGGAGATTTCCAAGCAAAGGGTTGAAGATGTAACCAAGTTTCTTCTTCCTGATTATAGTGAAATGTAACAGTTGAGATGGATTGAGGGGACAGCTGTTAAGCAAAAAGGAACTAGACTTGATGACTTGGGGAATTTTCAGGCTATCAAGATTCCAAAAGGTACCAAAATTAGTTTCACTGTCAGGAAAGCTCTTGAGAGAAAGCCAAGGGTGTGGATAAATGTTTTGTGTATTTTTTTAGGTTTTTAGGTAATTAGCAGAAGAAATAGGGTGGAATGCAAGGACTCCATTTTTTAAGAACCAGATGTCTCAATCTTGGCTTTTATTTTTTTTTATTGAAGTACAGTTGACACGCAATATTACATTGGTTTCAGCTGTACAACACAGTGATTCGACAAGTCTATACATTATGCTATGCTTACCACAAATGTAGCTACCTTCTGTCACCATACAAAGTTGTCACAATACCATTGACTCTATTCCCTATGCTGTACCTTTCATCCTCATGACTTACTCGTTCCATAACTGGAAGTGTGTACATCCCATCCCCTTCACCCGTTCTACCCATATCCCCTGGCAACCATCAGTTTGTTCTCTGTATTTATGGGTTTGTTTCTACTTTGTTTTGTTTTTTAGATTGCACATGTAAGTGAAACTGTATGGTATTTGTCTTTCTCTGACTTGTTTCACTCAGCACAATACCCTGTATGTAGGTCCATCCATGTTGTCGCAAATGGCAAGATCTTACTCTTTTTTATGTCTGAGTGATACTCAGTGATTCCACTCTATATATACATACCACATCTTTATTTAAAATTTTATTTTATTTTATTTTATTTATTTGACAGAGAGAGACACAGCAAGAGGGAACACAAGCAGGGGGAGTGGGAGTGGGAGAGGGAGAAGCAGGCTTCCTGCAGAGCAGGGAATCTGACGTGGGGCTTGATCCAGAATCCTGGGACCATGACCTGAGCCAAAGGCAGACGCTTAACGACTGAGCCAACCAGGCGCCCCTATTTAAAATTTCTTTTAAAGATTTATCCATTTATTTTATAGAGAGAGAGCATGTGCGAGCAGGGGAGGGGCAGAAGTAGAGGGAGCGGGAGAATCCCAAGAAGACTCCCTGCTGAGCATGGAGCGCAACATGGGGCTCCATCTCATGATCCTGAGATCATGACCCAAGCTGAAACCAAGATTTGGAAGCTCAACATCTTTATTCATTCATTTATCAATGTGGAAACTGGGGTTGTTTCTGTAACTTGGCTATTGTAAATAATGCTGCAATAAACGTAGGGGTGCATATATCTTTCTGAATTAGTGTTTCCGTTTTCTTTGGGTAAATGCTCAGTAGTGGGTGACTGGATTATATGGTATTCCTATTTTTATCTTTTTTGAGGAACCTCCATACTGTTTTCCAGAGTGGCTGCACAGTTTGCATTCCCACCAACGGTGCACATCCTCATCAGCACTTGTTATTTCTTGTCTTTTTGGTTTTTTTTGTTGTTTTGTTGTTTTTTTAAGATTTTATTTATTTATTTGACAGAGAGAGACAGTGAGAGCAGGAACACGAACAGGGGTAGTGGGAGAGGGAGAAGCAGGCTCCCCACTGAGCAGGGAGCCTGATGTGGGGCTCGATCCCAGGACTCTGGGATCATGACCTGAGCTGAAGGCAGACGCTTAATGACTGAGCCACCCAGGCACCCCTTGTCTTTTTGAAAGTAGCCATTCTGACAGGTGTGAGGTGATATGTCATTGTGGTTTTATTTACATTTCCCTGATGATTAGTTATGTTGAGCATTTTTGTGTGTGTCTGTTGACTATCTGTATGTCTTTTTTGGAAAAATGTCTGTTTAGGTCCTCTATTTTTAATCAAATTACTTGTTTTTTTTGGTGTTGAGTTGTATAAGTTCTTTATATAGTACGGATATTAACCCTTTATTGGATATACCATTTGCAAATATCTTCTCCCACTCAGTAGGTTACCTTTTCATTTTGTTGATTGTTTCCTTCGCTGTGCAGAAGTTTTTTATTTTGTTGTAGTCCTAATAGTTTATTTTGCTTTTGTTTCCTTTGCCTAAGGAGACCTATCTAAAAAAGTGTTGCTAAGGCCAATGTCAAAGAGATTATTGCCTATGTTCTCGTCTAGGAGTTTTATGGTTTAAGGTCTCATGTTTAGGTCTTTAATCCATTTTGAATTTATTTTTGGGTATGGTGTAAGAAAGTGGTCCAGTTGCAGGTTTCAAGTGGTCCAGTTTTCCTCTTTTTCCAGCACCATTTATTGAAGAGACTGGCTTTTCCCCATTTTACATTCTTGTCTGTTTTGTTGTAGATTAATTGACCATGTAATTATGCATGGGTTTATTTCTGGGCTCTCTATTCTGTTTCATTGACCTAGGTGTCTATTTTTTGTGCTAGTACTATACTGTTTTGATTACTATGGCTTTGTAGTATCTCTTAAAATATTAGATTGTGAAACCTCCAGCTTTATTCTTTGATTGCTTTTGCTATTCAGGGTCTTTTGTGGTTCCATAAAAATTTTTAGTATTATTCTAGTTCTGTGAAAAATACTATTGGCATCTTTGTAGGAATTACATTGAATCTATAGATTGCTTTGGGTAGTATGGAATATTAACAGTATTAATTCTTCCAATCCATAAGCATGGTATGTCTTTCCATTTGTTTGTGGTCTTCAGTTTCTTTCTTTCATCAATGTTATATAGTTTTCAGGGTACAGGTCTTTCACTTCTTTTGTTGTTTATTCCTAGGCATTTTATTCTTTATGATGCAATTGTAATTGGAATTGTTTTCTTAATTTCTCTTTCTGATAGTTTGTTGTTAGTGTATAGAAACATAACTAATATCTGTATTTTTTGGTATATTTTGTATCTGCGAATTTACTGAATTTATTTATTTCTAATATTATTTTGGTGGAGTCTTTAGGGTTTTCTATGTATAGTACCATGCCATCTGCAAATAGTGACAGTTTTACTTCTTCCTTATCAATTTGGATGCCTTTTTTTTTTTCCTTTCTGATTGCTGTGTCCTGGACTTCCAGTATTATGTTGAATGGAAGTGGTGAGAGTGGACATCCTTGTCTTGCCCCTGATGTTAGAGGAAAGGCTGTCAGTTTTTCACCATTGAGTACATTAGCTGTGGGTTTGTCATTTATGGCCTTTATTATATTGAGATGTGTTCCCTTTAAACCTGCTTTGTTGAAATTTTTTTTTCATGAATAGGTGTTAAATTTTGTCAGATGCTTTTTCTGCATCACTGAGATGACTATATGATTTTTTTACCTTTCATTTTGTTATGTGATATATAACAGACAAAAATCTGGGACCAGATGACTTCACAGGTGAATTCTAGCAAACATTTAAAGGAGAGTAAATACTTTTTTTTTTTTTTAAAGATTTTATTTATTTATTTGAGACAGAATGAGATACAGAGAGCATGAGAGGGAGGAGGGTCAGAGGGAGAAGCAGACTCCCCGCCGAGCAGGGAGCCCGATGCGGGACTCGATCCCGGGACTCCAGGATCATGACCTGAGCCGAAGGCAGTCACCCAACCAACTGAGCCACCCAGGCGCCCCTAAAGGAGAGTAAATACTTAATCTTCTCAAACTATACCAAAAAACTGAAGAGGAAAGAAAGTTTCCAAATACATTCTAAAAGGCCAGCATTACCCTGCTATTAAAACCAAAGACATTACAGAAAGGAAAACTTTAGGCCAATATCCCCAATGAACATAGACGCAAAAATCCTCAGCAAAATATTAGCAAGCTGTGTTCAACAATACATTAAAGGGATCATTCACCATGATCAAGTGGGATTTATTCAATCTTTGCTTTATCTTTAGCAATGTTTAGAATGTTTAGTCCATTTACATTTAATGTAATGGCTGATATACTTGCATTTATATATACTATGTTATTATTAGTTTTATATTTGAACCATCTATTTAATATTATTTTCCCATTCCTTTCTTGATCTTTTAGATTATTCAAAATTTTATTTTTTCCTTTGTTAACTTGCTCATTATATACATTCTTTTATTTGTTACCATAGATATTATAATATTCATCTTTAACTCATTATTATTTCTACCCCTTTCTCATAATTCTGGGATACTAAATCACCTTAATTCCATTTACCATCCCTCACTTTTGCATTATTATTTTCATGCATTTAAATTCTACAATATTTTAAACATTGCTAGATATTACTGTTACTGTTTTTTATAGTCTATATTTGCAGTTTTATAAAGTTGGATTTGAGGGGCTTCTTGAGTCTTTGGGTTGATGTCATTCACTGATACTTCTCAAATATTGCTTCTGCCCCACACTCCCCCTCAATCTTCTCAGACTACAATATATTATTCTTTTTCACTGTGTCATATATGTGACACATGTCACATGATCTTGTGTTTATTTTCGTTAAAAAAATCTGTGCTTGGGCGCCTGGGTGGCTCAGTTGGTTAAGTGACTGCCTTCGGCTCAGGTCATGATCCTGGAGTCCCGGGATCGAGTCCCACGTTGGGCTCCCTGCTCAGCAGGGAGTCTGCCTCTCTCTCTGACCCTCCCCCCCTCATGCTCTCTATCTCATTCTCTCTCTCAAATAAATAAATAAAATCTTTAAAAAAAAAAATCTGTGCTTCACATGCAGAAGAATGAAACTCGACCATTCTCTAACACCATTCACAAAGATAAACTCAAAGTAGATGAAAGACTTCAATGTGAGACAGGAATCCATCAAAATCCTAGAGGAGAACATAGGCAGTAACCTCTTTGACATCGGCCACAGCAACTTCTTTCAGGATGCATCTCCAAAAGCTAGTGAAACAAAAGCAAAAATGAACTTTTGGGACTTCATCAAGATAACAAGCTTCTGCACAGCAAAGGAAACAGTCAACAAAACAAAGAGGCAACCCACAGAATGGGAGAAGATATTTGCAAATGACACTACAGATAAAGGGTTGGTATCCAAGATCTATAAAGAACTTCTCAAACTCAACACCCAAAAAACAAATAATCAAGTCAAAAAGTGGGCAGAAGAGATGAACAGACACTTCTCTGAAGAAGACATACAAATGGCTAACAGACACATGAAAAAATGTTCATCATCATTAGCCATCAGGGAAATCCAAATCAAAACCACACTGAGATACCACCTTACACCAGTTAGAATGGCCAAAATGGACAGGGAAAGAAACAACAAATGTTGGAGAGGTTGTGGAGAAAAGGGAACCCTCTTACACTGTTGGTGGGAATGCAAGTTGGTACAGCCACTTTGGAAAACAGTGTGGAGGTTCCTCAAAAATTTAAAACTAGAGCTACCCTATGACCCAGGAATTGCACTCCTGGGTATTTACCCCAAAGACACAGATGTAGTGAAAAGAAGGGCCATATGCACCCCAATGTTCATAGCAGCAGTGTCCGCAATAGCCAAACTGTGGAAAGAGCCGAGATGCCCTTCAACAGATGAATGGATAAAGAAGATGTGGTCCATATATACAACGGAATATTACTCAGCCATCAGAAAAAATGAATACCCAACTTTTACATCAACATGGATGGGACTGGAGGAGATTATGCTAAGTGAAATAAGTCAAGTAGAGAAAGTCAATTATCATATGGTTTCACTTATTTGTGGAACATAAGGAATAACATGGAGGACATTAAGAGAAGGAAGGGAAAAATGGGCGGGGGGAATTGGAGGGAGAGATGAACCATGAGAGACTATGGACCTAAGAAACAAACAGGGTTTTAGAGGGGAGGGGGGAGGGGGGAGGGGTTAGCCCGGTGATGGGTATTAAGGAGGGCACGTACTGCATGGAGCACTGGGTGTTATACGAAAACAATGGATTGTGGATCACTACATCAAAAACTAATGATGTATTGTATGGTGACTAACATAACATAATAAAATTTAAAAAAAAAATCTGTGCTTCAGTTTGGATATTTTCCATTTTCTTGTCTACTATTTCAGTAATTCTGCATTCTGCTGTTAAGCCTATCTCAGTTCTTGACTTAAGAGATTAAATGTTTTAACTTTTGAATTTTTATTTGATTCTTTAATTCCTTATTCTCTAATGAAATTCTCCATCTTTTCATCTAACTCCAGTTCCCTGTAAGACTATTTCTATTGAGTAGTTTTTCATCTGATTTTGGGTATTTGGACCTATCTTTTGGTATGCATAGGAATTTGTGCGTACGTGTGTGTGTGTGTGTGTGTGAGAGAGAGAGAGAGAGAGAGAGACAGTATATGAAGCATTGTAGAGGATCTGGATGATGGTATCTTTCTCAACAGAGGATTCATCTCTCCCTTTACACCTTTATGCAGTCAGGCACAGTGTTTGATCAAGGCTGAGTTGAAGCCCTAAGACTTAATCAACCTTTGGTTCACCCTGGCCATCCAGGATTTTCTCCTGAGAGCCCAGTTTGTCCTCTGTGGACCCTCCTCCTGGTAGATGCCCAACTCTGTTTTCTTCCCAGACTACTGAAATTCTGCTTTTCTTTTCTTTTTTTTTTTTTTTAAGATTTTATTTATTTATTTGAGAGAGAGAATGAGATAGAGAGAGCATGAGAGTGGGGAGGGTCAGAGGGAGAAGCAGACTCCCCGCTGAGCAGGGAGCCCGATGTGGGACTCGATCCCAGGACTCCAGGATCATGACCTGAGCCAAAGGCAATCGCTTAACCAACTGAGCCACTCAGGCTCCCCTTGCTTTGCTTTTTCATACCCTATCTGGTTAAGTTTTTAGTCTTTTGCCCATATAGCCCTAGAATTTCGCAGATGTTCTGAGGGGAAAACTGGCTGTGTGTTTGAGTCCTGGTTTCTCTGTCATCCAGCTACAGCTTTCTACTGGTTCAAAGCTGGATTCTACCTTTGCCAACACTTAGAATTGATAAATACTTCCAGTGTAAAAGTAGCTACATACATCAGCTTAAATCTTCAATGTTCTCTCCAGAGTCTTAACCCTTAACAACTTTCCTGTACTTTGAAACAGATGATTTCAGTATTTCATATTGGCATTTATAGTTATTCTTGGAAGAAACACTGGACTGCCACAAGCTATTATATCCCATCTGGAAATGTCAGTGCCTCAAAAGAGTCCTTTTTGGGGCACCTGGGTGGCTCAGTCGTGAAGCGTCTGCCTTCAGCTCAGGTCATGATCCCAGGGTCCTGGGATCGAGCCCCGCATCAGGCTCCTTGCTCCGTGGGAACCCTGCTTCTCCCTCTCGCACTCCCCCTGCTTGTGTTCCCTCTCTCACTGTGTCTCTCTCTGTCAAATAAATAAAATATTTTTTAAAAAAGAGTCCTTTCTACACCATATATTTCATCCATTTAAAGTATATATTCAACATAATAAAATTAAAAAATAAATAAAGTGTACATTCATTGGTTTTTAGTGTATTCACAGAGTTGTGTAACCAGTATCAGTTTTAGAACATTTTCTTTAACCCTCTCCCTCCAAACTTAACACCTTTTTGCTGTCACCCCCTAATCCTTCCGTTCCTCCTAGCCCTAGGCAATTGGTAATCTTCTTTCTGTAACAATATAAGTTCTCCTGTTCTGAACATTTTATATTAATGGAATCATTCAATATCTGGCCTTCTGTGACTGACTTCTTTTACTTAGCATAATGTTTTCAAGATTCATCCACAGGGCGCCTGGGTGGCTCAGTTGGTTAAGCGACTGCCTTCGGCTCAGGTCATGATCCTGGAGTCCCGGGATTGAGTCCCACATCGGGCTCCCTGCTTAGCGGGGGGGTCTGCTTCTCCCTCTGACCCTCTTCCCTCTTGTGCTCTCTGTCTCTCATTCTCTCTCTCAAATAAATAAATAAAATCTTTAAAAAAAAAAAAGATTCATCCACATTGTAGCATGTATCAGTACTTATTCCTTTTTATGGCTGAATAACGTATTGTATGGATATAGCACATTTTTTAAACCATTAGTTCACAGACATTTAGGTTGTTTCTATTTTTGAATATTAGGAATAATGCTACTATAAACATTCATGTGCAATTTTTATGTGGACAAATGTTTTCATTTCTTTTGGGTATATATCTAGAAGTGGACCTCTTGGGTCATATTGGAACTCTATGTTTAACTTTTTGAGGAATTGCCACTGTTTCACAAAGTGGCTGTAACATTTTCACCATCACCACATGAGGATTCCAATTTTTCCACTTCGTCACTAATGTTTATTATTATCTTTTTTATTGAAGCCATCCTAGTGGGCATATTTCCCTGATGACAAATAATATTGGGCATCTGTTTTATTATAGTCATCTCAGTGAATTTTCAAGGGGTATTTTCTTTTCTTTTTAAAGATTTTATTTATTTATTTGAGAGAGAGCAAGAGAGAGCACGAGCAGGGTGAAGGGCAGAGAGAGAAGCAGACTCCCCTCTGAGCAGGGAGCCCGATGCAGGACTCGATCCTGGGACTCTGGGATCATGAGCTGAAGGCAGATGCCCAACTGACTGAGCCACCCAGGCGCCTGAAGGGGTATTTTCTATGTGACCTTATGACTAAAGATATTGAGGATCTTTTCATGTGCTTTTGGCCATTTGTTTATCTTTTTTTTTTTTTTTTGGCCATTTGTTTATCTTAGAAATGTATATTCAGATCCTTTACCCATTTTAATTGGATTATTATTTTTTTATTCAGTTATAAGAGTTCTTTTTTTTTTTTTAAGATCTTGTTTATTTATTTGACAGAGAGAGACACAGCGAGAGAGGAAACACAAGCAGGGGGGAGTGGGAGAGGGAGAAGCAGGCTTCCCACCAAGCAGGGAGCCCAGTGCGGGGCTCAATCCCAGGACCCCGGGATCATGACCTGAGCCGAAGGCAGACGCTTAACGACTGAGCCATCCATGCGCCCGAGTTATAAGAGTTCTTTATGTAGTCTAGATACAAGTCCCTTATTGGACATATAATTTGCAAAAATTTTATCCCAGTTTTGGGGTTGTCTTTTCACTTTTTTTTTTTTTAAAGGTTTTATTTATTTATTTGTCAGAGAGAGAGCAAGAGCGCATAAGCAGGGGGGGCAGTGAGCAGAGGGAGAAGCTGGCTCCTCACTGAGCAAGGAGCCCAATGTGGGACGTGATCCCAGGACCCTGGGATCATGACCTGAGCTGAAGACAGACGCTTAACCAACTGAGCCACCCAGGCTTCCCATCTTTTCACTTTTTTGATGATATCCTTCTAAGCACAATAATTAAGTCCAGTTTATCTATTTTTTTTCTTTAGTTGCTTATGCTTTTGATTTTATGTCTAAGGAATCATTGCCAAATCCAGTGTCACAAAGATTTACCTTTTAGTTAAATGTAAATTTGGCTAAATATAAGAACATTGGGCCTTTGATCCACTTTGAGCTAATTTTTTTATATGGTGTGAAGTAGGGGTTCAACTTCATCCCTTTACCTGTGGATATCTACTTGTCCCAGCACTATTTGTTGAAAAACTTTTTTTTCCATTTTAAATTGTTTTGACACCTGTGTTGAATATTAATTGACTATAAATATGAGGGTTTATTTCTGGATTCTCCGTTACCTTCCTTTGACCTGTATGTCTCTCTTTATGCTAGTACCACACTGTTTTGGGGGGTAAAAAAGCCTTTTTTTAATCCTCTTTTTAAAAGAAAGAATGGACTTATTCAGTGGACTGGTAAGTGCAAAATGAATGGCAGAATATAGTTTATTTCTTACATGAAGTGTTAATGACATGGCGTAGAAAAGAATGCACAAATCGTATGTTTACAGTTTTATGAATTAATCAGCTTATTTCTTTGAAACTAGTACACCAATAAAAACAAGACCGAAACTACTCAGAATATCATCAGTAGCATAGAAAGAATGGCATGATATTTTTAAGAAGATTTATTTTTTCCTTCAAAATAATAATATAAGATATTGGTATTTAGTGAGAACCTTATATGTTGTAGCATATTAAAAATTATTAAAAGTAAGTTCCTGAATATCTTGTTCCCATTCTTCGATCCTCATCCTTCACATTGAATAAGAATGTGTTTTTCAGGGATCAGTGTCCTTCAAGGATATAACAGTAGACTTCAGCAGGGAGGAGTGGCAACAATTGGACCTTGCCCAGAAAAGCCTGTACAGAGATGTAATGCTGGAAAACTATTTCAACTTGATCTCAGTGGGTAAGTACAGCTCCACTGGGGGTAAGGCTGTACCTGTTGGAGTATATTTTCATTCTCATTGGAATTTTTGAAATCTGTGGGATTTCTGAGGTATGTGGGAGTTCTAAAGACTGCAGGACATCTGAAGTGTATACTAGTTTTGTCCTTATTTTGTTCTATGTTATTAATTATCCCTTTGGGCTATAATGAATATACTTCCCTCTGCATGAACTTTTCTGGAAAGTAAATGGAATGCTTCATTGAATGGCCTCTGAAACCAAGTCTTCTATCATTTCCTGTTAATAGGGTGTCAAGTTCCCAAAGCAGAAGTCATCTTCAGTTTGGAGCAAGAAGAGCCATGTCCGCTGGATGGTGAAATCTCAAGCCACAGCTTTCTCGGTGAGTAGAGAACAAGGGCATGGGAGACAGCATGAGTGACCTGGAGTTGTACTGGCAGAGGCTGGCAGCTGTGAATGGCACTTCTGTAATACTCTGCACTTCTGGAACTGCATGGGTGGAGTTGGTATAGTCCCCTTGGACATCTGAAAGCCATCTCCACTTAAGGCCTCTTCCCGTATCAGAATCTTTGTCTTTGCTTGGGGCGCCTGGGTGGCTCAGGGGCACCTGGGTGGCTCAGTTGGTTAAGCGACTGCCTTCGGCTCAGTTCATGATCCTGGAGTCCCGGGATCGAGTCCCACATCGGGCTCCCTGCTCAGTGGGGAGTCTGCTTCTCCCTCTGACCCTCCCCCTTCTCATGTACACTCTCTCTTTCTCGCTCTCTCAAATAAATAAATAAATAAATCTTTAGAATCTTTGTCTTTGCTTGACTTTCTAGGTGGGAATGTGCTATGATTACTGGTACTTTGGATCTAGGATCCTGCTTTATGGTTTTTCTCCCTTTCTCTAACATTTTTATTCTTTTTACCTCCATCACATCAAGGTCTTAAATCCTTTTCTTACACATTCAGAAACTCATTGATTTACCTTTTTAAAAAATTACTGTGGGACACATTCTTGAGGGTTTCTTTTCATTTTCTCTCTTTCCCCTTAGTGCTTCAGAATTGTCATTTAGAGATGGCCTTCCTTTATTATGTCCCATGCCTTTCCTCCAACCGTCAACTTTGAGGGTACCATCACTACATTTGGGGGGACAGCTTTTTGCTGTATATGACAGAAGTAGTTATGTTTCCTGACATTTTCTTTTTACTTGGCTAGTGTAACACAACACTGACTTGATCTTTCTGACTAATTTACTTATTTTGACATTTTACAAAAAGTTTTTGTACTTTGTTTACAGGAAATTGAGTTAATTATATTCCTTAGTTGTTAATTAATATCATTATCAATATGTTTACCCTGCGCCCCAATTTTATTTTTTTAGATCTCTCTTTTAATTCTCACTCCTCATATTTATTTTTATCCTTAGAGTTAACTGCTCTAATGTAGTTGGTATGTTTGCTATCTGTCCTTGAATTTATAGGGTATTTGTAAAATTTAAATTGTTGGTATTTTTAATTTGTAGAAATGGCATGGTGCTATATGTCCTATTCAGGTTCTTATTTTTTTCTATTAGCACTAAATTGGTTCATGTTGCAATGTGGTTTTCTAGAAAAGTTCATTGCTCCGACTGATGCATAGCATTCCATACTGTGGATATATACCACATTTTACTTGTCCAGCTTCCCACTACTACAGTTAATACTTCAGTAAATTTCTTCATGAACTATTCTTTGGGAATGAGAATTTCTTTGGGAAGAGTAATGGGATCGCCTTATCATTAGGTTATAATATTCTGTTTGATGAAGTATGACCACATTATTTTCTACAATCCCAAGTGTACAAAGACATCAGTTTCTCTACAGCCCTGCCCCTATTTCTAATAATTTCTAATAATTTGGTCAATCCAATGGATTGTAATTTCTAATTACTACTTTAATTTGTGCTTCTCTAATAAAATATTTTGAACATCTCATCATGTATCTTGTAATAGATTCTGACTTCATTACTCTTCCCAGTTTTATTGAGAAATAACTGACATATATCACTATATAAATTTAAGGCATACAACATGATGGTTTGATATGTATATACTGTGAAATGATTACCACCATAGGTTCAGATAAAAGCCATCTTCTCATATGGATACGATAAAAAAAAAAAAAAAAAGAAAGGGAAAATTGTTTTTTCTTTGTGATGAGAACTCAGGATCTACTCTCTTAACAACTTTTCTATATACTGTATAGCAGTGTTAGCTCTAGTCACCATGCTGTGCTTCACATTCCAATACTTACAGCTGGAAGTTTGTATTTGTTGACCACCTTCTTCTGGTTCCTCTCCCTGACCCTCTGCCTCTGGTAACCACAAGTCTGATCTCCTCTTCTATGAATTTGTTTTTTTTGGTTTTTTTTTTAGATTCCACATGTAAGTGAGATTATGTAGTATTTGTCTTTCTCTGACTTATCTCACTTAGAATTATGCTTTCAAGGTCCCATCCATGTTGTTGCAAATGGTAGGATTTCCTCATTTTTTTATGGCTAAATAATATTCCATTGTATATATACACTACAACTTTATCCATTCATTCACTGATGGACACTTAGGTTGTTTGCATGTCTTGACTATTATAAATATTACTACAATGACTGGAGTTGCAGATATCTTTTCGAATTAGTGTTTTTGTTTGCTTTGGATATATTCCCAGAAGTGGAATTGCTGGATCATATGGTAGTTCTGTTTTTAATTTTGATGATCCTCTATACTGTTTTCCATAGTGGCTACTCCAGTTTACAATCCCACCAAAGGTACACGAGGATTCCCTTTTCTCCACATCCATGCCAGCATTTGCTATCTCTTGTCTTTTTGATGATGGAAATTTCTAACAGGCATGAGGTGATGTCTCTTTGTGGTTTTGATTCACATTCCTCTGATGATGATTGAGCATCTTTTCATACACCAGTCAGCCTTTCATGTATCTACTTTGGAGAATATCCATTCAGGTCCTTTGCCCATTTATTTTCTGATTTAGATAATATTTATTTTTTTTAAGTTTGTATTTAAATTCCAATAGTTAACACATAGTGTCTTAGTAGTTTCAATATATTGATTCAACATTTACATACAATACCTGGTGCTCACCACAGGAGCACTCCTTAATCACCAGCACCTATTTCCCTGTCCCCTCACCCGCCTCCCTTCTGGTAACCATCAGTGTGTTCTCTACAGTTTTTTGTTTTGTTTTGTTTTTTTAAGATTTTATTTATTTGAGAAGGGGGGGCATGCATGAGAGAGCATGAGCAGGGGGGAGGGGGAGGGGTGGAGGGAGACACAGACTCCCCACTGAGCAGGGAGCCCGATGCAGGACTCAATCCCAGGACCGTGGGATCACAACCCAAGCTGAAGGCAGATGCTTAAACAACTGAGCCACCCAGGCACCCAGTGTGTTCTCTCTGTTTCTTGGTTTGCCTCTCTCTCTTTTTTTTCCCCCTTGGCTCATTTGTTTTTTAAATTCCACATATGAGTGAAATCATATGGTATTTGTCTTTCTCTGACTGATTTATACTATCTCCATACAGGTCGTTGCAAATGCTTTTGCCCATCCCCCCCAGTTTTTATTTAAATGCCAATTAGCTAATATACAATGTAACATTAATTTCAGGTGTACAGTGTATTGGTTCAGCACTTCCATACAAGTGCTCATCACAAGTGCCCTCCTTAATCCCCATCACACATCCGACCCATCCCCTCACTCACCTCCCATCCAGTAACCATCAGTATGTTCTTTATAGTTAAGAGTTTGTTTCTTGGTTTGCCTCTCTTTTTTTCTCTCCTATGTTCATTTGTTTTATTTCTTAAATTCCACATACAAATGGAATCCTATGGTATTTGTCTTTCTCTGACTGACTTATTTCACTTAGCATAATACTCTCTAGCTCCATCCATGTCATTGCAAATGGTAAGATTTCATTCTTTTTATGGCTGAGTAATACTCCATTATATACACCCCATATCTTCTTTTCTTCTTTATCCATTCATCAGTTGATGGACATTTGGGCTTTTTCCATACTTTGGCTGTTGATCATTTTTGTGTCCTTTGGGTAAATACCTAGTAGTGTAATTGCTGGATCATAGGGTAGTTCTATTTTCACAATTTTGAGGAACCTCCATACTGTTTTCCACAATGGCTACACCACTTTGCATTCCCACCAACAATGTAACAGGGTTACCTTTTCTCCACATCCTCGCCAACACCTGTTCTTCCTTGTGTTGTTGATTTTAGCTATTCTGACTGGTGTGAGGTATGGTATCTCATTGTAGGTTTGATTTGTATTTCCCTGATAATGAGTGATGTTGAGCATATTTTCATGTGTCTATTAGCCATCTATAATTCTTCTTTGGAAAAATGCCTATTCATGTCTTCTGCCCATTTTTTTTCCCCACTGGATTATTTGGTTTTGGGGTGTTAAGTTTTATAAGTTCTTTATAAATTTTGGATACTAACCCTTTATCAGTTACGTCAATTATAAATATCTTCTCCCATTCCATAGGTTCCCTTTTAGTTTTGTTGATTGTTTCCTACACTGTGCAGAAGCTTTTTATTTTGATTAAGTCCCAATAGTTTATTTTGCTTTTGTTTCCCTTGCCTCAAGAAACATATCTAGTAAGAAATTGTTATGGCCTGTGTCAAAGAGGTAGGATTTTTATGGTTTCCTGTCTCACATTTAGCTCTTTAATCCATTTTGAATTTATTTTTATGTATGGTGTAAATAAGTGGTCCAGTTTCATTCTTTTGCATGTTGCTGTCCAGTTTACCCAACCCCATTTGTTGAAGAGACTTTTTTCCATTGGATATTCTTTTCTGCTTTGTCAAAGATTAATTAACCGGGGGCTCCTGGGTGGCTCAGTTGGTTAAGCGACTGCCTTCGGCTCAGGTCATGATCCTGGAGTCCCGGGATCGAGTCCCGCATCGGGCTCCCTGCTCGGCAGGGGGTCTGCTTCTCCCTTTGACCCTCCTCCCTCTCATGCTCTCTGTCTCTCATTCTCTCTCTCTCAAATAAATAAATAAAATCTTTAAAAAAAAAAAAGATTAATTAACCATATATTTGTGGGTTCATTCCTGGGTTTTCTTTTCTATTCCATTGATCTGTGTGTCTGTTTCTGTGCCAGTACAATACTGTCTTGATCACTACAGCTTTGTAATATTACTTGAAGTCCAGAATTGTGATGACTTTAGCTTTGCTTTGCTTTTTCAAGATTGCTTTGGCTATTCAGGGTCTTCTGTAGTTTCATACAAATTTTAGGATTGTTCTAGCTCTGTGAAAAATGCTGTTGGTATTTTGATAGGGATTGCATTAAATGTGTAGATTGCTTTGTGTAGTATAGACATCTTTTTTTTTTTTTAAAGATTTTATTTATTTATTTGCCAGAGAGAGACACAGCGAGAGAGGGAACACAAGCAGGGGGAGGGGAGAGGGAGAAGCAGGCTCCCCGCAGAGCAGGGAGCCCGATGCGAGACTCGATCCCAGGACCCTGGGATCATGACCTGAGCTGAAGGCAGTCGCTTAACCAACTGAGCCACCCAGGCGCCCGTAGTATAGACATCTTAACAGTATTTGTTTTTCCAGTCCATGATCATGGAATGTCTTTCCATTTCTTGGTGTCATCTTCAATTTTTTCATCAGCGTTTTATAGTTTTCAGAGTACAGATCTTTTACCTCTTTGATTAGGTTTATTCCTAGGTATCTTATTATTTGGGGTATAATTGTAAATGGGATCGATTCCTTGATTCTCTTTCTGCTGATTTATTATGGGTGTATAGAAATGCAACAGATTTCTGTATGTTGATTTTGTATCCTGTGACGTTACTAAATGCATGTATCAGTTCTAGCAATTTTGGGTGGAATCTTTAGGTTTTCTATGTAGAGTATCATGTCATCTACAAATTGTGAAAGTTTGACTTCTTCCTTGCCAATATGGATGCCTTTTATTTCTTCTTGTTGTCTGATTGCTGTGGCTAGGACTTCCAGTGCTATGTTAAATAACAGTGGTGAGAGTGGACATCCCTGTCTTGTTCCTGACCATAGAGAAAAAGTTCTCCGTTGTTCCCCACTGAGGATGCTATTAGCTGTGGGTTCTTCATATATAGCCTTTATTATGTTGAGGTATGTTCCCTTTATCCCTACTTTGGTGAGGGTTTTTATCATGAATGGTTTTATTGAGAATTTTTGCATCCATGTTCATCAGGGATGTTGGCCTATAGTTCTCTTCTTAATGGAGTCTTTGTCTGGTTTTGGTATCAGGGTAATGCTGGCCTCATAGAATGAATTTGGAAGTTTTCCTTCCTTTTCTATTTTTTGGAATAGTTTGGGAAGAATAGGTATTAACTCTTCTTTAAATGGTAGAATTCACCTGTGAAGCGACCTGGTCCTGGACTTTTGCCTGTTGGGAGATTTTTGACTACTGATTCAATTTCTTTCCTGGTTATCAGTCTGTTCAAATTTTCTATTTCTTCCTGTTTCAGTTTTTGTAGTTTATATGTGTCTAGGAATTTATCTATTTCTTCCAGGTTGTCCAATTTGTTGGCATATAGTTTTTCATGATATTCTCTTAAAATTGTTTGTATTTCCATGCTACTGGAGAACCAGCTCTTGGTTTCATTGATCTGTTCTATTTTTGTAGTTTCTACATCATTTAATTCTGCTCTAATCTTTTTTTTTTTTAAAGATTTTATTTTATTTTATTTTGACAGAGAGAGACCCAGCGAGAGAGGGAGCACAAGCAGGGGGAGTGGGAGAGGGAGAAGCGGGCTTCCTGCCAAGCAGGGAGCCTGATGCGGGGCTCGATCCCAGGACCCTGGGATCATGACCTGAGCTGAAGGCAGACGCTTAACGACTGAGCCACCCAGGCGCCCCTGCTCTAATCTTTATTATCTCCCTTCTTCTGCCGGCTTTAGGCTTTGTTCTTTTTCTGGCTTCGTTAGGTGTAAGGTTACTGTGTTTATTTGAGATTTTTCTTGCTTCTTGAGGTAGTCATGTATTCTATTTGTGTGTGTTGTTCATTTTGTTTATTTATTTGTTTATTTTTTTAATGTCAGTTAACCACTGTATAGTACATCATTAGTTTTTGATGTACTGTTCAGTGACTCGTTAGTTGCATACAACACCCAGTGCTCATCACAACACGTGCCCTCCTCCATCACCCATCTACCCCATCCCCCCACCCCCCTGAAAGGACTATGGATCCTGTATCCTATATACTTCCCTTTTAGGACTGCTTTTGCTGCATCCCAAAGGTTCTGGTCTGTTATGTTTTCATTTTCATTTGTTTCCATGTATTTTTAAATTTCTTCTTTGACAATTTGGCTTTCCCCCAGCCCCTGGAGCCGTCTGCACAGCCCTGGCTGGGGGAGGGGGCTGGCCAGGCCCTGGTGGGCAGGGGAGCAACAGCAGCACACCCCACACCCCCCCCCCGGGGCCACGGGGACTGCGGATGGAGCAGGGCCTGGGGGGAGGGGCCACATGCTTGTGCAGACATGGGGGGGTTAGAGGTTAGTGACGGCCCCCACAGCACACGTTCCACATGTTAAGCCGTCATGGTTGGCCAGTTACAGCGATGGATGAACTGACCGGTGACAGGTGAAAGCAAGAGGGTGGCTGGCCCCCAAGAGGCCTCAAATCATGCACCCCACCCCACCCCCACCCCAGAAGAAGAGAAAGAACAGGACTCAGGGCAACTGCAAAGGCCCACAGGGACCTGAGCACCCCATGAGATTCCCTTGGAAAAGCCAGGGCCTCAGGTTGGGTTAGGATGGGTGGGTGGGGGAACCCGAAGGGGTACGGAAGGGGAGGTGGAGGCCTGGCCTGGAGGCTCCCTCCCCCTTCTGCCCCCCCCCCCGCCCCCCCTGCAGCCAGAAGCAGCTAGGCAAGACCACCTAGGAGGCTGGGGCCTGTGGGGCGGGGCCAGGAGGGATGGATAGGGTCGCCCGGGGGGGCAGACCGGTCAGCACTTTGGTAAGGGGTTGGGATGGGGTGGGGGTGGTGGGGCGGGGCATGTCATACAGGTCTATCTGTCTATCCAAAGGCCTGCCGGTCTCCCGGGTCAGGACTCAGTCCTTCCATTCCTTTTTGATGGTAAGGTGCCTCCATTCCCATCTGGGAGGCCAGGTGTCCTCATGCCTCTGCCTTTTTTGTCCCAGTGGGCAGTGCCGGAGCCCACGGCCCCAGCAGACAGCCCTCGGCGGACAAAGCCAGCGGACAAGCCTTACTTGTTCCACCTGGGCCTGCCAGCATGTTGTGTGCCTGGCCTGTCAGTATTTATTGCCAACATATGTGCTGTCCTCTGGTCCCCCTGGCCTGGTGCCACCATCCCCAGCTGGTCCTCCCCAGACCCAGCCAGGACAACTGTGGGACCAAGCGGGGCACAGTTGGAGCCCTCCCCTGTGCCTCCCCTCCCCTTGCCTCCTCTGTTAGTCCTGGGCCTAGAATGTTCAGGAGCCTGACCCTGCTGCTCCTTTTCTGACCGGGAAATAAACTCCCCCAAAGGGGAAAAAACAATTTCTTCTTTGATTTCCTGATTGACCCATTCATTGTTTAGTAGCATGTTGTTTAACCTCCATGTATTTGTGGTTTTTTCAATTTTTTTCTTGTGGTTGACTTCAAGTTTCATAGCGTTGTGGTCTGAAAATATGCATGGTATGATCTCAGTGTTTGTACTTGCGGCCTGCTTTACAACCTGATATGTGATCTGTTCTGGAGAATGTCCCATATATACTTGAAAAGAATGTATTTTGCTGCTTTAGGATGAAATGTTCTTTTTTTTTTTTTTAAACAATTACTGCTTTTTTTTTTTTTTTTAAGATTTTATTTATTTATTTGACAGAGAGAGAGTGAGAGCAGGAACACAAGCAGGGGGAGTGGGAGAGGGAGAAGCAGGCCTCCCGTAGAGCAGGGAGCCCGATGTGGGGCTCGATCCCAGGATCCTGGGACCATGACCTGAGCTGAAGGCAGACGCTTAACGACTGAGCCACCCAGGTGCCCCAGGATGAAATGTTCTAAATATATCTGTTAAGTCCATCTGGTCCAGTGTGTCATTCATTTCCTTGTTTATTTTCTGCAGAGATGATCTGTCCATTGATGCAAGTGGGGTGTTAAAGTCCCCTACTATTATTGTATTATTATCAGTGAGTTTCTTTATGTTTGTTATTAATTGATTTATATATTTGGGTGTTCCCAAGTTGGGGGCATAAATATTTACAAGTTAGATCTCAATGGATAGACCTCTTAATTATGATATAGTGCCCTTCTTCTTCATCTCTTGTTACAGTCTTTGGTTTATATTTAATTTTATTTTTTAGCGGGGTGGGGATGGGCAGAGGGAGAGAGAGAGAGAATCCTAAGCAGGCTCCACGTCCAGCATGTGAGCCCGAGAGACAGTTCAGTCTTAAAACCCTGAGATCATGACTTGAGCTGAAATCAGGAGTTAGACACGTTAACTGACTGAGCCACCCAGGCGCCCCCTAGTCTTTGGTTTAAAATCTAGTTTTTCTAATACAAGTACCATTACTCTGGCTTTCTTTTGACATCTATTCACATGATAAATGGTTCTCCATCCCCTCACTTTCAATCTGCAGGTGTCTTTAGGTCTAAAATGAGTCTCTTGTAAGCAACATATGGATGGGTCTTGTTTTTTGTTTTTGTTTTTGTTTTTATCCATTCTGACACCCTGTGTCTTCTGGTTGGAGCGTTTAGTCCACTTATATTCAGAGTGATTATTGATAGATATGTAGTGCCATTTTATTACTTGTTTTGTTGTTATTTCTGGAGATTTTCTCTGTTCCTTTCTAGTCTTTGTCACTTTTGGTCTCTTTTTTCCACTCGGAGTCCCCTTTAATATTTCTTGCAGGGCTGGTTTCATGGTCACAAACTCCTCCAGTTTTTGTTTGTCTAGGAAACTATTTCTCCTTCTATTCTGAATGATAGCCTTGCTAGATAGAGAATTCTTGTTCTTTGCCCATTTTTTAATTGGGTTATTGGTTTTTTGCTCTTTAGTTATATGAGGGTTTTTTTATATATATTTTGGATATTAACTTCTTATCAGATACATGGTTTGTAAATATCTTCCTCCATTCCATATGTTTTCCTTTCATTTTGTTGTTCGTTTCTTTTACTCTTGCAGAAGCTTTTTAGTTTCATATAGTTCCGCTTGTTGATTTTGGTTTTGTGGCTTGTGCTTTAGGTGTCACATCTGACTTCATTTTTGATGTTTGACACCCTCTAAGCCTCACCCCTCTCTCCTTGCTGTCAGTCCCACATCTGGGCGAACTGATAAGAAAGCCAGGTGCTCCCTCCCATGGTGCTGGTGGGAAGCTGCATAGGAGCAGTCAGCCTGGCCCCACTGCCCAACCACCATAAAAAAACAATCCATCTCCTTTTCTTGCTCTCTCAAGCCACTTTGAACCTGCTTCGGAGCTCTCTGTTGAAAGTTTCATTGCTGAGTAATGAACTTTTTCATACCTTATTGGTGTGACTCTTGACATCTGAACCAAATTTGGGGTGGGGATCCATTCTTCCTCTACAGACAACTTAACGGTTGGTTCAGTGAGCAGGATGTCTAGATGATCCCTACCACCACAGGGGTCTATTTCTTCTCTTGCTATCAGGCTCTCCTGCCTGCTGGCAACTACATACTTTGAGCTGTGCTGCTTTATGCTACATTTGCTGAGTCCTGTAAGCCTCTGTCATATATGTAACCAACCCAGGTTGAAAGTTAAAACTGGCACTTAGGGACGGATGTGTGTCTCAGATTGATCCAAGTGTCTCAATTCCTGCATAAGTTGTGACTAATATTAGGCTTGGCTCAGGGAAACGAATTTTATGCTGTCCCTGTTAGTTGTGTGTCTCAAGCAGGCTTTGGCTGTTGTATAGACTACTCAGGGTAGCGACTGATACTTTTGCATATAAGGGCCCATTGGGTGGCCAGTTGTGTGAAGGAAGAGCTGGGACAGTGCAGCATGTAAAAGCAGATGGCTCCCCTTTCAAAATTTTGTCATGTTCTGTTGTGGTTTTTGACTTTCCCTGTGACTCATCTTTTCAAATAATTCTTTCTGTCCTTTCTAATAACTTTTGTCTTCTAGAAAATACCATTTAGATGCCCTCCTCTTCTTACTTTCCAGTGTTATTACTCAATAACTGTCTATATTTTCTCATGCCTTTAGGTTATTCTAACCCTATTTGGATGTGCTAATCCCTCCCCCCGCTTTTTTTTTTACTAATATATCTGGGTGCTACTAATAGATTACATTGCTTAAAACACCATGTTTATAGCTATATGGAACCAAACTAAAGTACTGCCTGTTACCTAACACATGAAAAATTGTTCTCAGTGGGTTTGTAAACTAAAGAAAGAATATGCCTCATATTTGCAGTTCACATTGTCTCTGTTTAGTGTCCATAATTATGTTTACTTTGTTTTAATGTTTTTTAATGATTCCCCTACATCTGACCATTTAATTATTTTGGGATCTGTCTGTTTATTCATATACTTACTCTTTGTGCTTAGGCTTCACTTACCTCTTGAGTGGACCTGACCATTATATACATAGGCACACATGGCTTTTTCCTTTTCTAATTCAATGGTCCACAGAAACTCAGACAAAACTACATTAAATTATTTGATAACTGAGTCTTCTGCCCCTGTTTTTTTAATTAATGTTTCTGTAGAGAATATTTAGCAAAATTAAATTCTTGAGTTTATGTGATAGGCAGAGGTTATTTTTCTCTTTCAGAGGGATTAAAAATTTTTTTTCTGCTAGGAGCAACTCAAAGGGCCAATAATTGTAATTGGAAAGGGAAAAGAACTGCATGAAATGTTTAAAATGTCAGTCTTTGTGCATTAAGCATTGTTTACGGTGCACATCTGTGCCAACTGAATATGAATGACTCAGAATATCTGGTCTTTGTTGTTATTTTAAGTTAAAGAAAAGAGAGACCCCTAGATGATCTGTGAAAGAACAATGAATTTTGAAAGGAACAGAGGATCAGAAAAAAAAGCTGAATGGGGAAAAGAATATAGTTGACCCATGGATGATGTGGGGGTCTGGGGCGCCAACCCCTCATGCAATCATGAATCCACATATAACTTTGACTATCCCAAAACCTAACTACTAACAGCCTGCTGTTGACCAGAAGCCTTATCGAGAACATAAGCAGTCATTTAATACATATTTTGTATGTTAGATACATTACATGCAGTATTCTTAGGACTAAGCTAGAGAAAAGAAAACGTCATTAAGAAAATCATACAGAAAATAAATTTACAGTACTATACTGTGTTTATTGAAAAAAATCCACATATAAGTGGACACATGCAGTGCAAACCTGTGTTGTTCAAGGGTCAACTGTATATGTGTGGATTTAGTAGTAAAAGAGACTTTAGTGACTAGTGGAAAGATAGCTTGCGTATACACATTTTATTGGCCTGAAATTATGACCCTGTATTTTACTGAATGAGCAGTTGAGTCAGTGGTGACAGGAATTGCATATAAATAAACTTTTTAGCACAGGAGCAGATTTTTACACTGAACACTGTTGGTAGTAATATAAATGTTGTCAGATGTAACAATGGGTTTGTAAGCTAAAGAAAGTGAAAGATTGCAAAATGTCAAAATCCATGTTTAGGAATCCAGTATTAGATGTTCTCAGGATTAATAAAAGCTGTTAATGTGTGTGAGTAAAAAAAATATGTCTGCGAGCATGATAAGGCCCTGGAGGCAAAATGAAATGGATATTAGGTTAGACTGTGTCTATATTCAAGAATTCTAGTAGAATAAGGTAATAGTATCTATTTTTATGTAAATATTTACTGAGAATCTACTATGTTTTATGTGCTCTTCCAGAATTTGGAATATTAATGATCTTATTCTGGGCAAGAATGGTGTATTGGGGAAAGCAAGCTCCTGTCACTAAGAGAACCCAAGAAACAGTGACTCAGAGAACATAAACATTGACCCTGCATCACATGACAGTTCCCAAGTCATTGCACGGCCATCCCTGAGAGCAGAGGTTGGCAAACATTTTCTCTAAAGGCCCAGAAGTCATTATTTTAGGCTTTGTGAGCCATATGATTGCTGTCATTACTACTCAATTTTGCTGTTTTAGCCCCAAGGAGCTAGAGGTACTACATCAATGAATGAGTGTATCTCTGTTCCAATAAAAACTTTATGCACACAGAAATTTGAATCTCATATGTTTTTCATGTGTCATGTAATTATTCTTCTGATTTTTTTTTTTTTTCTGACCATTCAAAAATGTAAAATCCATTTCTAGCTTTTGGGTGGAGGCCTGGATTTAGTCTGAGGGCCATAGTTTTCCAACCTGTGCCTAGGGCATTACCAGCCACAGAGCTGGATGCCACTAGTCTGGAATACAGTCAATGGAAAGAGAAGAGGGTTGTGGAGACATGCCTACATTCTTAAGACATGGGCTTTGTCACACAACATAATTTTTACTCCCATTTGACTGGTAAGAACTGAATTACTTGGCTTCACCTCACCATAAATGAGGCTGTTGTTTGGGGGCAGCCATGAACTTGGCTACCAGCTTCATACTGCTGAAGGGAGAGGAGAGGTTCTGATGGAAGGCTCTCAGGCCCTGCTTCAGACAGCTGCTCCTTTCTCCTGTTATATGCCTCCTGTTGAGTGCATATATCTCTGCACCCCAAACCAGAATAAAGAATTGAATCATAGACATTTTTTGCCACTTGGCTAAGTCAGAAGCTACAGTAGTTCTACTCTAGGGGCACCTGGGTGGTTCAGTTGGTTAAGCGTCTGACTCTTGATTTCAGCTCAGGTCATGATCTGGCATCATGAAATCGAGTCCCGCTTCAGGCTCTGTGCTCAGCATGGAGTCTGCTTGTCCCTCTCCCTCCCCTTCTGTTCCTCCCTCCACCCCTGCTCACGTGTGTGCTCTCTCTTTCTCTCTCTCTCAAATAAATAAATCTTTAAAAAAATAGTTTTACTCTACATAAATACATTGGTATTTAGGGCAGAGTGATTAATAGGGAAAGAGAAAGTAGATTAGTGGATGAAGGATTAACAAGAATAATAAGGATAACAAGGATATAGACTCAAATACTTCTTTTAAGCCACACAGTTTGTCACTTTGTTCCTCTGACAGCTTACTAGGTAGTTGTGCTACACGCGTAGAGCTGATGTGGCTTCACTTTGAATCTCCTCTTCTCCAATTAACAAACATTTGGTTTGGGCAAATACCTTACTCTTCTTTTTTTTTTTTTTTTTTTTTTGAGGTTTTATTTATTTATTTGACAGAGAGAGAGACAGTGAGAGAGGGAACACAAGCAGGGGGAGTGGGAGAGGGAGAAGCAGGCTTCCCGCTGAGCAGGGAGCCCGATGCAGGGCTCGATCCCAGGACCCTGGGATCATGACCTGAGCCAAAGGCAGACGCTTAACAACTGAGCCACCCAGGCATCCCAAATACCTGACTCTTCTGTGGCTGAATTTCCTCATCTGTAAAATAGAGACAATACTGATACCAAGAGCAGTGGGTTGTGATGATTAAATGAGTTAGTTATAGAACTTAGAACAATGCCTGGCACATCTAAATGTTACTGCTTATTATTTAGTAAATGGAAGACAAGTATTTGTTTTATTGCTATACATTATATATACATCTATTACTATTCATATATATTTTTATACATATTTGTTATATTTATATAAAGCCTCTCAGTTCTCTCTATTCACCCTAAATCAACTGTATGTATTATCCCTTCTATGTTCTCTTAACTGTTCTTTGTGTGTTTTATTTTTTCCTTCTTTTTTAGATGGGGCTATTGGTTTTGAAACTTCACAGCAGGGAATGTCTGAAGAAGTTTCAAACCAGTTTGAGAGAATTAATTTCTTTACAGGAGATGACCCATATTCCATTTTAGAAGATTTGTGGCAAGATGATAAACAGAGAGGGAGATGTGAGGAAAACCAGAACACAGGTGTAACACAAGTTACCTTTATCAACAAGGGAGCACTATTTAATGAGAGAGACTGTGAATATAAGGACAGTGGGAAAATTGCTCATGTAAACACATACCTTGTTCCTGCAAGAAAAAGACTCCAGAACTATGAATCATTTGGAAGGAGTTTGAAGCCTATTGTAAGCTTATGTGATTATAGAAACAATGCAAGAGGAAATCCTGATAAGATTATTGGATATGGTAATATTTTCACTCATATGAATTCTCATACAGAAACGAATGCTTGTGAATATAACCAGTGTAAGAAACTTCTGAGTCATAAGCAAGCTCTCATTCAACATCAAAAAATTCATACTGAGGAGAATCTCAATTTATTTTCTGATTATGTAAAAATTTTCACCCAGAAGCCACACCTCTTTGCACATCAAAGTATTTGTGCTGAAGAGAAACAGCATGAATGCAGCAAATGTGAGGTAGTCTTCACTCAGAAGCCCCAACTTGCTGTACCTCAGAAGGCTTTTGTAGGAGGGAAACCCTGTACACACACTGAATATGAGAAGGACTTGTCCCTCAAGTCAAATCATGAGAAAACTTACACTGAGGAGAATCACTGTAAATGCAATGAATATGGAAAAGCTTTTATCCAGAAGTCAGATCTGTTCAGATGCCAAGGAATTCATATTGGAGAAAAACCCTATGAATATAGTGAATGTGGGAAAAATGTCTCTCAGAATTCAAACCTCAGTGTACATAAAAAAATCCATACTGGAGAGAAACACTTTGAATGTACTGAATGTGGAAAAGCCTTCACAAGGAAATCAACTCTAAGTATGCATCAGAAAATTCATACAGGAGAAAAACCCTATGTATGTACCGAATGTGGGAAAGCCTTTATCCGGAAGTCACATTTTATTACACATGAGAGAATTCATACTGGAGAGAAACCTTACGAATGCAGTGACTGTGGAAAGTCCTTTATAAAGAAGTCACAACTCCACGTGCATCAGCGAATTCACACAGGAGAGAATCCCTTTATATGTACAGAATGTGGGAAGGTCTTCACTCACAAGACAAATCTCATTATACACCAGAAAATTCATACTGGAGAGAGACCTTATATATGTGCCGAATGTGCAAAGGCCTTTACTGACAGGTCAAATCTCATTAAACACCAAAAAATTCATACTGGAGAGAAACCCTATAAATGCAGTGATTGTGGAAAATCATTCACCTGGAAGTCACGGCTCAGGATACATCAGAAATGCCATACTGGAGAGAGACATTATGAATGCAGTGAGTGTGGGAAAGCCTTCATCCAAAAGTCAACACTAAGTATGCATCAGAGAATTCATAGAGGAGAAAAACCGTATGTTTGTACTGAATGTGGGAAGGCCTTCTTCCACAAATCACATTTTATTTCCCATGAGAGAATTCATACTGGAGAGAAACCTTATGAATGCAGTGATTGTGGGAAATCCTTCACAAAGAAGTCACAACTCCATGTACATCAGCAAATTCACACAGGAGAGAAACCCTATAGATGTGCTGAGTGTGGAAAGGCCTTCACTGACAGATCAAATCTCTTTACACACCAGAAAATTCATACTGGGGAGAAACCCTATAAATGTAGTGACTGTGGAAAAGCCTTCACTCGAAAGTCAGGCCTCCATATACATCAGCAGTCTCATACTGGAGAGAGACACTATGAGTGCAGTGAATGTGGGAAAGCCTTTGCAAGAAAATCAACACTAATTATGCATCAGAGAATTCATACAGGAGAGAAACCCTATATTTGTACAGAATGTGGGAAGTCCTTCATCCAGAAATCACATTTAAATCGGCATCGGAGAATTCATACTGGAGAGAAACCCTATGAATGCAGTGACTGTGGGAAGGCCTTCATTAAGAAGTCACAACTCCATGAACATCATCGAATTCACACAGGAGAGAAACCATTTATATGTGCTGAGTGTGGAAAAGCCTTCACCATCAGATCAAATCTTATTAAACACCAGAAAATTCATGCTAAACAGAAACCCTATAAAGGCAGTGACTTTAGGAAAGCCTTAAACTGGAGACCACAGCTCAGTATACATCAGAAATCAGATTCTGGGGAAGTAGAGTGCCCAGTGCCACAATCGTGGTGTGGGGATACAAAGTAGTGAGAAGATACAGCTTGACTAAGAAGCAGGAGGTAATCAAAGCCACCTTACGTCTGGTCAGAAGTATGAATGTCTGGATCACAGAGCTGATGTCATTTTATGTGTGAGGGAGACACTTTGAAGAAAGTGTTTAAGCAATGTGTGATGGCCATGCTTAACTACTGGACAGATACTGGGATTGTCAATCCCCTGCAAATAATAGTAAATATGCAAGGAGAGAACTTGGCAATCTTGTTTCATGTTATGGATAAGCAGCTTTATAAATTCAGGGCTGTATTTGATATTGACCAAAGGAATTTCTTAATGAGTAGAGTGCTAAGAAAATTTTTAATTGTTTAAGGATGCTGAAATGAAAGCAAAAGTATGGACAATTCAGGTCTATAATGAAGAAAAGCCAAAAGTTTTTGTAAAAATTGACATTATTAAAGACACAAAGAAAGGATTCTTTTTTTTTTTTTTCCTTCAGGAAGTCAGTTATTTATTGTTTACAGTATCAGTATGTGGAAATTTGGATAAACATTTTTTTATTTGATTTTGAGATTGGCAAATCAGATCCACAGGCTTACTTGAATATTCACAGGCCTCTTTAGTTAACCAATATGTTCCCTTTTTTATTAATTCCCTGCCATGGCCCAGATAACTCACACCTGGGATGCATAAAGTTTTCCCAGCTTGTATCCATACCCAAAGTGACCAGTGAGGTAAGCAGCAGCCTTGCAGACTACTTACTATCACCTTAGAACTGGCCCTGAAACCAAAGGACTTAGTCTCAGGTCACAGATACAGAGGTGAGCACTTTGAACTCTTAGCCTCATCCACAGAAATCTGTATTTTTTATTGATTTCTGTTTGGGAAAGGGGAACAATTAAGAAAATGGATTTCAAAACCTAGAATTCTTTTCTTCCAATTTTGTTAATACATTCTCTGCATAGTCATTACATGCTACATGCTAGGTTACCACTGGACACTACTGTTTGCATTTGAGTTTGTCTTCTTAAAAAACAGAGTTGCACATTGGAAGAGTACTCTTCCTTTCTCCTCCCAATCTCTACAAATTAATCTTTTTTTTTTTTTTTAAGATTTTACTTATTTATTTGACACAGAGAGAGAGAGACTGCGAGAGAGGGAACACAAGCAAGGGGAGTGGGTGAGGGAGAAGCAGGCTTCCCGCCGAGCAGGGAGCCCGATGTGGGGCTCGATCTCAGGACCCTGGGATCATGACCTGAGCCGAAGGCAGATGCTTAACGACTGAACCACCCAGGCGCCCCTCTACAAATTAATCTTACTGTGTTTTCAAACCTTTTCTATTCTCCCAGACTTACTCCATCAGATTCTAAAAGAAGTGTTTTATCATCCAGAATATTTGTGAACTTGTCTCTCCTTTAGATCAGCCCTTTTGTGTTTTATATATTTTGAGTCTTTGTTTTTACATACATTCAAATTTAGAATCGTTATACTCTTCCTGGTTAATTGAAATTTAATCATTATGAAATGTCCATTTTTATTGCTACTGATGCTTTTTTTGCCTTAAAATTTAGTACATCAGATGTTAATACTGTATGTACACTTCACTTATTGAAGGCTGATTTTGTTTTTGTTTTTATTTTGTTTTTATTTTTTTATTGAAGGCTGATTTAAATTAGTATCCACACCACTCTGGACAAGGTGAGAAGCTACAAAAGTAGCTCCTTTATTTCCCTATTGACTTACATGGTACTACTGTTACGCATTTGGATTTTGTAAGTGGTCAGTCTTTAGTGTCTCAGAGTCAATATTCATCTAGATTAATCCGCGTACTTACCTTTTTTATTCCTTCTTTTAAGTTTCACTCTAGAATCATTTTTATCCTGGCTGAAGAAGACCCTTTAGCATTTCTTTTAGTGTGTGCTTGCTAGTGACAAATTTTGTTTTTGTTTCTTGGAAAATTTCTTTTACCTTCATTTTTGAAAGATATTTTTACTAAATACAGGATTCTAAGTTGACAGTTATTTTCTATTAGTATTTTGAATATATTTTGTTAAGGTTTGTGTTTCACTGTTTTGTTGGAAAATAAGCTTTCAGTGTAATTACCTTTGAAGGTAATGTGCTTTTTTCCTTTTTCTCTAGTTCCTTCAAAATTCATGTCTTGTCTTAGGCTGCCAACAATTGCACAGTGATATGCCTAGGTGTGATTTTCTATGTATTTGGGGTTTGTAGTGTTTTTTAAATCTGTAGCTTAGTGGGGTTTTTCTTTTCTTCACATTTTGTGAAATTTCTTGCTATTATCTATGCAAAGTATGCTTCTGCTTCATAATCTTCCTTTGCTTTGTCTAGAAATAACCCCATTATTTACATCCCATTAACCTTTTTCCATTGGTTCTTTCAGATTTTAGTGATGATTGTCTTCTCCTATACCTGATGATTTTATTTTATTTTTTTAATTTTTTTTTTTAAGATTTATTTATTTGACACACAGAGAGAGACAGCTAGAGAGGGAACACAAGCAGGGGGAGTGGGAGAGGGAGAAGCAGGCTTCTTGCCGAGCAGGGAGCCCAATGTGGGGCTCGATCCCAGGACCCTGGGATCATGACCTGAGCCGAAGGCAGACGCTTAATGACTGAGCCACCCAGGCGCCCCGACCTGATGATTTTAAATCAACTACCAGACACTATATATTAAAAATTGTAGAGATACTGAGATGGTTTGGATGATACTTTCTTCCAGAGGAGATTTGCCTTTGACTCTTAACAGGTGACTAGGCGAGAGCATGAACACCCTTGTTTGTCTTCATCCAGTCATGTAATGAGAGTATGTAAAACTGGGCTCCAGTCCCCATAAAGGCTTGGCTGGCATTTTCACTCCTATTTCTAGGGGATACCCTAGAGATGTAGACTTGGGGAGATTGCCAGGTGCCTCATCCTGGGAAGGAACTTAATTCTAGTATTTGTACCAGTAGGTCCCATAAATTTGTCAAAAACTGTCTTAACCTTTCTTGGCCAGCATTTGCTTTAAAAATTAGCAAACACCTCTTTTTAATAAATAGCCCCAAATTCCAGAGGTTATGTCTTATCTCTAATCTTACTCATGTAGTTTCTCACTTCTTGGTAGCTTTCCAGTGCCATCACAGAATTAAATATATTTAATATTTTCTTCGACTTTTTAGTTCTCAAAGAAAGTACTGGTCTGTACAACCTACTCTGTCATTAGCAGATTCAATGCACTGAGAGCTGTTCCTCTCTAAGGACTGTGGAGTTCAGAAATACATATTTTTTTAATTACCAAAACTTTTCAAACTAAAAAATGAAAATGCTCTGATTTGTGACACTATTCTCACTTTTTTGTTGCTAAAAGTTAAGGCACTTACTGTTTTGTTAAAGATCTTGTAAACTTTGATATATAAGAGAAAATTACCTTTGGTGGTGTCAAATTTTATTATGGTAGCTGCCAAACTTTAGCAAAAGAGGATTGACTAAGAGACTCTCATGTTTCTTTTTTAATAGTGTGTTTTTTGTCCTTTGGATAATAAATAGGAAGTGAAGTTAATGAAGACTGGTCTAAGAGCGCAGGGGTTTGAAAATAAGGATTTCAAAGATTAATTTAGAAGGATTACTGAGATAGTGATTCTCAACCTTTTTATTCCCAGGCACATTTTATTTACTTTTTATTTTTTAAAATATTTTATTTATTTATTTTGAGAGAGAGAGACAGAGAGTGCACGAGCAGGGGGAGGGGCAGAGGGAGAGGGAGAAGCAGACTCCCCACTGAGCAGGCTCCATCCCAGGTCCCTGGGATCATGACCTGAGCTGAAGGCAGATGCTTAACCAACTGAGCCACCTAGGCACTTCCCCAGGCACATTTTAAAAAGTACAATTCTGCATTACTAAGCTAAAAAAAAGAAGATGCATTACCTTTTGTCAACAGGGTAGTAACATCTAGGACAAAGGAAGACTTCCTTTTGTGGGCCTCCACATATTTGAAGGGGCACTGGGGATTGATTGGGGAATGGATGATGGACAGTTATGGGTGAAATGGGAGAGTTGAATCTTACTTCGTTGGAACTCTAAGGTCGATATTGATTGAAGGCATGTGCAGTAAGGACCTTACCAGGGGGAGTAGTGTGAATTAGACGTATCTTTTTATGCCACTCCTGTAATACAGTTCCTTTGTATTTACAGGAAAACTCCTTTTTTTTTTTTTAAGATTTTTTTATTTATTTGACAGAGAGATAGTGAAAGCAGGAACACAAGCAGGGGGAGTGGGAGAGGGAGAAGCAGGCTTCCTGCCAGGCAGGGAGCCCAATGCGGGGCTCGATCCCAGGACCCTAGGATCCTGACCTGAGCTGAAGGCAGATGCTTAACAACTGAGCCACCCAGGCACCCCACAGCAAAACTTTCTAAAAGCAATTTTACAATCTAAGTTTTTAAATTAAAAATCTACTTTAAATTAATTTAAAAACATTTTTAAATCTCATTCTATGAATTCAGAAAATGTAAGAAAACTTTCACTCAAACCAACATTTAATCGTACATCAGATAATTCATAGGAGAGAGTAGTTTTCTGTCTTATTAAAAGTGAGTAGGGCTTCATTTACAAATCATTATATCATCACATAGCAGAGAATTCATGCTGGAGAGAAACCTTATGAATACAATAACTAGAAAATCATCCTGAAACTGAAAAGTTAACTTTCGGGGTTTTTTTAAGTGATTTTATTTATTCATCTGACCGAGAGAGGGAACAGAAGCAGAGGGAGTGGGAGAGGGAGAAGCAGGCTTCCTGCAGGGCAGGGAGCCCGATGTGGGGATCATGACCTAAGCCAAAGGCAGACGCTTAACGACTGAGCTACCTAGGCACCCCATGAAAAGTTAACTTTCTGAACATCAGCAAATTCACATATGAGAGAAATAACAGGTTAGAAGCTCATTTTTCCCCAGAAGCCCATTTTGGAGAGAGAACCCTATAAAAGCAATGACTGGAGAACCCACATGGAAGTTATAAAATTTCTGCTGCAAGTAGACAAAATAAATGCACTTTGTGTGGAAATAGCTTCATTCAGAAATCAGTTTTCAGTATTTGTGCATGAGTGCGGTATTTCCTGAAAATGAGAAAGACTTCTCTTAGTTTGAACTAATTATAAATTACTCATACTACAGAGTTGTTTTATGTCAAAAAGTCTTTGTCCACAAGTTACATCTTACCAGACATAAACAGTGGAGGAGAGTAAGTGTTATGAGAATACATCATTTTCTTAAAATGCTATAAAATTCATACTGGAAGGAAACTAGAAGAAGTGCTCCCCATAGAATCAGATTTTACAAGAAACAGATTTCATTTTGTTAATTGGTTAAATTTCATGTGCATGTCTCAAACCAGTGGGAACCATTAGGCCAGCCCAATAAGTGACTTTTTTTTCTTAACTTCTTAAACTTTTTATTTAGGAATGGTTTCAAACATATAGAACAGATAGAAGTGTTCAAGAATAGGAAGGGTACAAAAAATATATAGTGACCCTTCAACCAAATTCATCTGTTAACATTTTGCTCAATTTATTTTACCGTTGAAATTACCTTTTAATTCTTAGAGATTAGCAATGTTGGCAAGAAGCAACTGGATTGTATCAGTAAGACAGCTAATTTTCTGTTATTAATCATCATAGAAAATGAATATTACAATTCAGTGGAAATGAAATTTCTTCCTTTTCTTCTATCACTTTCAAGGCCTTTATGATGTCCTTATTCCTCAAAGTGCAGATGATGAGGTTTAGCATGGGAGTGACACTGTACAGGATGGAGACCAGCCGGTCTTGCCCCAGTGAATTAGAAGACATGGGCCATACACACGTGAACATGGCACTGCTGTAGTAGTAGAGAAGGACAATCACCAGATGAAAGGCACAGGTTGGAAAGGCTTTTTGCCTCCCCTCTGAGGACCAGATAGAGGTAGGAAAGGAGTTACCACTCAGTGGAGAACAATGCCAACTCATTGACAGAAGTGTCCCCACAAGACAACAGCCTTTCTTTTAATTAAAAAAATACATTGAAACATACATGTAACTGTGTAAGCGTGACTTACATTTTATCTCCTGAATTTTGCACTTTTTCCATTCTCATATCAACTCCAGCCACACGAACAGTCTGTCTCTAGATAAGCAATGGTAGTCAGCTTCATAGTTTTTTTACTCTGTCATACAGACACATTAATATCTGTGCACACACGAGTGTGTTTTCATTGTCTTAAGATGGGATTATATTACATACACAGTTTTGCATCTTTTGCACTCAATAATAACTTTTAACTAGCTGAAAAGAGTCCATGTCTAGACAGGTCATAATTTGTTCAGCCTACTCTGCCACTGTTTAGTCACATTTTTGTCATTAGGAAAAAGGATCCATAACCACCCTCAAGAGGTAGGATAACATAATGGGCTAATAGACAGTCATAACCATGTCCTTACTTACTGAAGCTTTTCTTCTTCCTTTCTGTAACCTACTTCTAGCAGTGAGACTGATGGATTGATTGAATTGTCTTTTCTTATTTTAATAGAAATTGCCAGATATCTGTAGAATAAGACTAATGTTTCATATTTCCAACATTAGTAAATAAGGCCACCCTTCCCCTGTACTAAAAAGTTTTCTGATTTCAAAGTGATAACTTACTTTAAATATTAATATACCTCTTTAAATGTGTTTTGGCCATTTAATTTGCTATTCTGTAAGTTGTCTTTATAAACCATTTATTTACCTTTCATTTTGGATTGTTGTCAATTTGTAAGTTTTTTGTATGTTAAAGGTAATAACTCCTTTAAGAAAACTATTGCTTGACTCTTGACTTTGTGTATCTTTTCCCGTTCACATGATTTTATTTTTTTTACATGTTTAAATATGTCTGTCTCTTCATTCAGTTTTTGAATTTCTAGTCTTAGTTAACCTTCACATATTTTAAGATTTTTTTAAGTGTCTTTTTTGGTGTATGTTGTATATCTTTTGATAAAGTGATTTTTTTCTTGGGCATGGATAGCCACTTTTACAATTGTAGACACTGTTGGGTTTGCAGACCAATTCCAGTGCTTCTCCTTCACTACTTCGTTAGCATCTTTTGAAGATGCTAGTGGCCAGGTAATTGACTTAGGCCAGGAAAAGCAAAACACTGGTAGATGTATTCTGGGAAAACCTTTGCTTTCCTAAGAAAAGGGATAGATTTAACTGTGCCATCAATTTACCTTTCTTCTACCTTGCACATGATGCCTGGCACAGTGGCAACCTTCTCTCAACTGTAGGGGAAAGAATCAGAAACACTGGTCATGACAGTATTTAGTCAACACTAGTAGCAAGTTACCTCCAGACTTGCTAGGTGATATAAATAGACAGGTTTTGCATAAACCATTCTATTCTAGGTTTCTCTTGTATCTGAAAGCATGCCTAAATTTATTCAGGCATCAAGATGTATAAAGTAATCCATCTTTTTTAATTTAAACTCTAGTTAACATAATGTAATACTGGTTTCAGGAATAGAATTTAGTAATTCACTTATATATTTCACCCAGTGCTCAACAGAACAAGCTCCCTCCTTAATACCCATCACCCATTTAGCCCATCCTCTGCCCACCTCCCTCCATCAACCCTCAGTTTGTTCTCTATAGTTCAGTCTCTTATCGTTTGCTTCTTTTTTTTCCCTTCCCCTATGTTCATTTGTTTTGTTTCTTAAATTCCACATATGAGTGAAATCATATGGTATTTGTCTTTCTCTGTAAAGTAATCCATCTTTTCTCTTTTAAAATAGAAAAATATTTTAAAACCCCAGTAGATAACCCCACATAAACTTAAGTAGAGAGATAGAAAATTTACATAAGATTTGTAATGAGTAAGAACCACAAGTGATATTGGATCAATTAATAAGATCAAAAGAGAATACTGCCTAGAGTAAATGAATGATTACCTGGCAAGACATAATTGACCAAAATTGAAAAGGAAAGAAAAAAGTTGATAACCATAAAATAAGTTGTAAATATCATTACAGAGCAACCATTTAAAATGTACCAGAACTATAGGAAGAGATTGCTTAAATAGGACATAAATAATGAAGTATAAGAGAAAAAAATGATAAATTTGGCTTTTCAAAATTAAAAAGGTACTGCTAAGAACATGAAAAGGCAAGATACAGAATGGGAGAGAATATTTGGAATAGATATATGACAAAAGATTTGTATTCTGAAAATATAAGCAAATTCACAACCAAATTATAAGAAGGCAAATAATCCAATAAAAAATGGCAACAAACTCAAACAGAAATTGTTCATGAAAGATGTGACATGGCCAAGAAGGACAAGAAAGAATTTTCAACATTAGCCATCAAAGAAATACTAATTAAAGTCACAATGATACCTCCACACTCATTAAAATGACTAAAATTAAAATGATTGGCAGCAAGAAGTGTTGGAAAATATGGATCAACTGGAATTCATTCGTGGCAAGTGGAGATTTGAGATGACACAAACACTTTGGAAAATAGTTCGCAAATTCTTAAACAGTTAAAATACACAGGTGCCATACAACCCAGCCATTCCATTCCCATATTCAACCCAAGAGTAACAAAAACTTATGTCTATACAGATTTGTACATGATTGTTGATAGTTTTATTCATAATAGTCTCAAACTGAAAACAACCCACATGTCCATCATCAAGTGAATAAATATCCAAAATGTGGGCTATCCATAAATACTACTGCAATTCTCTTCAGCAATAAAGAGCAATGACTACTGACATGTGCAACAACACAGATGAATTTCAAAGTCATTTTGAGTAAAAGAAGCCAGACATAAACGAGTATCATATACTGAATAATTGCATTTATATGAAATTCTGGAAATGCAAACTAATAGTGAAGTGACACAAATCAGACTGATGGTTCCCTGGGGCTGGGGCCAGAGGGAGGGATGGCCATCAAAGGGGTACAAGGAATGTTTTGGGAATGATGAAAATGTTCTATATTTTTATTGTGTTGGTGGTTTCATAGATGTACACTGTCAAGTGCATTGAACACTAAACGATGCAGTTTGTTGTATGTAAATTTATCAATAAAGTTGATTTTTAAAAGACAAAATGAAAAGATGTATTCATATCTCATTTTAGTACATGTTTAGAGACCAGATAATCTTTATTAATTCAAATTATTCCAAATCCTAGAGAGAACATTTCCCAATGTATTTTTTTAAAGATTTTATTTATTTATTTGAGAGCGAGAGAGCACGAGAGGGGGGAGGGTCAGAGGGAGAAGCAGACTCCCCGCTAAACAGGGAGTCCAATACAGGACTCAATCCCAGGACTCCAGGATCATGACCTGAGCCGAAGGCAGTCACTTAACCAACTGAGCCACCCAGGCACATTACCCCAATATATTTTTTATAATTCCCAATATATTTTATAGTTCTCATTGCTTCATTGAAATTTTAAAATATGCCATTACTAGAAGAGGGAGGCAAGATGGTGGAAGAGTAGGGGATGTCATTTTCATCTGGTCCCTCAAATTTAGCTGGATATCTGTCAAACCATTCTGGACACCCACGAATTCAGCGTGAGATGTAAGAAAATATGTCTGGAAATCTACAAACAGAAAACAACCGCTTTTTGTAAGATAGGAGGTGTGGAGTTGTGAATCCATGGGAAAATATCGGAAGATAAACGGAGGGGGGAGGGAGCCTCAATAAGCTGACTACCGGAAATTGATATAACACCAGACCGCAAAATTAGAACCCTTAGAAATCTGCTGCAGTGAGAGACATCCCTTTCTGAAAAGGGCTCAGTGGATGAAAAAGGCAGAATTCTAGGTGGATCACAGTGGTCTCAGGATCCCAGGAGACACAGAAAGAATGGGGGTGCCTGAACCGATAAGAGTGCTCAAGCAGCAGAGCGGGGAAACTGGTTACGGTCAGCGAGCCCAGGAGGGACTCACCTCTGGTTGCCATAAACCACGAGCCAGCCGGTAGGGAGACCACTCTTTGCCTGAACACCTGGAAAAGGACTGGAACGAGTGGGCTGGTTACCATCCCCTGGAGGGGACGAAATGGCTGTGCCCACGACTGGGCAACAGCTCTCAGGGTGGCAGGGGCCCTGGAAAGGACAGTAGGGTAGTACCCAGCCATGACCTGGGAGCAGTGGAGCAGGGTGCACGCACAAGCCCACAAATGTTCACAGTCCCAAAGACACAAAGCAGAGACGCTGTCGGGTCCCTGGGAATCCCCCCGGGAGAATGGCAGTGGGCGTGACCTGTGGGAGTCTGCAGAGCTTGGTGCACACAGAAAGGGATAAGGTTTGATCAGATGGTTTGTTGAAGAGGGGGGACCACAATCTTGTGGCTTTGGGCTGGAGACCGAGTCACGGCCATTTTTGCTCTGACCCTCTGAAGAGGCGGGGAAAGCTGCCAGAGAACAAAAGCCACACAGAGGACCAGCTTACATAAGCCCATCCCCCTGACAAGGGATGGGGCAAATCTGCCCAGGCAAAGATACCTGAGAAGCAGCACAGCAGGCCCCTCCCCCAGAAGACAGACTGGAAGGACAGGTGAATGACAAGCTTATGGATCCCAGGATACTGTAAAACTCCAGCATTGGGGAAAACAGTATATTGAGCTCCAGGTGTTTCCTCATGACTTGTTTATCCTTCAGTCTAAAATTTTCCATTTTTTTTTCCTTCTTTACTTTTTTTCCCCATTTCAACTAGATTCATATTGTACCAGCTTATGTTTTTAAGTCACTTTTTAATTTTTTTTCACAGCTTCATTTTAAAGTTATATACTTCATTCTAGTCCTTTTTTCTCTCTATTCAATTTTATTTTTATATAAATATGTTTGCTTTCTTTGCAATTTTGGGATGTAGTGTCATCTAACACACCAAAAGTCAACCAGGAACAAGCGGATAACCCTGCTTTGTCCACCCTATGAGAGTATAATCTCTGCCCCCTCCACCTTTTTTTAAAGTATAGTTTTGTTGCATTTTGGCTTCGTGTGCTTTTCTATGGTGGCTTCGGACCGCTTCAGATTTTTTTTCTAGGGTGTATTTTGCTTGGGGTCATGGTTGATATTTTGGATTCGGTTCATTTGCTTACCCATCCTTTCCTGGGCAGAATGACTAGAAGGAGGAACTCACAACAAAGAAAAGAACCAGAGGCAATGTTCTCTGCCACAGAGCTAATCAATATGAGCATAAGTAAGATGTCAGAGATGGAATTCAGGATAGCAATTATAAAGTTAATAGCTAGGCTTGAAAAAAGCATAAATGACAATACAGAATCTCTAAGGGCAGAAATTAGATCTAATCAGGCCAAACTTAAAAATGCTATAAATGATGAATCATGGAACTCTACATCAAAAACTAATGAAGTACTGTATGGTGACTAAACATAATAGAAATTTTTAAAAATTTAAAAATGCTATGAATGAGATGTAGTCTAAATTGGATGCTCTAACAGCTACGGTCAATGAGGCAGAAGAGAGAATAAGTGAGCTAGAGGACAGGCTGATGATGGAAAGGAAGCAAGTTGAGGAAAAGAGAGAAAGACAACTAATACCCCATGAAGAAAGGCTTCAGGAATTTAATTATGCCTTCAAATGAACCAATGTCCATATTATCGGGATCCCAGAGGGGGTGGAGAGAGAGGGCTAGAAGGTATAGTTGAGCAAATCATGGCTGAGAACTTCCTTAATCTGGGGAAGAAAACATCCATGTCTAAAAGGCAGAGAGGACCCCTCCCAAAATCGATAAAAAATAGATCAACACCCGATGTATAATAGTGAAGCTTGCAAATCTTAGAGCCAAAGAAGCTATCCTGAGAGCAGCTAGGGAGAGGAGGTTTCTTATGTATGGAGGGAGGAACATCAGAATAACATCAGACCTCGGGATGCCTGGGTGGCTCAGTTGGTTAAGCGTCTGCCTTCAGCTCAGGTCATGATCCTGGGGTCCTGGGATTGAGTCCCTCATCGGGCTCCCTGCTCAGCGGGAGCCTGCTTCTCCCTCTGCCTGCTGCTCTCCCTGCTTGTGCTCTCTCTCTGGCCAATAAATAAATAAATAAATAAATAAATAAATAAATAAATAAAATCTTAAAAAAAAAAAAAGAATAACATCAGACCTGTCCACAGAGACCTGGCAGGCCAGAAAGCGCTGGCAAGATATATTCAGGGTACTAAATGAGAAGAACACGCAGCCAAGAATACTTTATCCAGCAAGGTTGTCATTCAAAACAGGAGAGATAAAGAACTTCCAGGATAGACAGAAAATGATAGAATATGTGACCACCAAGCCAGCCCTGCAAGAAATATTAAGGGGGATACTGTAAGCAAAGAGAGATCCCAAGAGTAACATAGACCAGAAGATAACAGAGACAATGTACAGAAAGAGGGACTTTATAGGCAATACAATGGCACTAAATTCATATCTTTCAATAGTTACTCTGAACATAAATGGGCTGAGTGCTCCAACCAAAAGACACAGGATATCAGATTGGATAAAAAAGCAAGAGCCATCCATATGCTGTCTACAGGAGACTCATTTTAGACCTGAAAACACCTCCAGAATGAAAGTGATGGGGTGGAGAACCATTTACCACACTAATGGACCTCAAAAGAAAGCTGCGGTAGCAATCCTCATATCAGACAAATTAGATTTTCTTTATCTGGTTTTGGTATCAGGGCAATGGTGGCCTCATAGAACAAATTTGGAAGTTTTTCTTCCTTTTCTATTTTTTTTTAATAGTTTGAGAATAGGAATTAACTTTTCATTAAATGTTTAGTAGAATTCACCTTGAAGCCATCTGGTCCTGGACTTTTGTTTGTTGTGAGTTTTTTAAATTACTGAATCAATTTCTTCGCTGGCTATCAGTCTGTCCAAGTTTTCTGTTTCTTCCTGTTTCAGTTTTGGTAGTTTGTATGTTTCTTGGAATTTATCCCATTTTCTCTAGGTTGTCCAGTTTGTTGGCATGCAATTTTTCATAATGTTCTCTTATAGTTGTTTGTATTTCTGTGGTGTTCATTGTTATTTCTCCTCTCTCATTTGTGATTTTATTTGGGTCCTTTTTCTTTTCTTTTTGGTAAGTCTGGCTAGAGGTTTGTCAATTTTATTAATTTTTTCAAAGAACTAGCTCCTGGTTTCATTAATCTGTTCTGGGGTTTTGGGGGCGGGTTTTGTTTGGTTGTTTGTTTGTTTCTCTATCATTTACTCTGCTCTAATCTTTATTATTTCCTTCCTTCTGCTGGCCTTAGGCTTTGCTTGTTATTCTTTTTCTAGCTTCTTTAGCTGCAAGGGTAGTTTGTTTATTTGAGATTTTTCTTGCTTCTTAAGGTAGGCCTGTATTGCTATATACTTCCCTCTTAGGACTGCTTTTGCTGCATCCCAAAGATTTTGGACCACTTCATTTTCATTTGTTTCCATGTATTTTTTTTTTTAATTTCTTTTTTGGTTTCCTGGTTGACCCATTCATTATTTAGTAGCATGTTATTTAACCTTCATGTATTTGTGCTCTTTCCAGATTTTTTCTTGTGGTTGATTTCTAGTTTCATAGTATTGTAGTCAATAAATATGTATGGCATGTCTTCAAACTTTGTGGAATTGTTGAGACTTGTTTTGTGCATTAATATGTGATTTATTCTGGAGACTGTCCCATGTGCACTTGAAAAGAATGTGTATTCTTCTTTTTTTTGATGGAATTTTCTGAATATATCTGTTAAATCCAACTGGCCCAGTGTTTCATTCAAAGTCATTGTTTCTTTGTTTATTTTCTGTTTAGTTGACTGATGTATGTGAAGTGTTAAAGTCCTCTACTATTATTGTATTATTATCAATTAGTTTCTTTATGTTTGTTATTGTTCTGTTTTTTGATGTTCCCATTTACAATTGTTATATCTTTTTATTGGATTGTCCCCTTTATTATTATGTAGTGCCCTTCTTTGTTTTTTGTTGCAGTCTTGGGTTTAAAATCTAGTTTGTCTGATATAAGTATTGCTATTCTGGTTTTCTTTTGATGTCCATTTGCATGATACATTATTTCTCCCATCCCCTCACTTTCAATATGCAGGTGTCTTTAGGTCTAAAATGAGTCTCTTCTGGGGCGCCTGGGTGGCTCAGTCATTAAGCATCTGCCTTCGGCTCAGGTCATGATCCCAGGATCCTGGGATCGAGTCCCACATCGGGCTCCCTGCTTGGCGGGAAGTCTGCTTCTCCCTCCCCCACTCCCCCTGCTTATGTTCCCTCTCTCGCTGAGTCTTTCTCTGTCAAATAAATAAACAAAATCTTTTAAAAAATAAAATAAAAAAATAAAATGAGTCTCTTCTAGGCAGCATATGGATGGGTCTTGGTTTTTTATCCATTCTGACACCCTCTGTCCTTTGATTGGAGCATTTAGTCCATTTACATTTAGAGTGGTTATTGATAGATATGAATTCAGTGCCATTGTATCATCTGTTAAGTCGATCGTTTCTGGAGATTTTCTCTGTTCCTTTCTAGTCTTTCTCTGTTTCATGTTTTGCTGCTTTTCTTTAATGATATATTTGGATTTCTTTCTCTTTATTCTTTGCATGTTCATTACAGTTTTGATATATGGTTACCATCAGGTTTGTATATAATCTCTTCTGCATATAGGAGTCTATATTAAGTTGACGGTCAAGTTTGATCCCATTCTTTACTCCTCTGTCCCCCACATTTTAGGTATATATTATTATATTTTATATCCTCTGTGAGTTCCTTGACTGATTTTTTGCAGAAATATTGATTTTTACTGCTTTTGTATTTCTTACATTTATACTGTCACTTTTAGGTCTCTCCGTTCCACTCAGAGTCCCCTTTAATATCTCTTGCAGTGCTGGGTTAGTGGTCACGAACTCCTTCAGTTTTTGTCCGTCTGGGAAACTCTTCATCTCTCCTCCTATTCTGAATGACAGCCTTGCTGTATAGAGCATTCTTGGGTGCAGATTTTTCCCATTCAGCACTTTGTATATATTGTGCCACTCCCTCTGGCCTGCAAGTTTCTGTTGACAAATCTCCAGCTAGCCTTGTGGGTTTTCTCTTGTAAGTTAAGGACTTCTTTTGTCTTGCTACTTTTAAGATTTTTCTTTATCAGTATATTTTGCAAATTTAATTATAATATATCTTGGTGTTGGCCTGCTTTTGTTGATTTTGATGGGAGTTCTTTGTGCCTCCTGGATCTGGATGTCTCTTTCCTTCCCCAGATTAGGGAAGTTTACAGCTATTTTTTACTCAAATAATTTTCTGCCCCCTTTTCTCTATTCTTCTTCTTCTGGGACTCCTGTGATATGAATGTTACTACATTTGATGGAGTCACTGAGTTCCCTAAGTATATTCTCATGTTGCATAATTCTTTCTTTTGTTCAGCTTCATTGCTTTCCAGTACTTTGTATTCTGGGTCTTTAATTCTTTCCCCTGCTTCTTACAGCCTGCTGTTCTTTGCATTAATCCTGTTTCTAATCTCAGTTATTGCACTTTTTTTTTTCTTTTTGGAGATTTTATTTATTTATTTGACAGAGAGAGACACAGTGAGAGAGGGAAGCGGGGGGGAGTGGGAGAGGGAGAAGGAGGCTTCCCACCAAGCAGGGAGCCCTATGTGGGGCTCGATCCCAGGACCCCGGGATCATGACCTGAGCCAAAGGCAGACGCTAATGACTGAGCCACCCATGTGCCTGAGTTATAAGAGTTCTTTATGTAGTCTAGATACAAGTCCCTTATTGGGCATATAATTTGCAAAAATTTTATCCCAGTTTTTGGGTTGTCTTTTCACTTTTAAAAAATATATATTTTATTTATTTGTCAGAGAGAGAGCAAGAGCACACAAGCAGCAGAGGCAGTGAGCAGAGGGAGAAGCTGGCTCCCCACTGAGCAAGGAGCCCAGTGTGGGACTTGATCCCAGGACCTAGGATCATGACCTGAGCTGAAGGCAGACGCTTAACCGACTGAGCCACCCAGGCACCCCATATTGCTCTCTTCATCTCTGATTGATTCTTTTTTAACTCTTTAATCTCTGTGGTATGGATCTCACTGATGTCTTCCATTCTTTTCTCAAGTCCAGTGAGTATCCTTATGATCATTGCTTTAACTACTCCTTCCATGTTACTTATATCTGTTTCACTTAGATCTCTGGCCATGGCCTTATTTTGTTCTTTCATTTGGGATAAATTCCCCTGTCTTCTCATTTTTTTCTAAATGTCTGCCTTCTCTGTCTTAGAAAAACCAGTTATATCTCTTGCTCCTGAATGTAATAGCCTTATGAAGAAGAGGTCATGTACATATCAACAGGAGGCAATATAAACATGTAAGATAAACAGTAATTACGTGGTGCTAAGAATTTGAGAGGACATGATTAACTTAGGAACTCATATTTTCAGAAAATTTAAAATGGTTTCAAATGTTGACTATAAATTAAAATTATAGATACTACTTTAAAGAGATAAATTTGCAGGGTTACCCTCAAATATGAACTTTTTAATATTTATAATACAAGTTTAAAATTTGGATTTTCCTAATGCCAAATAAGTTGGAGCTATTTGTGTTTTACAACATTTATTTTGTTCTTAGGATGTTTCCACTGTTTGAGTTTTCTTTAGTTGTGTAAACTCTGATCCAAGAAAACATTTTCTACATAGTTCTTCCATTTATTGGGTTAATTAGCATTATGAATTCTCTGATGTTGAATAAAGCTTGAATTCCCAGTGAAGGCCTTGCCACAATTCTTGCATCTATAGGGTTTCTTACCTGTATGCATTTTCTTATGTTCAGTGACGTTTGAGCGATAATTAAAGGCCTTCCCACATTCTTTACATTCAGAGGACTTCTTACCAGTGTGAAATCTCTGATGTTGAGAAAGATGTGAGCTACAACTAAAGGTCTTTCCACAATCCTTACATTCATAGGGTTTCTCACCAGTATGAATTCTCTTTTGTTGAACAAGGCTTGGGCTCCTAGTAAAGGCCTTTCCACACTCTTTATATTCATAGGGTTTTTCACCAGTATGAATTCTCTGATGCAGAACAAGTTTTGAGTTATTTAAAAGCCTTCCCACATTCCTTACATTCATAGAGTTTCTCACCAGTATGAATTCTCTGATGTTTGGTAAGAAAGGAGCACCAACAAAATGGCTTTCCACAGTCCTTACATTCATATGGTTTCTTACCAATATGAATTTTCTGATGTCGGGAAAGGTATGAACTAGTTCTAAAAGCCTTCCCACATTCCTTACATTCATAAGGTTTCTCACCAGTATGAATTCTTTGATGTTGAGAAAAGTATGAGATCCAACTAAAAGCCTTCCCACATTGTCTACATTCATAAGGTTTCTCACCAGTATGAATTCTTTGATATCCTAAAAGGTCAGAGCCAAAACTAAAAGATTTCCCACATTCCTTACATTTATGAGACTTCTCACCAGTGTGTATTTTCTGGTGTTTAGTAAATGCTGAACTACAACTAAAGGCCTTCCCACAATCTCTACATTCAGAGGGTTTCTCACCAGTATGAGTTCTCTGGTGTTGAGTAAGTTGTGAGCCATGACTAAAAGTCTTCCCACATTCTTTACATTCATATGATTTCTCTTCATTTTCATCTCTCTCTCTGTGTGTGTGTGTAGTGTAAGAGACACTTGCTGATTGAAAGTAGGCACATCTTCATGTGTGACTATTACTTGGCTGCAGTGCACCTCCTGTTGTGACTCTTGTCTCTTAAACTTATCTTTACATTCCCAAACATCTCTGATACTTGAGCTTGGCATTCTAATTCTTCCCATTAATTTCAACTGAAATGTTTTTATATTACTAATTTCTTTCCTTAAGGATAGTTTCTTAGTCGGAGACTTTGATGCTTGATCTGAAATAAAATGAATATCAAACATTTACCTTTTTTCTATTCTGGGAGAAATAAAACTTCTATAGTAGCAAAGGTAGAGATAAACAAAAAATGTTTTCTTTTTTTTTTTTTAAAGATTTTATTTATTTATTTGAGAGAGAGAGAATGAGAGAGAGCACATGAGAGGGGGGAGGGTCAGAGGGAGAAGCAGACTCCCTGCCGAGCAGGGAGCCCGATGCGGGACTCGATCCAGGGACTCCAGGATCATGACCTGAGCTGAAGGCAGTCGCTTAACCAACTGAGCCACCCAGGCGCCCTTCTTTTCTTTTTTTAAAAAAAGATTTTATTTATTCATTTGGAGAGAGAGAGAGAGGAAGAGCACAAGCATGGAGGAGAGGGAGAAGCAGGCTCTCTGCTGAGCAGGGAATCCGATGCGGGGCTCGATCCCAGGACCTCAGGACCGTGACCTGAACCGAAGGCAGATGCTTAACCAACTGAGCCACACCCAGGCACCCCTGCAAAACTGTTTTCAAATAAAGTTCTAATAGCAAATGGCTAAGACACTACTAAAACATAGCTATGAATTTCAGAAAATGAAAAAAGAAAGCAGAGAGTGAAGAAAATCCACATAGAAAGATGAGGAAAATGGTTAAGGAAAGATATTATTATTAATGATTCTCAAATGAGAATGTAGGCCTCGGAAGTATTTGTGAAGCTTAGTAAATATATATTCTCCTGAGGGCGCCTGGGTGGCTCAGTCGTTAAGCATCTGCCTTTGGCTCAGGTCATGATCCCAGGCTCCTGGGATCAAGCCCCGCATCAGGCTCACTGCTCGGTGGAAAGCCTGCTTCTCCCTCTCCCACTCCCCCTGCTTATGTTCCCTCTCTCACTGTGTCTCTCTCTGTCAAATAAATAAATCTTTAAAAAGTGTATATATATATATATATATATATATATATATATTCAGTATACACTGAATTACTAGCTTAAAATTGGGAGACAAATCACTAAATCACTCTAAGTCCTTGTGCAGTAAAGGGTTATCCTCTTCCAAAGAAAGGTTTGGTCATTGACCAGATTCTGGTAGGTAACTTCTAAAGCCTTGGCATAGTCTCTCTGATAAGATTATCTTTGTTTACCTACAGGCCTTCCTTGGGCCTTGCAAGATAATCTATACTAACAGTGTGGGTTTATGATGCAGGCCTTGGGCCATGCAGTATCAACTTGTCCTCTGAAGGGGCTGGAGACTGAGGGCAGCCATATGACAACCAGCAATACCTATATGACCAACACCCAGTAAGAACCTTGGACACAAAATCTCAGGTGAGCCTGACTGGTGATACTCTGTGTGTGTTGTTACTCATCATTGTTTGGAAATGTAAGTACTGTCCACATGACTTCACTGAAAGAGGACATCTGGAAGCTCATGCTTGACCTCTCCTGGATCCTCCCCTATGTACCACACCCCTGATTTAATCTTCCATTATGATAAATGGTGAATGTGAGTAAAACAGCTTTTCTAAAATCTGAGTTATTCTAGTGACTCACTGAATCTGAAGATGGTCTTAGGGACCATACGACTGCACTTGATGTCAGAAGTGGGATTTTCTAGCATTGACTCTGGTTCACTGAAACATGGCAAAGTCACTGTTTGGAAAAAGGAAGGACAAGAGCATCTGTGGGGGTGGGGAGTTAATCTTAGATTCTTTGGTGGCTAGTTACCATGGCATGAGACTGCATCTGTGCTGCAATCAGTTACTTAAGGTAAAAGTTACCAGTGGAATTTAGAAATGATAGATTCAACTCCTGAAGACTTGGCTCACTGGGTACAACAGAAAAAAAACAGGGCGCCTGGGTGGCTCAGTTGGTTAAGCAACTGCCTTCGGCTCAGGTCATGATCCTAGAGTCCTGGGATCGAGTCCCGCATCGGGCTCCCTGCTCAGCGGGGAGTCTGCTTCTCCCTCTGACCCTCCTCCCTCTCATACTCTCTGTCTTTCATTCTCTCTCTCTCAAATAAATAAATAAAATCTTTAAAAGAAAAAAAACAAAGTAAAAGGAAACAAGCTAAATACACAATTCACTGGTTATTATTATCTGCAATCTGGGCCAAGCTTGTATTTAATCCATTCTGATATACAGCACAGGGCTGCTACCAGAGGAAAAAAAATACACTGAAACGATAAAAAATCGTTGCAGTGATTTATACCAGAGACAAGAAAGATAAAAGTAAGAGTCAAGTGAATCATATCAGGGTGGAAATCTTTAAACTTTTTAGAAATAAGAAGAATAAAGCAGAAAAATGACAGAAGCAAAACAAAGGTCTTAATGTGGCACTGTTGGAGGTGGGGTGGATCAACAGAAGCCTGTGCAGTCTCTCAACACTGAAGGACAAATCTGCTGTTTATCCTGTCTTGAAAGAAGCTAAAAAGCTGCAAGGCAAAGATAACAGTGAGAAACCGGACTTTGAATTGCCTGGGAACATCAAACTGATCAGTGTAAGAATTGACAAAAGGGCCAATGTTGGCCCAACCTCTGGCTGGAAACCCAAAGCACATTCAAATGTATGGGTTTAATGGCCAATGGATGAGGAAGAAACTTTTCTGAGACTCTATGATATGGAAAACCAGTGGCCATGATTGAAAACATTTACCCTAGGTGAAGTCCTATGGGGGACATTTAGATTCAGAAAATATTAGGATGCAATAGTTGATGGAATTAATTTGAATGTTTAGATAAAAATTGCAATTAACAAAATTTATGTGAAGTGGTTATATCTCCTCTACCTGAACATATGACAAGAATGGACATTATAGGGGTGCCTGGGTGGCTCAGTTGGTTAAGCATCTGCCTTCGGCTCAGGTCATGATCCCAGAGTCCTGGGATCGAGCCCCATTGTGCTCCCTGCTCAGGGGAGCCCCTCGCCTGTTCATGCTGTCTCTCTCAAACAAATAAAATCTTAAAAAAAAAAAAAAAAGAATGGACATTATATTTGCCTAGGAATACTTCCCTTACCTAGTGTTGTGAAACAGAAGGCATGTAAATGGACTATTTAGCCAATATTAAATAGACATTCTAAATGGAAACCAACAGAATTGCCAAAGCTTAAATTATTTTTTAATTTGAAATAGAATACCTGGTGGTCAAAAAGATATTACCACTTTGATGCCCTGTTAGAAACTGGAGTGCTGGTACCAACAAATTCTGTCCAAAGCTCTATGTGGATTTTAGACTGTGCCTTATTTTTTTTTTAAGATTTTTAAAAATTTATTCGAGAGAGAGAGAGAGTCTGCACACACATGAGTGGGGGAAGGGTCAGAGGGAGGGGTAGAAGTAGACTCCCCACTGAGTGGAGAGCCCGACGTGGGGCTCAGTCCCAGGACCCTGGGATCATGACCTGAGCCAAAGGCAGTCCCTTAACTGACTGAGCCAGTCAGGCACCCCAAACTGTGCCTTATTTTTAAAGTCAGGGAGAACCACCCAGCAGCAAGCAGTCAGGTTTTGGATGATAACATTTCTGGATACTGTGGTACAACACATACCATTTGAGAGACGCATAATAGCTTGCTGTACTCAAACTTCCCCAATAACTAAAGAAAATAAAACTCTTGAATCCTGATACCCATAAGGCCTTTGAGTAATTTGATTATGATGTATAATGCTTTTTTAAAAAAATGTTTCTTGTTACCACTTCTCGGCCTTTTAGCTAAGATCAAGTGTCAAAAAAATGTTTCTCGTGCTATGGGCTCATTAAGATTGTTGGGTGTAAATTGTCAGTCATTATTCAAAAATTTTTCTGCTTTGGGGCACCTGGATGGCTCAGCCAGTTGAGTGTCTGACATTTGATCTTAGCTCAGGTCTTGATCTCAGGATCATGAGTTCAAGCCTTGCATTGGACTCCACATTGGGCATGGAGCCTACTCAAATAAATAAATGTTTAAAAAAATTTTCTGCTTCTACTCTTTTTTTTTGAGAGGATTCTAAATACTCATAATTAGGCTGCTTGAAGTAATCTCATGGCTCACTAATTCTCTTTTATAGAATTTTTTCTTTCATATTAGATAAGTTTCTATTGCTTTACTTTCAGGTTCACTGGTCATTTCTTCTGCAATGTGTAATTCACCACTAAACACAGGCATTGTATTTTTCAACTCAAACATTTGAATTCAACTCAAACTGTTGAGTTTACAACTCTAGAAATTGAAGCTGAATGCCTAAAAATATATTGTATGTCTGTCCTTACTTCAGTTTTGAACATTTGGAATATATAATTTGCTAAATGTTTTCTGCTAATACTATTTGTCATTTCTGGGTTAATTTTCATTAAAAAATTCTCACCATTGTGTTCTTTTTTCCTTTGCCTCTTGGCATGCATAGTAATCTTTGAACACTACACATTGCATTTTACCTTGATCGCTGGATTTTGTATTCCTCTAAATATTCTTGAGCTTTGTTCTGGGGTCAAGTTACTTAAAAATAGTTTCATCCTTTTATGATTTGTTAGGAGAACCCAGAGCATTACTACTCTTTTTACTGACCAGTCCCATCCCCACTATTAAGGCAAGACATTGCTGAATAGTCTACCAATACATCACGAATTATGAACTCTAACTGGTGGGAGCAGGTATTCTTCCTTGCTTTGTGTGAGAGCTGGGTATGGTTCCCTTCAGAATATTGAGTGTTTTGTTTTGTTTTGTGTTGTTGTTGTTGTTTTGCCAGCTTCTGGTAGTGGGAGACTATCTAGGAAATATGCTGATTAGTACTCTGCTGAACACTCAAAAGTGACCTGAAGATCTTAGAATTCCCTCACTCTAGCTCTCTCTTCTTTAGTATTCCTCTGGACAGCTATTGCCTTGATTACTCCTGACTCTCAGCTACATCTCTTCAATTCAGAGAGTCTGCTGAGCTCTCTCTCACTTCTTTTCTGTGCTGCATACTATAATCTCTCTTAAGGCAGTAAGATGAGGCAATCATAGGGTTTTGTTTTTTGTCCCTCATGAATCACAATTCTTCATTGCCTGATATGCAGAAATATTCCTGAAAAAAATCATTTTCCTCTCTCCTTCCCTTCCTTCCTTCCTTTTTTTTTTTTTTGGTTGTTTCAGGAGGGAGAGTAAAAGTAGTTTCTGTTACTCCATCTTGGCTGAATGCAGAACCTCAGAGCTTTGGCACATTTAAGGCAATTTTTAGTAGATATAAAATTCTAGACTGACCATTTCTCCCAGTACTTTAAAAATGTCTTCCAATTATGTTACTGCTTTCATAGTTTCTGGTGGAAGGTCAAGGAATTCTTTGTTCCTTTTTTAAATGAGTCTTCTTCCTCTGGCTGCTTTATAAAGCTTTCTGTTTATCGCTACTTTTCAAAAATTGATTTTGAAGAACCTAGCTAGATTTTCTTTATATTTATCCTGTTTGTGTTCCTTGAAGTAGTCAGATATGTGGATTTATAGTTTTCATCTAATTTTGAAAATAGCCATTCTTCTTTCAAATATTTTTTTCTGATCCCCTCTTCTCAAATTCCAGTTACATGTATTTTGGATCACTTGATATTATCTCACAGGCTACTGTTGTTTTTTTCTCACACTGCCTCATTTTGAATAATTTTTATTTCTTTGTTTTCAAAATCAATTTCTTCTTTTCTGAACTGTGTAATCTGCTGTAAAAATCATTCATTATTTTTATGTTCCCCAAATGCCTCTTGGTTCTTTTACTGTATCTTCAATTTCTCTCTCCAATATATTCACACTCCTCTAATGTTATAAGCTTATTAAACATATTTATAATAGTTGTCTTAACATTTTTGTCTGAAAACTTTATCATCTCTGTCATTTCTGTTGACCATTTCACTTGATTTTGTTCATATTTTCCTGCTTCTACCATGTCTAGTAATTTTTGATAGGATGGTGGACATCATGAATGTTGTTGTTAAATGCTGAATTTGTTAATCTCCCTTAAAAACTGTTGGATTTTGTTCCTGCATACAGTCAAGTATTTGATGATAAGATTGATCCTTTCAAGGTTATTATTATCAAATTTTGTTAGGACATATTTAGAATAGTATTTATTGTGAGCTACTTTATTTAAATTCAGTTAGCCAAAATATAGTACATCATTAGTTTTTTATATAATGTTCAGTGATTCATTAGTTGTATGTAACACTCAGTGGTCATCACATCATGTGCCCTCTTAATGCCCATCACCCAGTATTGTGAGCTGCTTTAATTCTGTTACTATGGACTGACCATTTTGGGATCTTTATTGAGCTGCAGATATTCAGTGAAGTCTCCACACTGGCTGGTCAGAACTCAAACATTTCTTATCACCCTGTGAGCTCTGGAAGTGTTCAGATTAAAGCTTTGATGTCATTCTTTGCCTGGTCTTAATATACCTTCATCCTGTGTATGCATGGTTTAGTACGCAGTCTCATGGGGATCACCATATAGATTTCTAGAGCTCTTTCTTTCTTCTTCTTCTTTTTTTTTTTTTTTTAAGATTTCATTTATTTATTTGACAGAGAGAGAGAGATAGCAACAGCAGAAACACAAGCAGGGGGAGTGGGAGAGGGAGAAGCAGGCTTCCCACCGAGCAGGGAGCCTGATGCGGGGCTTGATCCCAGGACCCCAGGACCATGACCCGAGCCGAAGGCAGACACTTGATGACTGAGCCACCCAGGTGCCCCTCTAGAGCTCTTTCTTAGGATAGTTTTTCTCTGGTTCTTTTGGAGTCCATTTTAGTGTCTTTAACCCTTAGTTTTTTGTCTTAAACCTACCTGAGGTAAAAAGTTCTTTGATAATAATAGCAACCATAGAATGAACATTTATTTATATGCCAGATACTCTGCATATGTTATTCCTTATCCACACAATCATTGAACAGCTTCATTTTTACCCCCCTTTTTGGACAAAGGGAATTGGGCTGTAGTTGGGAGGTTCTCAAGACCTCAGGATCAGTGATTCACTAAGAAGACAAAACTCAGAAAAGCTAGGATATTCACAGCTTCAGCTTATTACAGTGAAAGAATACACATTCAAATCAGCAAAGAGAAACACACACAGGGCAAGGCCTAGGAAAGTTCCAGTCATGAGTTTCCATTTGTTTTCTTCTAGTGGAATTATGTAGAGTGTTTACTTCTCCCAGTAATAATGTGTGATTACACATATGGAGTACTGACATACAAGAAGCTCACTCAAATCTTAGTGTTTGGGGTTTTTGTTGGGGGTCAGTTCCATAGGCATGACTGAAGGAGCACATGGTTGCCCTGTCTCTAGCCTCTCCAGAGGTCAAGCTTACCACATGGCTCATAGACCCTACCGTAAATCACACCAAATTACACTATCGGTTATAGTCCAAGGCCCTCAAGTAAACAAAGACACTCATCAGGCAGGATGCTCTAAGGCCTTAGAGGTTACCTCCCATGAGCTGAGCAAGAATCTAACATTTCTTTGTACAGGGTTAACTCTTTACTGCACAGGCCAGGCCCTAGTTCTTGGCCCAGGCTTCCTTATAGCAAAATAATCATATTTGGTACAGCAATAGTATCAGTATGAATATGCCTAATACTTGGAGGATCCAGTGTGGAGTAGGGATAGAGCTAAAGAAACCACTAACCCATCCTGTAAATCATTACATGTATTTTCATATTTCTGTACTAATTTGATTGTTTCCCCTCTTTAATCCACTATTATTTGTACCTTATGATAATCTTGTACAGACTATTTAACATAGAAATTAGTTGATAGCTAAATCCATTTCTTCCTCAGGCCAGTCATTTTTCTATTAATATTACATCTTGAGGAAGATTTAAGTTAATTTTTTAGTATTATATAACTTATTTACATAGGGTATTGACTCTTACCAACACCAGTGTTACACAATATTGCAGTATCATTATGGTACAATTTGGTTACAGGAAAAAAACCAGAATTTCAGTGGTATTTGGTATGCCTTAACAGAATCAGTCCATGACCATATACCAGATATTATGGACAGGTGTCATTATAATTGGCCATGATTCAGTTATTTCCGGGTTCCAACTCAGTTGGGGATGAAGCTAAATACCCTGTCTCAGTTTACAGACTTGTAGTGAAACTGGTTTCCATTGTGTGCTGTTCTATATCAGGGCTTACTTTCTTTCTATCCAGAATAGTTCCTTTCCCTGTTAATTGTACTGCAGGATATCTTACTCTGAGGGCTATCAGTGCTGCAGTGTAAATTACAAGTGCTCCAGAGAATTTTCATATTTGGAGGTCCCTAAGATTCCTGTAGGCATGCCCCGTTGAGCAGCTAGGATGGAGGGTCATTGTCCATGAGTACATCAGCTTTCATCTATATTAAGATAGTAAAAAGTTACTGTGGGATCAGGATACAAGCACCCTCCCAACATGGGGTCCTAGCATTATCTAGGATTGTTTGAGTCTTCCTGTCGCTATTAGTTTCCTAGGGTTGACATAACAAAGTGCCACAAAACATCTTAAAAACAACAGAAATTTATTGTCTCACAATTCTGGAGGCTAGAAATCTGAAAACAACATGGTGGCAGGGTAATTGTCTCTCTGTGGTCTCTGGGAGGAGGATCCTTTCCTGCCCCTTCCTAGCTTCTTGTGTTTGGCAACAATCTTTGGTATTCCTCACTTTGTAGATGCATCACTCCAACCTCTGCTTCCATCATCATATGATGTTCAGTTCTCTGTCTCTTCTCTTATTAAAAGGACACCAGTCACAGTGGATTAAGGTTCATCCAAATGACCTCATCTTAACTTGAGTACATTTGCCAAGACCCTACTTCCATATAGGTTTGCATTGACAGGTACTAAAGGTTAGAAGTTCTACATAGCTTTTTGGAGGACACAGTTCAGTCCATAACACTGATCCTACAGTTTTATTATCTTTCTGAGCTGACTTCCATCCTTTGCCTTCCTCCTGGAAGATAATTCCCTCTAATCTGCTTATTTTGATTAATAAATCTTTTTTCCTTTGAATGCTATTCCTCAAGAAAAGTGAATTCAACTTGTTCCATGATGCCTAGACTGGTATTTGTCTCCCCTAAAGCCTCTGTCTTTGGGCCAATTTTGTTTAATCTGCCATGCATATTGTTGCCATTGTGTAATAATGGCTTGACTGTGGTTAGGATTTATATTTTGTATCCAAACATGTTAGGTCCTGAATGCTAGGGTTACATGAGTGGTAGTCACACCTATGTGTAATTTAATTTGGGTCTGCCACAGGCTTCTCATAGCCTTCCTCATCTTAGGGGGTGGGGCTTTCCTCAGGGAAATTCAGACCCACCAGATAATGCCTATGGTTTTAACTTTATCAGAAACACACTGTATTTTTCTATTTTATTTATTTTCATGTACAAAAACAAGAGTGATAAGTATTTGTGCAGAGCATACTGTGGCAAGTCAGGTATGCCACTGCTATATTTTGTCCATGATAGCCAGGGACTCTTACAAGCATTTGGTCATTGAAATTTATAGTTATACAAGTGATCAGTCTGCCAGGAGTTGTACACCAAATGGCAAATCCCAATTTTGCCAGAAAGGGTGAAGGCACATTCCACTCATTCAGGCCCTTAGGAATCCTGATGTAAAGATTTAAAGGTATAATTATAGTTTCTTGCTTAAGGATCATCCCTGCTTCCAACAAACAGAGTTTCAGGACTGGTCCCAGAATCATTACATCAGATAGGAACAAAGAAAGCTGAGGTGATGGGGAAAGAAATGTAATCATAGACACCCAGAGCTGCAAGTACCAATCCAGTTTCATATACTTTCCAGCTTTGTGTGGGGCCTTCCTACAGGCATCTCTGTATTGCTTCTGCTCTCCCACCTCCACTTGTTTCATGCACTCGGGTGGCCACTTCAAGTGAGGACACCAAAATATCCATTTGACAGTTCCAGTCACCTTCTGATCATGAAGATTCTTTTTTTTTTTTTTTTTAAGATTTTTTATTTATTTGACAGAGAGAGAGACAGTGAGAGAGGGAACACAAGCAGGGAGAGTGGGAGAGGGAGAAGCAGGCTTCCCGCCGAGGAGGGAGCCCGATGTGGGGCTCGATCCCAGGACCCTGGGACCACGACCTGAGCTGAAGGCAGACGCTTAATGACTGAGCCACCCAGGCGCCCCTCATGAAGATTCTTCTGATGGTTTTTGACGAGACCTATTTTAATGTGCCTCCTAAACTTCCATAAGGTCATGACCCATGTAGGCATCCCTTTAATGGTCCAGTTTTCTACTGCACATCTGTCTAACTATATAGCCAGACCATTAGCCACTACTCATGAGTTGATAAAAACCCAAACTAGGGTAGAATAGCACACAACTGGTCTACTGAGCTGATTTGTTTTTACTTTTTCAAACAGATTTTCTATCAGTCAGTCCTAGTGTGGTGGCTTTCCAAACCAGATGCTGTCCATTCACCATAGAATTGTCATCCATACACTAAGTAGTTCTTTGTTAGTCTATAGAAAGCTCTTTACAGGGCACTGTCCAGTGGCAATAGGATCAGGAAGCTCCTCAGGTGATTCCAAAGTTGGTTCTCAGAAAAAGTGGCTATCTGCTTGTGAATATTATAAATATGTCTTTGCATTTCCCTGGTAGACTGTTTCTGCACAAACTATTTACATTTTAGTATGGAACTCTTTTGGATACTGCCCTCCATCACCCAAAATATGAAGAGTATTTTAGGGTTCAGAATTATTTTCTGTCTTTCAGTAATAGGGGCAGTTTTAATTAATGTCCAATAGCAAGCTAGTAGTTGTCTCTCTAATGGAAATTTTCTGGTATAAAGCCCCAGAAGTCACCATTGGCTTTTGCTGTAAGCCTCAGCCTGTGCTCCATACAGGGTGACTGTTCAGAGCGTCTGTCCACACCAGCACTCTGGCTTCTAATAGGGCAAATGGGGTAATCTCTTTTTCGGTCAGTGATTCCAGTCTATTAAACTAATAATCTGTGTGGGCTTGGGTAATCTTAGTTGCTGCTATTGAGCATGTTTAATCAATATCACTAAAGGGCAGGTTTATGTGCCTTCTGTTCTACAATACTAGGTAGGTGAAATGTTCCCTAGTCAGATATAATATCTACTTCCATAATTTATTCAGATAAACAAGATATAAACACTTCATACAAAATCTGTTGAATTATTCCAACTTTTACCCAAACTGTCACCTTAATACCCTCAAACACAGCATCCCACATCCTCCCAACCTGAATGTAGCTTCCCTTAGGACTTCACCAGCAGGTTTTGCATCACAGTATATCAGGCGCATGCCAATGACAAGTTCCAGAAAAGTCTCTTCTTCACTTCCTGACCATTTTCCCACTCCTGTGCATATGGTCTTTGGATCCTCAGCTGGGGATTAGGCCAAAGGATGGTGGCCCTTTTGTCAATCTGTATACTGATTAGATTGTAGGAGCATCACCCCAAAGTCAGGTTTCTCATTGTCACTCTGCCTTTTAGCTTTTTAAATTATTCCAAACTAGAGTAAATAAAGTAGGTTTGTATAGGACCTTTCAAAGTTGGGGACTAACAGAGACTCCCCATCTGTCTACCCAACCTCTAAGAGTGCTACCTTAAGACCTTTGCTTTTCCCCATCAGTTCATCCCATTTCTTAACATTTAAAGGTCTCCAACCATTTAAAGCTGGGCCTAGTTCTCCCCTTTTGTCTTTCCCCATTCTCCTAAAAATCACTCTGACTTTCATAGTTTTCTGTTGTTAAGCATGACTTTCCCTTTGGTAGCAGCCCTGAGGCTAACAGCTATAGCGTCGACCAGCAGATTTCGAGGTTGGCCCACACTGTTCTTATTTTCATTTTAACTTTTCCCATCAGTAGCAGCTCTGAGACTAGAGGATGTAGTTTGGACCTGCCACAACCTAAGGTTGGCCCAGCATCAGGACCTACGCCAACATTTTCCTTTCCTTTTATTATAACTATCAGAGGGCCACAATAACAAAGGGATTGTGTTATTTCTTGTTACTTTGCATTTCCTTATGCATACAGTGAGCCAACTCCCCGGGAGTTAGATCCATCATTTCTAAATCCCATTGGTAACTTTTACCTCGAGTAACTGATCACAACACAGCTATAGTTCCATACTGTAGGTGACCCTATGGTCACCCAGGAAGAAAAGTTTATCATTTCTCACTCCTCCTTTCTCTTCTCAAACTACACATTTAAGTTTGTGAGGGTCTTTCTGGTAAAGTCCATTTCTCACACCAACTGCAGAGTTAGAGCACAGTCCAAGACTCCCTTTGCTTCTGAAACCATTTGTAAGTTTGTGACAGTGGTCTTCAAAACCACCCTCATTTCAGTAATTCACTAGAAGGACTAACAGAGCTCACTCATGGGTATGGCTTATACAGAGAAGATAGAGATTAAAATCAGGCAAGTGAAGAGAAGTATAGGGTAGAGTCCAAGAGAGGTCCAAACTCAGAGTTTCCAGGTTTCCTCTCCTCATGGAATCATGGACAGTATTAACTCCTCTTGGCAATGTATTGTGACAATATGCACATAGTATTGCCAACCACGGAGGCTCACTGTGTAATAATGGCTTGACTGTGGTTAGGATTGATATTTTGTATCCAAACATGTTAGGTCCTGAATGCTAGGGTTACATGAGTGGTAGTCACACCTAATTTGGGTCTGCCACAGGCTTCTCATAGCCTTCCTCATCTTAGGGGGTAGGGCTAGTAGAGTACAAGCTGGAGGTAATGAGAATGCATGAGAAGACATAGGGCTCCCTAACTCCCTCCCCACCCCTACAACCCCCCAAAGGAAGCATCACAGACAGGGGTTATTGAAGCCAAGTTCTAGTATGATATGCAAAAGTGACATCTAGGTAAAAATAACTCCTAGCAGCCAAATGTCAGTTAAGTCCCTCCATTTTGGAGCAAGGCAGAAGGCTCTGTAAGAAAGGTCTCAGGAGAAAAAACAAAGAACTAATGTATGTGGCTGTATGGAAAATATTATTGATAGGCATATGACAGTATTATTGGACTCTTAGTAAAATTAAGTGATAAATACATGGGAGGGTTTTTCAAAAAACATGGCAATTAACTTCAGGAAAAAGTTCTACTTCAGAGACTGTGAACTTCATGTGTCACTTGTCTTAACAGTGTATAATTATAATTATGTGTATACTACTGGGTTTAACCAATAACCCAGAGAAGTGGGAGCGTGGCACGGGAATTCTAAAACCTGTATGGAAAGTCAAAATTAAAAATTTTTTAATTTTAGAAGTTAAAATTGATTAAGAAATACCAGGCCAAGAATATTAATTAGGAATATTAGGAATTAGGAATTAATTAGGAATAAACATCAATATCAGAGGCATCAGCTAAAAGAGCTGAGGGGACCACCCTTGGCAGGGAGACTGTGTCATGTAGCAGGGCTCTTGTTCCTGTTTTAAATAATCTCTAGTTTAGAAAATAGAATGTGCACATAACATAGAAAATTTTAACAACTAGCATATTAAGCCATACTGTCATACAATAAAAAGTATTCCTTGTCACTTATTTAGTAAACAACATTTTTACTCACTGTATAATATTACATCATATGACTATATCTTAAAATTTTGACACCTATTAATCTCCATCTCTGGAGTCTTAGACAAAAATGAAACAGAAAGTTTTCCATTTTAACTGTTATAGAGTAAAAACTGTAACTCAGTTTTGGAGTTAACTCCAAACTCTTAACAATTGGAGACTTCAGGAAGATGACTGATCAACTTGTCTTACTATATAGCTTTATAATGTTTTAATATCTGGCTACAAATAAGGAGGGGGGAAGCTAGAGTGAACCTCATGGTGTTAGATTAGAACGAGAGACATCAGTACTGACTTATGGCTTTTAATACATAGAGGAATAGATACACAAATATGGATACAGGTGAATGTGTTAATAAACATATGCATGTTTCCTACCTCTGTCTGCTAAAAGGACCTAAAAGCAATGACACAGAAGCAACAAGCACACCGAATAGCTATATCTTGGCTTCTAAATACTATTCTTTAATGAAAAGAAATAGAGCTTCTTAGAAAAATGTTGAATCCAGAGCTAGGAAAATACAAGATGGGCCCGAAGCATAACCAACCCAAAGAAGTGGTTAAAAAAATAGTAGAGACTTCTTTTAGCATTAGAGTTGAAAATTCAAAGAAAGAACAACAACAAAAAAATTAAAACCTCAGAGTGTGAGTTAGGAGATTTTGCTTTTCCTCTTTCTGACGCAAGGAGAAATAGGATTTTAGACAAGTCATGTGTCCTACCTGGACCTGAATTTTCACTTTTGTAACATCAGAAGTTAGCATAAAATATTTTTAAGGTTCTTTCCAGCATATTTTGTGATTATATCTTCTTTTGTCTGGCAAAATTACAAGAAAAAAAATAGTCTAAGCTGAACATATAATCCATAATAGATCTGTTATTACAGAGACATCAGGAAAACAAGCCAGAGAAATAAGATGGCCCAGGGCCAATTGGGGGACTGTCACATAAAATGACACCTCTTTCTGACTACCTGTTACATGGATCTCAGTTTTTTTGCACATTGCTTTTTCCAAACTGATCTTAGAAATAAACAGGCTGACCAACCAACTACCAAAAATATAGCTGTTGAGAGTCTCCACTTTGAGAGAACATGCTCAAGTAGAAGAATACTACTACTATTACTTGCCTTCTACCTTTAATTTCAGTTTGAAATAGACCTGGAACTCAACCAGGAGAGGTGATGAAGAACCCATGATTTCAGCAATTGTGCAGTTAACATTTGGTAGGGAGATGGTTGGACAAATCCATATGAAAACCAAATGACCTTTGATTCAGAAGTAACTATATCCTACTCGAGACTGATAATAGTGTTATAGAAGCTTACTCCAGTGTCTTGGGACCTCTGAGGTGACCGGCCACAGTGAAGCCAGTGCAAATCTCTAAGTTCATGTATAGTTCCTTCTTTAAAATTAATTTTTTTTCAAACACTCCAATTGGTATGTCCCTTAGGATACTGATCTTGGTTTTATATATCCTGAAAATACTGTTAAAAATAGTGGTGATCACTATTTACTAACCATGATTTTAATATTGTTAACTCTGTGTTTACCCCTCTGTTTCAATTATCATTTAAAAAAGAGTTCTTTTTTTGTTTTGTTTTTAAACCATGAAATAAAGCCTTTTTTTCCTACCATCTGTACTCACTTCTGAGTGAGTTCACTTGACAGCTCTGTGCAAATTGCACAATGCAGTTTCAATGGTTCACTGCCTTCTATCAACTTGTGGCTGTATCTCATGATTCCCTTGATGTTTTTCTTGGAAGGAAGTTAAAATTTTATTATTCCCCTTGTTTTCTTTTCCTCAGAAAGTAGACAGAGGTCATGTCCTCATAGGCTTTGAAAAATCCACAAAGAAGGTATATGGACTGATAAACTGGGCTTGTATAGAACTTTACCATATAAATTGATGCTTCACAAAAATCAAGATAGATTAAAAGTAGCTAAAAACCAAATTATTTTCTATGTTTCATATTCTTACAAACTTCTTAGAAACTCCTGGTAAATTTACATTTTAATGTCATCTAACTGAAGCAGACATTCAATAAAGGGTTAAGAATACATGTATTAAAAAAAGAATTCTAGCCACTGAATTCTGATCTTCACAATAATTATTATCTAAATATTCTTCCATAATTACTTTTTCTTTAAATTTCAATTAGCAATAATCACGCCTCAGATAAACCTCATTGGCTACGATACTGCCACTGCGCAAAGCTACTTTTTCTTTAAATTTCAAAGCATTGTTTAAAGATTGGTAAAATCAGAATATAATACATATAATAAAAATTGTATATGTGTGTTCAAAAAAGGAAATTCAGCAAAATGTTGAATTCTTTTTATTTTGATGATTGCACAATTATTTTTAATTTTTTCTCACTTTACTATAATGCCAAATTTTTTTGAAAGTATGTTTCATCTTTAAAGTGGAAAATAAATCTGAAGTAATGAATTAAAAAAAAAGAATACATGTATGAAAACAAATACATGCATGTAAGCATGTTTATAAAATAAGTTTAGTAACAATTAGTTTCCATTTTTTTTTAAAGATTTTTATTTATTTATTGAGAGAGATAGTGATAGAGAGAGCATGAGAGGGGGAGAGTCAGAGGGAGAGGCAGACTCCCCGCTGAGCAGGGAGCCCGATGCGGGACTCGATCCCGGGACTCCAGGATCATGACCTGAGCCGAAGGCAGTCGCTTAACCAACTGAGCCACCCAGGCGCCCCAGTTTCCATTTTCTTAAGCAAAGTATAAAAAGGCATATAGCTGAGGAGATCTAGAATAATGTATTGATTATTTATATTAAATATATGAGTTGTTAGTTTAGACAGTTCAATTGGTGTCTCATTCCGTTTCCTCAAAATTATCTTAAGCTTTAATATCCACAAATGTGGTAAATGTTTACTTCATGTCTATAGTACTTAATTTTACTTCTTCCCAAAGATATCTGAATTATATACTTAATTGAGTTTAACACTATGAATATATAATGTAGATGGAATAATCTGTTTTAGATGAAATTTCAGACTCAGAATTTCATTTAAAGAGATTCACTTACAGAATCACAAAACTTTAGTATAACATTAAAAGCACAAGAAAAGTATTAATTAGTTAGAATTGTAGAGATACAAAAACTCTGGGGTATTTATTTTATTTCTGACTTGGTCCAGTTAATTTGCAGTCCCATTCAGAGAAAGTGGTTATTTCTGAGTTAGATAAAAATTACCTTTGTGACTATAGAAGAATCAACTATGTCTTTGAATCTCCCTCTTCAAAAAGGGCAGATGATTGTGTAATAAGTATGACTAAAGCATTTAATTTTAAAATGTTTCTGTTTATTGGCTGAGTGTATAACACGACCCCCAGCAGAGGTTATGAAAGATTTTTATCCTACTGGATAAATGCAATAATAAAGTATAATAAGTCAGGAAAAAAAATAGTAGAGACATCAAAAGTAGACATCATCTAATTTGGGAGGAGCTCCGAATCAACAACGCTGGGACAATTGAGCAACAAAATAAATAAATATGTATCTGTACTAACATAAATAAATAAGTTAATAAACAGTGAAAATCATATAGTTGAATTTCAATGAATTAATATTAAAAATAGGGAAGAAAGCCATTAGATAAATATCACTGCAAAAACTGTTGCAGACAGAGAAGCATTGTTTGGTGTTAAAAGTAGTGGATGATGAAAAACAGGGCATTTGGGGGCGCCTGGGTGGCTCAGTTGGTTGAGCGACTGCCTTCGGCTCAGGTCATGATCCTGGAGTCCCAGGATCGAGCCCCACATCAGGCTCCCCGCTCAGCAGGGAGTCTGCTTCTCCCTCTGACCCTACCCCGTCTCATGCTCTCTCTCTGTCTCATTCTTTCTCTCTCAAGAAAAGAAAAGAAAAACAGGGCATTTGGATAGTCTCAAACTTTCTCTCCACAAGATACTTAACAATTACAAAGCAAATGGATAGTAAATTTACTGTGGGGAAACCAGGCAGCCAGCCACAAACTTAACCAAATATTGCAGATTAACACTGCCATTGCCAGTGATTAGACATATCATCATATCAACATCACCCTCTCCCCGCCCCCACCACCCCATGAGATGCTTCTCAAATGGCACATCACTTCTGTGGTACACTTGCCAAAATGCATAACCTCAACCTAAGACATGGGCCATTCTATAAGTGACCAGTTTTCTTCAAAAGTATCAAGGTCATTAAAACAAAAACTGTCACAGATTTGAGGAGACTGAGGACAACTGAATGCAATGTGTGATTATGGATTAGATTGTGGACTAGCAAATTATATTGGCAGAAAAACTGGCAAAAGTGGAGTAAGGTCTGTAAATTGGTTTTTCATAGTCTATCAATGTTATCTTCCTCATTGTGATAGCATGTATCATATAACATGTGAACATTAGTGGAGCTGGGTGAAGGGTATATGGGAATTCTCATATTAATTTTTTAATGCTAAGAGCCTGAGACCTGTAAGGGAGGTGAAAATCCTAATAAATGCCTTGTTGGAAGCTCCGTATTGTGTATTTTGAAAAGTGAAATGCCTTAGTCATTATAAATATGCAGAATTCTGAAGGCGGTAAGGAGTGTTTTGGTGAGGCCTTGTCTTCTGGCTTTAGTATGTACAGAGATATGTGTGACCTTCACTTATATCTGGGTTTCTGTAAGGCAAGAGATTCCCAGAATTTGTTACCCCAAAGAGGATAACTATGTATAAGACATTGTTGCTGCCATTGACTGGACCATATGGCCAAACCTTTGTCAGTAGCTCAAGAGTCCATAAAAATGTGCAGATGGGGCCAGTTGTTAGCCAAGCCATTCAATCCTAAAATGACTGCCTGAGGTTTAGCTAATTGTGCTGACCCTTGTGTCCATCTTTGATCATGAACATCTGGGTTAAGGAATGAAAAGCATCCTCTCCAGCAAATTCCACATATGATGATGGTGACATGCACAAAATATACACACTTATTTTGCTGTTTACTCAGGTAATCCTAAGCAGATGCCCAGGTAGTCAAGGGGTCTAGACAAGGGGTGGCCTCCTCCAGCACATGACATCTGGGAAGAAACTGAGGATGAGGAGACCATTCTGCTACAGGTGGGATACACCAGAGTTCCCAAGCCTGGCTCCATATTATAGCAAGGAGGCCTCGATAGTGGTGCCAAAGTGCTGCTTCCATGATGCGACCCTATTTGGGTATAAAGGATCACAGACTCTTTGTGAGAGCCTCTATTTCCAACAAAACCCTGGATGTGACTAGCAGTTGCTGTTCTAATGGTATGTACTGTGGGGCTAAGGAGGGCAGTGTCTTGCATCACAAGCTAATAGGCAACTTACGGCCATCATGATGGTCCGGAGACTATGAGGCATGAAAAAGGTTGGTAAAACCTCAGTAGTGAAGGACTCTCTTGGGGTACTTAATGGGAGTGCCCTTGTATTTCAATTTGAACAGATTTTAGAGCCTTTTGTTGGGTGGGACCCCATTCAGGTTGGACTGATCTGCATGTAACAGATGGACTTAAGTAAAATTTGTAATTGAGGAATACATTGCCTCCGGAACCCAAGAAGACAAAAGATATTGGGCTTGTTTTAACATTGTAGGTGTTCAGAATCAATGGCTGTGTCTTGACAGTGTCAGGGATGGAGAAGCCTATGGCTTGCCAAATAATTTTAGGAACTTAACTGAGGTAGTTGGGCCTACTATTATGTGTAGACAATGGCCCATTCCCTTTCATTGACCCCCTTTATGAGTATTTATAATGTCCTGAATGTGTGTCAGAGGAGGATAGGATGGCTTCACTGTCATGTCCATACCTGTCTTCCTAGAGAAAGATGGATACAATTGATCTTGCCTAGAAAGACTGATTGTAAGTGATGTCAAGGCTACTGAGGTACTCTAAGGGTAGCCTGGTTAAGATGTATCATGGCCCTAGGGCTAAAGGCAAACTACTACTGAGAGGCTATTGAAACAGGCACTAAACACCACATACTAGCCAAATCTGTAACAGTAAAATATTGATCAACTGCTGCCTGGAGGGTCAGTCATTTCAGTATTATTGGGTTTGTGATCCTTATTGGATGGGACCAGAGCACTGAAGTTGAGGTAATTCACCAGGAGGTGCCATGCATATTTTCCTAGTTTAAGAACAGGCCAAATTTGGAAATGGAGAAGTGTGGGGGAGGGGGCATTACCCCTCCTCTAAATAGGTCTTATATAATGGGTTTCAATCCTGAAAGCCCTTTTTTACAGTGGACCATTGTGATAGGCAGAATAATGGCCCCCTACAGATGTCCACATCCTAATCTCCAGAAGCATGAATATGCTCTTTATGTGGCAAAAGGGAATTTTGCGGCTGTGATTAAGATTTGAGTTGGAAAGATTATCCTGGATTATTTGGATGGGCCCAGTGTCTTCTGATCACTAGGCCTTTAAAAGAGAGGGAGGTAAGAAGTCAGTCAAGAGAGATTTGTAGCCACAGCTGCTGGTTTAGAAGATGAAGGGAGGAGCCACGAGTAGAGCAGCGTAGGCAGCCACCAGAAGATAGAAGAAGTAAGGGAAACGATTCTTTCCTAGGGCCTCCAGAGGTGATGCAATCCTGTCAATGCATTGATTTTAGCCCAGTGAAGATCATTTAGGACTCTGATGTCCAGAAGAGATAGTAAATTTGTATTGTTTTAAGCCAATATGTTTGTAGTAATCTGTTACAACAGTAATAGGAAACTAATACAGCTGTATTAACTGTCTTAACTGGAGGAGAAAATGCATGGGTTTCCACTTTGTCAAGTCTTTTATAAGTGGCAATTTAAATTTACTACTTAATGGGTTGGAACATCTATGCCCATTATGGGATATTTTAGGGCAGTGGATGCCATGACCACGAGGAATTAAAAAGGCAATACTTTTGATGGTTAAGATGTGGCATACCTCTTTGTCTTCTATTTTATGTTCAATAACTCCCCTAAAATTATACAAAGTACTTTGTTTTAATTTAGAGGGAACCCCAAGTAGTATAAGCCCTAGCATTAAGATTGTGAAAATTTGCCAGTTGGTACATGCTGGCAGATGTAAAGTTAATTCAGACCTGTGTTGTAAATGTGTAAAGGTCAGTCACCACTCTTTTCTTTTTGTTGTATAAACTTTTAGTAGATTTAGATTTCTAATTGGGTGAATATGTGGACTTCTGTTTCAGTTTTTTTGCTTCCTTCCCTCATAATCTGGGTTTATTCCCCCTCTCCCCCTTTTTGGTGCTACTGCTATTTATGTTTCTTCCCTTTTGAGAGTCCCAGATAAGAACTGTCAATGTCAGGGTCCTTCCCCATGCAATGGTTGAATTAAGCCCTTCACTTAATGAGGGTTCCCCCCCATAACCCGGACCAGGATCATTTTTGATGATACAGGCGTATGTAGCAACAACAAAACTGCTATAGTCCCAGCTCTCCCTCCACAGAAGCGCTAGCCGTGGGCTCCTTTGCTGCACCAGCTATCAGTCTTTCCCGAGCACTCTTTACACAGAAGCCAGCGCCTGCCTGAGACACAACCGGTGGCAACAAGGTACGTCTTTCCTCTGAGCTTGGCATCAGTCACAGCTAATGCCACTGAGACACCTAATTCAATCTGAGACACACCAATCAGTCCAGGCTGAAATATGTGACCAGGGTCACTTTAAGGAGGGCCCAATCCCTTACACAGGTTTCTTAATGCCAATTATAACTTGTAACTTTGCTTGGTTTCCTGTATGACAGAGGCTCACTGGACCTGGCAAACGTAGCAAAGGGTTGCACAACTCAAAGTGCAAGCATGGACACAGCCCAAAGAGCATGTTAGCTGGCAAGCAATAGCTGAAAGTGCATGCTTGCTAGTAGGCAGCACGCCAAAGCAACAGAAGAAAGATCTCAGTGGTGGTGGTGACCATCTACACATCCTGGTCACAGTTCCAGTGAATTACTGTGTTCACTCTAGAGGCAGGACAGACCCTCACCCAAACTTTTATTTGTATGTCAAGACTGATGTTGCTACACACACATTAAGGAAGTGTGAAGAGATTTATTAGTCATTAGGCTTTCGGGGGGGTGGGGGGGGCGGACAAGGTAGGCTCCAACCAGCTCCAAAGATTGCCTGGGAGTACAACGATGAGTGACTGGCTCTGGCTTTTTTTTTTTTTAAAGATTTTTTTAAATTTATTTATTTGACAGAGAGAGAGATAGCGAGAGAGGGAACACAAGCTGGGGGAGTGAGAGAGGGAGAAGCAGGCTTCCCACGGACCAGGGAGCCCGATGCGGGCCTCGATCCCAGGACCCCAGGATCATGACCTGAGCCGAAGGCAGACGCTTAATGACTGAGCCACCCAAGCGCCCTGGCTCTGGCTTTTATTGTGGTTGGGGATGGAGCCAGGATGAAGGTTTTGTGTATGGGCAGGGTAGACTCTTTGTTATAAATATTCTTTTTTTTTTAAAGATTTTATTTACTTATTTGAGAGAGAGAGAATGAGAGAGAGCAAGCACATGAGAGGGGGGAGGGTCAGAGGGAGAAGCAGACTCCCTGCCGAGCAGGGAGCCCGATGCGGGACCCGATCCCGGGACTCCAGGACCATGACCTGAGCCGAAGGCAGTCGCTTAACCGACTGAGCCACCCAGGCGCCCATAAATATTCTTTATTACTCCATTTATACAAAATTCTAGGAAATGCAAAATAATACACAGCGACAGAAAACAGGTTAGTGATTGCCTGATGGGAAGGGGAAGGGTGAAGAGTAATGGGAAACAGGTATTACAAAGGGGCCCCCCAAAACTTTTGGGAGTGATAGGTATGTTCATGATCCTGATTACAGTGATGACTTCACAGATATATAGATGTGTGTATCGCAATTTATTAGCAAAGACAAAGGCTTGACAGCGTACTCTGTTGCTCAGACTGCAGTGTGATAGATAACTCTGGTTAATTGCAGTGGAAATGGATGATGGTACAGTAGCCCTCAAGAGGACAATTTGGCAATATCTAGGAAAATTACATGGAATGAATAGGTCATGGGAATAAAAGGCACAGCACGGAGAACATAGGCAATGATATTGTTTTTTGGGTTTTTTTTTAAAGATTTTATTTATTTGAGAGAGAGAGAATGAGAGAGAGCACATGAGGGGGGGAGGGTCAGAGGGAGAAGCAGACTCCCCGCTGAGCAGGGAGCCCGATGCGGGACTCGATCCCAGGACTCCAGGATCATGACCTGAGCCAAAGGCAGTCGCTCAACCGACTGAGCCACCCAGGCGCCCTAGATTGACTCTTTTAATAACAAGGAGGTATCTTAACCTCGTTAGATGTAGGTACAATCTCTCAATATAACTGCAGTCTTTTTTATTTATTTTTTATTTTTAAAGATTTTATTTATTTGAGAGAGAGAGAGCACGAGAGGGGGGAGGGTCAGAGGGAGAAGCAGACCCCCCGCTGAGCAGGGAGCCCAACCGACTGAGCCACCCAGGTGCCCCAAATATTCTTTTTTTTAAAGATTTTATTTATTTGAGAGAGAGAGCACATGAGAGGGGAGAGGGTCAGAGGGAGAAGCAGACCCCCCGCCGAGCAGGGAGCCCGATGCGGAACTCAATCCCGGGACTCTAGGATCACGACCCGAGCCGAAGGCAGCCGCCCAACCGACTGAGCCCCCCAGGCGCCCCCTAGGCAATGATATTGTAATAGCGCTGTGTGCAGACAGATGGTAGCCACACTTGTGGTGACCCATACCATAATGTACAGACTTGTTGAATCAGTATATACACCTGAAACTAACGTAACATTGTGTGTCAACTATGCTCAAACTAAAAAAATTTTTTAAAAGCATGTAAAATATAACCAAATCTTAAAATAATTATTAAATACCTCAGACTTGTTAAGGATTTAAAAAATAATATAACAAAAATATATGGACCTATCACCATGATTAAGAAATAAAACACTATTGGTGGCTCAGTCGTTAAGCGTCTGCCATCAGCTCAGGTCATGATCCCAGGGTCCTGGGATCGAGTCCCACATCCGGCTCCCTGCTCAGCAGGAAGCCTGCTTCTCCCTCTCCCACTCCCCCTGCTTGTGTTCCTGCTCTCGCTCTCTGTCAAATAAATAAAATCTTAAAAAAAAAAAAGGAACGGGGAATAAAACACAGTAACCATAAAAAATTTGACAAATTTGACTACATTAAAATTAAGGACTTGTGTTTATCTGGATACCATGTACAGTATTAAAGAAAAGTCAGACAACCGAATGTTATGACTGACTCAAGCAGACACTTTACAAAGGATATATATATATATATTTTTAATGATTTTTTAATTTATTTATTGGACACAGAGAGAGAATAGTGAGAAAGGGAACACAAGCAGGGGGAGTGGGAGAGGGAGAAGCAGGCTCTCTGCGGAGCAGGGAGCCTGATGCAAGGCTCGATCCCAGGACCCTGGGATCATGACCTGAGTGGAAGGCAGATGCTTAATGACTAAGCCACCCAGACGCTCCTACAAAGGATATATTTTTTCCAATAAACACAAGAAAAGGTGCTTATTAATCATCAGAGAATGTCAATTAAAACCAAAATTAGATACCACTATACATTTACCAGAATGACTTAAATTAAAAAGCCTGATTAGGGGTGCCTGGGTCATTATTATAATTGTTATGGTGATCTGTGATCTTTGATGTTACTATTTTAATTGTTCTTAAACCATATAAGACGGTGAACGTAACGGATCAATGCTGTGTGTGTTCTGGCTGCTCCACAGATGGGCCCTTCCCCCACCTCTCTCTCCCCTCCTCCTCGGGCCTCCCTATTCCCTGAGACACAACCGTATTGACATTAGCACAACTGATAACCCTACCATGGCCTCTAAGTGTTCAAGTGAAAGGAAGAGTCACACATCTCTCACTTTCCATCGCAACTAGAGATGATTAAGCTTCGTGAGGAACGCCCGTCGAATCCCAAGACAGGCCGAAAGCTAGGCCTCTTGTGCCAAACCATTAGCCCAGTTATGAATGCAAAGGAAACGTTCTCGAAGGACATCACAGGTGCTTCCCCAGTGAACACTCGCATGAGAAGAAAATGAAACAGCCTCCCTGCTGACATGGAGAGTCTGACTGGTGTGGATGGAAGCTCAGACCAGCCACAACATTCCCTTCGGCCAGCGCCTCACCCAGAGCAAGGCCCTGACTCTTCAGTTCTGTGCAGGCTGAGGAGGTGAGGAAGCTGCAGAAGAAAAGTTGGGAGCTGGCAGAAGTTGGCAAGGCTTAGGAAAGAGGCAGTCTCCAAAGCGTACAAGTGCAAGGTGAAGCAGCGAGTGCTGACGGGGAAGCTGTAGCAAGTGATCCCGAAGATCTAGCTAAGAGAATTCATGAAGTCAATGCTTGACTTCAAAGGTTCAAAGGACAGGCTGACTTTCTCAAGAGAGGCTAATTCAGCTGATGACTTGAAGTGGAAGCCAATGCTCGTTGCCAATTCCAAAAATCCTAGGGTCCTTAAGAATCATGCTAAATCTACTGTCTGTGCTCTATAAATGGAACAAAGCCTAGATGACAGCTCATCTGTTACAATGGGATTTACTGAATATTTTAAGCTCAAGATTGAGACATACCACTTGGAAAAAAAGGATTCCTTTCAAAATAGAACCAGTCGTTCACAATGTACCTGGTCACCCAAGAGTTCTAATGGAGATGGACAAGATTAATGTTGCTTTCATGCCTGCTAACACATCCTGCAGCCCCTGGATTGAGGGGTAATTCTGACCTTCAAGTCTCATTATTTAAGAAATACCTTGGGGTGCCTGGGTGCCTTAGTCAGTTGAGACTCTGCCTTCGGCTCAGGTCATTATGCTGTGGTCCTGGGATTGAGCCCCGCACTGGACTCCCTGCTCAGCTCCCTGCTCTCCCTGCTTGTGCTGTCAAATAAATAAAATCTTAAAAAAAAAAAAAAAGAAAGAAATTTTTAGTTAAGACTATAGCTGCCATAGATACTGATTCCTCTGATTAATCTGGGCAGAGTAAATCAAAGACCTGGGAGGGCTTCACCATCCCAGATGCCATTAAGAACATTTATGATTCAGGCACCTGGGTGGCTCAGTTGTTTAAGTGTCTGCCTTCAGCTCAGGTCATGATCCCGGGGTCCTGGGATTGAGTCCCACATCAGGTTCTCAGCGCAGCAGGGAGTCTGCTTCTCCCTCTACCCTTACCCCCTGCTCATGATCTCTCTCTTTCACTCAAATAAATAAAATCTTAAAAAAAAAAAAAGAACATTTATGATTCATGGGAAGACGTCAAACTATCAACAGGAACAGGAGTTTGGAAGTTGATTCCAGCCTTCATGGGTGGCTTTGAGGGGTTTAAGACTTCAGTGGAGGAAGTCAATGCAGATGTGGTGGAAACAGCAAGAGAACTAGAAGTGTGGCCTGAAGATGGGACTGAACTGCTACAATCTCGTGATAAAACCTGAACAGATGAGGGCGCCTGGGTGGCTCAGTCGGTTGAGCGACTGCCTTCGGCTCAGGTCATGATCCCAGGGTCCTGGGATCGAGTCCCACATCGGGCTCCCTGCTCTGCGGGGAGCCTGCTTCTTCCTCTCCCACTCCCCCTGCTTGTGTTCCCTCTCTCGCTGTGTCTCTGTCAAATAAATAAATAAAATAAAATAAAATAAAAAACAAAAAAAACCTGAACAGATGAGGAGTTGCTTCTTATGGATGAGCAAAGAAAGAGGTTTCTTGAGATGGAATCTACACCTGGCAAAGATGCTGTGAAGATTGTTGAAATGATAACAAAGGATTTAGAATATCACATGAACCTAGTTGTAAAGCAGCAGCAGGGTTTGAGAGGATGGACTCCAGTTTTGAAAGAAGTTCTACTGTGGATAAAATGCTATAAAAAAGCATCACATGCTACGGAGAAATTTTTTGTGGAAGGGAGAGTCAGTTGATGCAGTGAACTTCAATGTCTTATTTTAAGAAATAATCACAGCCACCCCAACTTTCACAACTACCACCCTAATCAGTCAGCAGCCCTGAGGCAAGACCGTCCAACAGCAAAAAGATTACAATTCACTGAAAGGTCAGATAATGGTTAACATTTTTTATTTTATTTATTTATTTTTAAGATTTTTTTTATTCGAGACAGATACAGAGAGAGAGAGAGAGCATAAGCAGGGGGAGTTGCAGAGGGAGAGGGAGAAGCAGGCTCTCTGCTGAGCAGGGAGCCAGATGTGGGACTCGATCCCAGGACCCTGGGATCACGACCTGAGCCGAAGGCAGAGGCTTAACCATCTGAGCCACCCAGGTGCCCAATGGTTAACATTTTTTAATCAACCAAATATTTTTTTTTAAAGATTTTATTTATTTATTTGACAGAGAGAGAGAGAGAGAGAGACAGAGAGGGAACACAAGCAGGGGGAGTGGGAGAGAGAGAAGCAGGCTCTCTGCCAAGCAGGGAGCCTGATGCGGGACTTGATCCCAGGACCCTAGGATCATGACCTGAGCTGAAGGCAGACGCTTAATGACTGAACCACCCAGGCGCCCCTCACCCAAATATTTTTAAATTAATGCATATACATTGTTTTTTTTTCCAGCCGTAATACTGCACACTTAATAGGCTACAGTATAGTGTAAACATAACTTTTGTACGTATTGGGAAACCAAAAAATTAATCTGATTCACTTTATTGTGATATGTGCTTTATAGTGGTGGCCTGGAACCAAACCTGCAGTATCTTCACAGTATGCCTGTATCCTAGAGAAATGTGCTTACCTGCATTCCAGTAGTTATGCACATATATGCTCCAGCAGCACTGTAATGGCCCAAAATTGAAAAGTATCAAACTAACCACCAATGACATAATGAACATTACGTTAACCTATTTATATAAGGATACACTATCAAACGTTATGAAAAAATACACAATACAGGCAAATTTCACATTAGAGTGTTAAAAAAATACAGGACAGAAAGTCACATAAAGTTAAAAAGTACACTTATCATTTACTGATGCATAATTAGGTAAACTATAATGAAAAAACTGATTATCATAAAAGTTAGGGGTGGACAGGAAGGGTGATTTTGATTTTGATTAGGATGTTACTGAAGCGCTTGCAATGTTCTATGTTGTGACCTGGGTGGTTACCTGAGTGTTCTCTTTATATTTCTTAAACTTGATTTTTTTTATTGTTACTTTGTATATTTTCCAAATTCTCCAAACTGATCTGTAATTTTATAAGCAGAAAAAATACATTAAATAAAATAAAAAGACAACACAGGAGAAAAGTGAAACATTTGTCAAACTACTAAC
>NW_023270615.1:21276658-21282256 GCF_011800145.1 Mirounga leonina
AGCAGCGTGATGAACGAGAGCGACTCTGGGCACCGGAGCAGAGGCACTTGGGCAACGTCACGCAGAGCCTTAAAAGCGGCGGGACGGACGAGGGAAGCGCTCAGCTCGGGCGCCTGGGACTCGGGAAATGTCGCGCAAAAGAGCTGCTGGGCCCACAAGGTAGGTGGTCGTCCTGCCTCTCAGTGTCTGGCCTGGGGGTGGGGGACGCCGAAACTCGGCCTGGTCGCCCCTGCGGAATCCTGAGAGTTCTGGTCCAGCTCCCAGCTGTCCGAGTTCAGACAAAAGTGCGCATGATTCAGGCGTTCTCGGTGGCGGCTAGTATTGGGTGGAACGGGGACGTGGGTGTTGGGTGGGTGAAGGGGCGGCATCTGCGAGCCGGGGAGGTGAGTGGCTGTGTCCTGAGCTTGGGCCAGTAGGAATATGTAGTTGGGGTAGGATTGGGCTGAGGGAAGCTTCGGTGTGTTTGCCGGTGAGAGAGTGTTTGGGATGCTGGCTGAGTAGGAATCTGCAAGGATCCAAGATGGGTGCTGTGACTCAAAGGAGGTGTGTCACATGGGAGAGGAGGTTTGGGAGTGAGAGCCCTAAACCGCAGACGTTCTTCTTTGGTCAGTCAGAACATCAGTGTATTTCACATGTGGAGAGTCAGAAATTACTTAAAACGGATCGAAACAGACGTTTATTTCGGTATGCAGGCAAGATCCGAATTTGTTTTTAAACAAGAAAGAATATTTTGCTACTGGCTGCCTATGTTTGCCAAATCTGTGAGGGAAGATGTTCACTCTCTTCTTTGGTGGATAGTTGGGGACTCGGGGCGATTGGCCCAAATTTGCCAGCTTTGGGCCAAAGTGAAGCAGTAAAGTTTACCAGCAATGTCCTGAAGAGCTCAGAATTGAGGAATGCAGCAAATGTCTAAGTCATAGAGTGTTTGTGCTCATTTTGTGAGAAGACATTGGCTTAAAATAGAATTTAAGGCTGAATACAATGGGACATGGAGGCTGGACTAGTTTACTGTGATCACAGATCACTTAAGACGTTTCTATGAAGATTTATTTTCCGTTTATTTCACCATCATCATTCTTCATGTGATTATAAATAATAGAATTCAGTAGGATAGCTGGGGATAAAAGTACACTAATGGCATTTTTTTTTTAAGATTTTATTTATTTATTTGAGAGAGAGAATGAGATAGAGCATGAGAGGGGGGAGGGTCAGAGGGAGAAGCAGACTCCTGCCGAGCAGGGAGCCCGATGCGGGACTCGATCCAGGGACTCGATCCAGGGACTCGATCCAGGGACTCCAGGATCATGACCTGAGCCGAAGGCAGTCGCTTAACCAACTGAGCCACCCAGGCGCCCCACTAATGGCATTATTAAAACAATAGTTAAGGATGTAATGGAAGTAAAGACCCCCTTTCCCACTTTACAGTAGACACTAATAAGAATTGGAAATAAACGACATAAAATAAGCAAGACCTATTTTAGAAAAAATATGAACACTCCAGAAAAATGTAAACCTTAAGTGGAAAGACCGCCTAATTGTAGATAGGGAGACTAAACATCAGCTATCAGTTCACAGGACCAAAAAATAAGGATCTAAAACAGCAAACATAAGGTCGATTTTATGCACAAATCTTGATTTTTAACACTCTGGTAGGAAGATAATACCATCTTCTCAAGCACATGTGAAACATTCATAAAACTAATAATACAGATTTCAAAGAAAAAAATTTCCTTAAAGTAAAAATAGGACAATATTCTTTTATCACAATGGAGCAAAACTAGAAATTAATTTTTCAAATGACATACACTTGGAATTTAAAAAGCTATCAAAAGTAAACTTGTTCAAAGAAAATGCAAAATGATACTGCAAATTTTAAAAGAAAATTGATAAAGCACAATATATCAAACAACAGTATACACTTAAAGCAATTAAGTGAAATTTTATAGCCTTAAATTCTTTTTTTTTTTTAATCTTTTATGTATTTATCAGAGAGGGAGAGAGAGAGAGCGCACAAGCAGGGAGAGTGGCAGGCAGAGGGAGAAGCAGGCTTCCTGCCGAGCAAGGAGCCTGAAGCAGGACTTGATCCCAGGACCTCGGGATCATGACCTGAGCCGAAGGCAGACGCTTAACTGACTGAGCCACCCAGGCATCCCTAGCCTTAAATTCTTCAGACTGTAAGAGAGAATTAAATTTTCAACTCAGAAGGAAAAAAAACTAACAAAGTAAATCAAAACAAAGCAGAAGGGAATAAATTATAAAACTAAATTCCAAAATTAATAAAGCTTAAAAGAGAAATGAAAACTATGTAAGTGAATAAGTAAATAACTATCTGTGCCACCCAGGTGCCCAAAACTATGTAAGTGAATAAGTAAATAAATGTAGTGCGATAAAAACCAAAATAGTCAAACCACTCACCGCAAATCCAGAAAAAAATGAAGAAAGATGTAAAAAGTGATCAGGAGAAATAACTGTGAAAGAGGAAATTTTAGCAATAAACTATTTTCACAGGTCTTTTTTATTTTATTTATTTTTTTTACACTTTTTTTTTTTAAAGATTTTATTTATTTATTTGACAGAGACAGCGAGAGAGGGAACACAAGCGGGGGAGTGGGAGAGGGAGAAGCAGGCCTCCTGCAGAGCAGGGAGCCCGATGCGGGGCTCGATCCCAGGACCCTGGGATCATGACCTGAGCCGAAGGCAGACGCTTAACGACTGAGCCACCCAGGCGCCCCTCAGCATATTTTTTGAAAAGATAAAATACTTAAAAGTAGAATGTGAAAAGCTGTAAGAAAAAAATTTTATACTAGTCACAAAATAGACTTGGTCAAATGCTGTCATAAAGATATAAATTCTTTCTAAGTTGATACAGAACTTCAAAATAATTCCCCAAATAAGCAAACAAGGTTTCATGCTGGAGATAAAAGCTGAATTTGCAAAAAATTTAACAATTAAAAAGCTGGGAATCTTGGAAAGGACTGGCAGTGAAGGAGGTTTTGCTAACATATTCTAGATCCTAGGTGATTGTAACATTGTAAAGTTAGAGCATGAATAGACAAAGGGAATGAAGTATAAGATCCAGAAATGGACTGAAGTATATTTGGATAGTGTATACCTAATATGGCATAAGAAATCACTGGGGAAAAGATTAATTCTTTAATAAATGTCATTGTGACAGTGATAACCATTTGGATAAAAGATAAAATTGAGTCCATACTTGACAACATAAACCAAAAGAAATTCCAAATATGTTAGAAATCTAAATAGAAGAAACCAAACCACACAATTACTAGAATAAAAAGAGCATTCTTTCATAATTTGGGTATGGGTAAGGACTTTCCAGTTACTACTCAAACCAAAAGCAGTAAGAGAAGTGATTAAGAAATTTGCATTAAAAACTGTAGGGCAGGGGCACCTGGGTGGCTCAGTCAAGTAAGTGTCTGCCTTCCGCTTGGGTCATGATCCTGGGGTCCTGGGATTGAGTCCAACATCCAGCTCTCCACTTAGCGGGGACCCTGCTTCTTACTCTTCTCCACCCCCCCCCCCCCCCCCCGCCCCGGGCACTTTCTCTCTCTCTCTCTCAAATAAAAAAATAAAATCTTTAAAAAAAAAAAAAAGAAATGCAAATGATTTAAAAATAATGGTATGGCAAAAAATATAAGCACAACAAGACAGATAATGCATTTGGAATAATATTTGCAATTTACCTCATAGATAAGGGCTAACTTACTAATATATAAAAAGCTTCTTAAAATTCTTATTTTTTAGTTCAGGTAAAATTAACACACTGTGTTACAGTAGTTTCAGGTGTACAATACAGTGATTCAGCAATTCTGTACATTATTCAGTGCTCATTATAAGTGTACTCTTAATCCTCTTCACCTATTTCACCCATCCGCCCACCGACCTCCCCTCTGGCAACCACCAGTTCTCTATATTTGAGTCTTTTTATCTCTTTTTTTCTTTATTTCTTAAATTCATATAGCAAAGTCATACGGTTTATGTGTTTCTCTGACTATATTTCACTTAGCTTTATATTCTCTGGATTCATTTATGTTGCAGATGGCAAGATTATATTCTTTTTTATGGCCGAGTAATACTCCTGTGTGTGTGTGTGTGTGTGTGTGTGTGTATGCCACATCTTCTTTATCCATCCACCTATGGATGGACAGTTGGGTTGCTTTCATATTTTGGCTATTGTAAATAATGCTGCAGTAAACATAGGGGTGTGTATATCTTTTTGGATTAGTGTTTTGTTTTCTTTGGGTAAATAGCCAGCAGTGGAATTACTGGATCATATGGTAGTTCTATTTTTAATTTTTTGAGGAACCTCCGTACTGTTTTCCATAGTGGCTGCACCAATCTGCATTCCTACCAACAGTGTCGGAAGGTTCCCTCTTCTCCGCACCTTGCCAGCGCTTGTTTCTGTGTGATTTGAGCCATTTGGAAAGGTACGAGGTGGTACGGTAGTTTTGATTTCCATTTCTCTCATGATGAATGATGAGCATCTTTCATGTTCTGTTGGCCATCTGTATGTCTTCTTTGGATAAATGTCTATGTCTTATGCCCTTTTAAATTGGATTTTTTGTTGTCTTTTTTGGTGTTGAGTTATATATATTCTTTATCTATTTTGGATATTAAGCCCTTATCAGGTATATTCTTTGCAAATATCTTCTCCCATTCAGTGGGTTGTCTTTTAGTTTTGTTGATGGTTTTCTGCTACTTCATTATTAAAGGTATAGAAATGCAGTATTTCTGTATATTGATTTTGTATCCTATGATTTTACTCAATTCGTTTATCAATTCTAGTAGTTTTTTGGTGGAGTCATTCGGATTTTCTGTATATAGTATGTCATCTGACAGTTTTACTTCTTCCTTACCAATTTGGATGCCTTTTATTGTCTGATTGCTGTAGCTAGGACTTCAGTACTATGTTGAATAAGAGTGGTGAGAGTGGACGGACATCCTTGTCTTGTTCCTTACCTTAGGGGAAGTGCTCTCAGTTTTTCACCATTGCGTATGTTAGCTGTTTTTCAAATATGTATCTATTATTGAGGTATGTTTCCTCTAAATCTGCTTTGTTAAGCGTTTTTATCTTGAATGGATTTTTACTTTGTCAAATGCTTTTTTTGCATTTACTGTAATGGACATGATTTTTTTTTTATGATCATGATTTTTATTCTTCGTCTTGTTGATGTGATTTATCACATTGATTTGCAAATATTAAACCATCGTTGCATCCCAGGAGTAAGGCACATTTGATCGTGGTGAATGATTTTTTGGATGTATTGTTGGTTCAGTTTGCTATTATGTTACTGAGGAGTTTTGCATCTGTAGTCAGAGATACTGGCCTGTAGTTCTCTCTCTCTTTTTTCTTTTTGTAGTGTATCTTCTAGTTTTGGTATGAGGGTACTGCTGGCCTCATAGAATGCATTTGGTAGCTTATCTTTTCTGTTTTTTGGAATAGTTCGAGAAGAATAGGTATTCTTTAAATGGTAGAATTTCAGGCGCCTGGGTGGCTCAGTTGGTTAAGCAACTGCCTTCGGCTCAGGTCATGATCCCAGGGTCCCGGGATCGAGTCCCGCATCGGGCTCCCTGCTC